>NC_068356.1:99610643-99978216 GCF_020536995.1 Dreissena polymorpha
TAAATATTGCTCATTTCCGCCTGATGTTCCCACAGAATTATTATCACATTCATCTATATAAGTATTTAAATTGCCACACATTTGCTTTATCATAACTTCCCTATGTTCATTGTATGTTCTCTGCAATGACTGAATGCTGGCCTCTTGACTGATCTGCAGGGTTTTAATTTCCCCCAGGACAGTTTCCAGCTCCATTGACAGCCCCTCTAGGCCTGAGGGCTGCGTGTTGGTCAGCTCCGAAATCTGGGTCACTTTACTGCACTGGCTGAAATAAACAATTAATACATGTACATACCAAGGAATAGTCAGTGATATTATGAAATGCTTCAAACAAGTATAAAGTGTCAAATAAAAACATACATGGACAATAAATTAACGCTTCTTGGGCTTAATATGGGGTATATAGATTTGCACTTTTCCATCCATCTGCGTGACTTTTCTGTTGTATATAACTCCACATGTATTCCTGCAACTTAACAAGTACAGTAACCAGGCTTGTGAGCTAATGCGCACTTCTATATGTTGTTTCTGTTGTTTTCATCATAATTGTAGTAATGTCTTATATTTATACAAAAATGACATTTTAACATATGTGCAGTGTAAAATAAACAGTATTGCTTGCTACAAGAGGACTATCACTTTACATAAATATTTATCATTGTGTAATTTTACCCACATGCATAGTTTGATATGTCTTTTTCAACATACCCAGAGTTATGGCCCTGTTTAGCAAAGAAATCACATTTAAAATTGTGTTGTGAGTAACTCAAAGAGTACAGCTGATAGAGGGATGAACTATTCTTAAAGTATAGCCCACCATGTGAAATTATGCACCTTGATATTTTTTTTAAGTTTTTTTTTACATAAGAAGAGTTATGTGACAATCCCTTTAACCAAACAATAATATTTTTTCAATTGTGAGAAGCGTTACTCAAATAGAGGGATACTTCTACAGTAACATAGTAATTGTCAGGTTAACTTGTGCAACTCCATGTTTGTTCATAATTTAAAGAGATTTGTGCAGTTGTGGGACAAATTGGATTGTAGAGGTATCAATGTACTAAGAATACATTTTTAGTAGTTAATATTGTTTTCAGTTTTAGTATCATTGTACACCTTGACCACACTATCCATAATAACACATGCAAGAAAAGATCATTAATGCTCTTCCATCCCACAAAAAACAAGCATGACGTATTTTAAAACAAGCATGACAATTTTAGACAAGAGTGGTATGGTAAACTGAATAGCAGTCCTGTATTAGATATGTATAAAGTTTTTAAAACCTCTTATGAATATGAAGAATATTTGGACTTACTTCCTAGGCGTCTGCGTTTATTTTTTGTAAGAATAAGAGTCTCTGCACACCCGTTGAGAATTCAAACTGGCAGATATGCCCAACACAATATTCCACGCAATGAACGTTATTGTTTATGTTGTAATGACACTGATTTAGAAGACGAATATCATTTTATATGTATATGCCGATGTTACATCGATTTAAGAAAAAAATATATAAGTAATACATATTATATTAATCCATCTGTGTATAAATTTCACAAATTATTAGTTTCTTGTGATAGATTAGTAATTTCCAATGTATGCAAATATATAAAAGAAGCTCTAGTTGTAAGAAATACAATCCTAAATAATACTGTTGAATAGATTTTACCACCCCTCGTTAGAACTTATGTGTTCTTACCATATATTATGTTTATTTGTATTGATTTTATGTTATATAATGTTATGTTATTATTCGCATTCACGTGACAGAATATGATGTGTATTTTTAGTATTAAGACGATGTACTATTGTATAAGTCTGAATAAACTATGTCTGTCTGTCTGTCTGTCTGTCGTATATTTCATGTCTATTCCCAAACTCAGTATGTACAGTCTAGCCTGTGATGAGCGACATATGACATGCAACCTGGTCTACTATCTCCCCATATTTGTTGTTATTTAACCTCTTGCGATTATTTTGCTTTTGTTGTTGTCATGTGATCTATTTGTGGAAAAGTAAAGACGCCATTGTTAAATGTTTGAATGGTCAGGTTAGCGTGTGCAACTCCATATGTTTGTTCAAAATGTTCCTAATTATTCTTGAGTAATCATCAGGAAACCATTTTACTGTTTCGAGTCACTGTGACCTTGACCTTTGATCTAGTTACCTGAAAATCAATAGGGGTCATCTGCCAGTGATGATCAATGTACCTATGAAGTTCCATGATCCTAGGCGTAAGCATTCTTGAGTTATCATCCGAATACCATTTTTCTAAGTTGAGTCACCGTGACATTTTAATTGTCAGGTAAACTCGTGCAACTCCATATGTTTCTTCATATTTTTTTGACATTAATGCAATTGTCTTAAATGGGTTAAAATTCAATGATTAAATGCATTTAATAATAGCAGTACTGTAATATAACTTTTATCATCATTGAAAATCTGCTTATAATATTATGGGTATAACAGGAACTAAAACTGACTACTAAGTCTTTATAATTTCATGTTATAATCTTCTGTGACCTTTGACCTATTGACCTTAAAATGGATTGACCTCTTAATTTTCCTCAATGTAAACACAAAACATGTTGCCTGGCTGTAGGTCAAAGCATTCCCTAGATATACTGTGGAACACAATTGGTCTACGGACCAACGGACTAAAGAACAGATGCAAAGCAAAATAACCCTGCTTCTTACAAAAGGGTCCTCTATTTCTAAATATAGTCTGAGTATTAACATTCTAGCTTGTGATAAGCATCTTATGACATGCAACCCAGCGATTTTTTTTCTTCTTTATAAAGTACCTGTAAAGGTATACTTTCCCAATTGAAGAAAAACTACGAAATTCCAAATTGCTGTCTGAAAATTTCCAAAAAGAAAGACAAATTCATTCTTTTTTTTTCAAGAAGTGCATTTTCTGCAAGTTAACAAACAAGTACAAGAGGGCCATGATGGCCCTGTATCGCTCTACTGCTGAAAATATTCTTGGCGTGTGCAAATACTTAAATATAGGCCCTATTTAAGCACATGTACACTTTTGTAACACCCGGGGCAGGGTCAAATTTGACCCCAGGGGCTTAATTTGAGCAAACTTTGAAGAGGACTACTGTATCTCACTACATACAAAATGTGGTATTCCTAGGTCCTAGAGTTAAGGACAAGAAATTTTGAAAGTTTTCACAAAATAAGCAAGATATAAGCATACACTACGGTGGTCGGTGATTTAGGCAAAAATCGCTGGGCGCGTATTGTATTATAATCTGTCTATTCCAAATTAACATTGACCAACTCTAAAATATATTTGACCTCTGACCTTGAAGGATGACCTTGACCTTGAACTTTCACCACTCAAAATGTGCAGCTTCATGAGATGCACATGCATGCCAAATATGAAGTTGCTATCTTCAATATAACAAAAGTAATTGCAAAATGTTAAAGTTGGCGCAAACTAGTGCTGCAACAATATACCGGTATATCGGTATATATCGCAATACGCAATCCGCATATTGTATTGCGATATGATTTTCATCATACCGGTACAAAAATTTTACAAAAATTCATTCACATTTCGTCCAGAAAAGCCATCCGATATAATGATAAAAAGGTAAACAAAACAAAGCAGGGTAAATTATTTTTTACGTAAAAAAAGCATTCTAAAAAGTGTATTATACGGAGTAGCGTTGTTACATGGGAGCATTCATTCGATGCTTTTGAACAGATTATCGTTGAATTAATTGCGCACAACTGTAAATGTTTCGTTCGATTCTGATTTGAGCATTATTTGTAATCCGAATTTCGGAAATACGCTTCCAAATTTGAATGCTAATGCGACAATAAAAAATTCTAGCGTCAAATAAAAAGTGCTTTATCCTTTGTCTCAATAAAAAGCGCGCGAAAATTATACAGACATGTAGAACGTCGCATGGAAAGTATGGGTGTATTTTGTGTTGTATAAAAACGGGAACATCACGTCAGCTGAATTACGCGTGTTCAGTGGGAAAAACGCCCCGGTTGGACGTTATTTCATCACATCTTTAAATAGTAACAATTGCAAAAATGTATTTGATACTTAAGAAAATTTGCAAATGTTTGTGTTTCTTATTATTCTTGAGCACATTTATAGTAAATATTTACCAGAATTTGCTTTAAAATTGGAATTTATGGGATTATTGGGTAATTGGCAAGTTATAATTTTGGTACAAGTTAGCAATATATTGCGATATATTGCAATACGGGTTTTTGAACTGACAATATATTGCAATACAGTTTTTGGCGTATTGTTGCAGCACTAATACTATCGACTGATAAAATCCAAACAAGGGCTGTTTGTAAAACACACATGCCCCCAAATGGGCTGTCATTTGCAGTGGCAGCCATTGTGTGATTACGTTAGAAACCATTTTACTACTTCAGGTCACTGTGACTTGACCTTTGACCTAGTGACCTGAAAACCAAAAAGGGTCATCTGCCATCTGTCATAATCAATGTACCTATGATCCTAGGCATAAGCGTTCTTGAGTTCTCATCCAGAAACCATTTTACTATTTCGGGTCACCGTGACCTTGACCTTTGACCTAGTGACCTGAAAGTTGCTTATCCACCGATAATTACGAGTAACGCCCATATAATATAAACTGGAATGGTCTAGTATACATCAGATTCGGGCTAGTAGATTTTAAGAGGAGCTGGTCCGATGGTCTTGCTGTAAAAAAGTTAATGTCAAACCCTGTAAAGTTAAACTACTTCTGGTAAGGCATTCTTAAGTGTATATATTTCGGACATGTATAGTAATCGGATAAACAGTAATAGATATACAAGATGTTCCATGCATTAAGATAGTGTTTTTGTACAAAAGCTATCATAGGGTTGATGATAATATAACGAGGATAAATATGTGATGGAACGGTGCTACTGGTACATATCTTAAATTACTTAAATGTGTTAAAGACTTAAATGTGTTATGATGAAGTAGATTTTAATGAGCATTTATTGTTTTTACAAATAAACATAGTATAGTGATAAAAATAATAAAAAGTTGTAAAATGAACATGTTTTGTTTTTGAAAAAGTCGATATTGTTCACACAAATTCTTGATATTGTGTCCTTATCTTTGTGTACCAATTCATTAAAATATGTTGTGTTATTTATCATGGAATTTTTATTTTAATTTAATGAAGCAGCGTAACTTTTTAAGATATTGTGTTGCTCTTAGAGCATATTTTTATTAAAAAAAAAAAGAATAATACAGACAAAAACACAATAAACGCGCTTCAAAATTATCCCCAGTATTTTTCAATTTGATTCCTCAAAATTTCAGCCCTGGGGTCATTGACTGCTGGTTTTTAAAATCTATTGAAATCCCTCATGATCGGTCCTCGAAGTGATTTTTTACAATTTTTCTTATCCGAGTCCTGGGACTGCATAACCTGCAAATCTACGGCTCCCTGAATCGAAAAAACGAGTCAGGGGTTTTCCTCGCTTCATTGGAAAGAGGCCCATACCTATGGATTTTGGGAAGAATTCTCGCTAAAATTACTGCTTTGGGAAATGAAAAAGCTGGTGTAAGTAAGGATCTTTGGAAAACTGCATGATTCTAATGAAATTTTCAATTGGGAAGGGGCCTTTAATAGGCTCCTGATATATAAGGCTGAAAACCGCTGCTACTGCGAGCCCAAGTATTAAACTTTATTATTTTTTTCTGAAAATTCTATACATTTTTGGGACTCCCATTACTCAAAACTTTGCATCCCCAGATATTTTTGTGAGTCCAGGACGCAGGACTCACGGTTAAAAAAATTCACTGTCCTCGATGCTCTCAAATTGCGTCACCTGATTCACACATGTTCAATGGGAATTCCCCCATCCCATAAATAAATTTGTAAATGCACTCGTGTAAAATGGCGGACATTTGAGTTTATGAAATTCTTTGACATATTCATTGGCCGTATTTTGGTTTTGAAAATATAAATCGTAATAATACTGGATTATCCGGTAATGGATAGAGTTGGAACATGCAAAGATCTATCAATAGTATATGTGTATTTACAGCTACATTCCGAAATACCGTCGGTCCTCGGATTTTTCCGATAATAATATGGAAAATCCGGTAATGATTCTAATATTGCCGGACCTCATGTCCGGTAATAAAATTGTGGCGAAATATGGAATTCAACAAGCTTTTTCCAGAAAAGTTACAAGGCAAAAGTAAGGAATTTACAGAGTTATTTATGAATACTCCAATCATGAAAAACATTTTTTTATTGGTTGCATTTCTTGAATGACGTACATGCATATACGGTATCCGAAGATTTTTGCTGCGTCTTCAATGCAAATTACAATGTTAAAAATGTCATCTTCGTCTTTCGTCGTCATTTTTTACTTTTTGGGCCTGAAATAATCAGTCTGGGCCGGAAATGGCTGCATGAGTATAGGACCTCATTGCCGGCAATTAATTATAATTTTGGGAAGGAATGTTACAGATTTAAGGAGCATGTTTGTATCCATCAAAATCACAATCGGTAAGGTCTATTAAAATTATGAAATAAAAGTGGGACTACAAAATTTATGTTTGGGCGTCCAAGATTTATGGTTTGGAAGTCAGGACTTCCAACTTTTAAAAGCTAGCGAAAGCGCTGTTAATTATTAATAGCTAAAGGAATATAAATGTGTGAGATACCTGTGAATTGTTCCAACACATGCAGAGCAGCACAGCTGACTGTGGTAATGGCAAAACTGTGTCAGTGTTTCATCCTCATGCACCTCACACTTCCTGAGAAAATCTACTACTGCCTTAGAAACTGGCCATTTCTTAATATCCTCCCTTCCACATGTCATATGTTTTGTAAAAAATTGACTATGCAGGATAACACATTTTTTACAATAAAACCCTTCACATTTTTCACAATAAATGTCTGCAGATTCCGTAAGATTCTGCTCTAAACAACGTGTGCAAGAAAAGTCTTCAACCATAAGCAAACGTTTTGGAACCGAAGACAATTAACCTGTTGCCATTTTGTTACTGTATATAATGTTAAAACCTTATTGTTCAAATCGTTCCAAGTTTATTTCTTGTGAAATATGAAAAAAATAAAGCTAGTTCCAAAAGTTTATCAACCTTAGACGTTAAAATTAACACTGAAACACAGATAAATTCAAACACAAGATATGCAAAAAAACTTTTCAACCATAGGCCAACGTTTCACAACATTAGACAATGAACGTGTTGCCAATTTTGATATTCTAGTGTATGAAGTTTTAATTGTGAAAGTACATGTAGTTAAAGAATAATTCTGTTAAAATAGTCTATAATACTGTAAACCGGATGGTTATGGCTGTGTTGTATCCCAATAAACAAGACATCATAAATAAGATAGTTCACAGTTCACTTCTTTTAATAATGTAGCAATGCTTTTCAGTCCATAATGAAAAACATGCAGACGAGAATTCAAATAGCAGTTAATCCTACAGTATAAATCAGGATCTGAAATATATAAAACAATAAAATACTAAACAATTAAACAATAGTTCTGTTCTAGTGGCCTTAACATTTATTTTATTTGACTCAACTACTCATATAAGATTTAGGTACAATAATGACAACAATAATCATAAATACACAAAATGCAGCATCAAAAACCTTATAAACAAGGGCTGTTTGTAAAACATGCATGCCCCTCATATGGGCTGTCAGTTGTAGTGGCAGCCATTGTGTGAATACGTTCTTTGGCACTGTGACCTAGTGACCTGAAAATCAATAGGGGTCATCTGCTTGTCATGATCAATGTACCTTTGAAGTTTCGTGATCCTAGGCGTAAGCTTTCTTGAGTTATCATCCGGAAACCATTTTACTGTGTCAAGTCACCGTGACCTTTGACCTAGTGACCTGAAAGTCAATAGGTGTCATCTGCGTGTCATGATCAATGTACCTATGAAGTTTCATGATCAATGTACCTATGAAGTTTCATGATCCTAGGCATAAGTGTTCTTGAGTTATCATCCGGAAACCATTTTACTATTTTGGGCCACCGTGACCTTGACCTTTGACCTAAAAATCAATGGGGTCATCTGCGAGTCATGATCAATGTACCTATGAAGTTTCATGATCCTAGGCCTAAGCGTTCTTGATTTATCATCCGGAAACCATCAGGTGGACGGACGGACATACTGACGGACCGTCATGTGCAAAACAATACACCCCCTCTTCTTCAAAGGGGGGCATAATAATGAGATTAAAATATATCATTCAACACATTGATACAATTTCTACAATTCTTACCAATTTATGGAGTTGAGTCCCTTTCTCTTTCACTTCAGTCTCTCCTCTTTTAACCTGTCAGTGCTGTAAATTCGAGCATGCAAACAGATATTATGGTGTTTCAACTGAGTGTATAAGTTGCTTTCTAAAAGTGAATTTATTAATTTGCTGCCATTCCCGAAATCATGTGATTCGAACATTAAAAATGTGCAAACCATAGGCGCTCGATGTCAATGACAATTTCTTTTTTTAATTAATTTATTTTTTAGTTACCTGTTGTTTATTATAATGCATACACATACTTAATTAATAAAAATCTTCCGACAAAACGTCTTCTTAAAAAAAAAGATAGTTGGGTTATGTACATAGATATTGACAAGGTAAATCACTTGCCATTTTCTAAAGCAAGGGAAGTGCGTCATTATGCATAATTAAATCGCTCGCTTATTGAAATGCGCGAGCAGGCCGGGAACCTCGCTCTTTCTCTATCTTCTTTCAGTTTCAACAGAAACATCCACAGAAGATGTGATAAATCCCTGTAACTATTGTTTCTCTCAATTAATGGGGCAATCAACAAAAGATATTGTAAATTGCATACACATGAATCATTCCTTACCAATTCGTCTGCCTTGGAGATTTCCAGAAAAAAAGCACGTCAAAAAACAAATCTGGCGCCCACAGTCTTAAGTGGCTGTTATTGTGTATAAAGAGCGAGGTTCCCGGCTTGCGCCCGCATATCAATAAGCGAGCGGGGCGACAGCGATTTAAGGCTGATGTTAAGTGCCAAAATGACCCCACATTGAAGAATTTAAAAATATAAAAATGATCAGTAATACCCAAAATAAATAAATGAAATTTACATATGGTTTAAATTATTATATATTATTTCTACATATGTATACATTTTCAAGAAAAAATCATATATCTTAGTTATAATGTCATTATTAGCAAAAATTATCCAATATATGGCAAATTCTCAAATCCATTAAAAAGTACACACATGAACCAAATAAAACCACCAACAGTATTGGCCAGTTATATTTAAGGTACTACTACCATTGAATTGCGTCAATAAAGCCCCACGACACTATGCGAATTTCAAAATGAACATGTTTATACCACGAGTTGCTATTTATAGATTTTGGAAAAAGTCTAAGTTTCCGATTGCATAGCATGCGATCAAGAGGAGTTATGATGTTATGAAATATATTTCATGAAACTATATCATTTTCCTATTATCTCCATAACAATGACGCTTACATGAAATTCACTAGAATCTTGATACATTTAAGTCTCCTCCCTATTTAATTTCATCTGTCGTCCATCTTTGTCAGCAGTTTGTATTGATCCGCATTAATGAATTTACTAAATATTGCTTACATATTATATTAATTTGATTAGATAACTTGAAATTTCTCATAAACAAATTATATAAACTTAAGAACAAATGGATCGGTAATATCTTATAAATTGTTGAAATTGAAAACAGGGGTTTTTTTTACTAAGAAAGATATTCGGCGTCTTCCCCTACCAGAATTTTTCCCCTAAAAATACCTTTTCCCCTCCAAAAATATATTTTTTCACCAAAATATAATATTTTACTCTCAAAGAAATGTTCTTTTTCTTTTGGGAAGTCGACACTTATCCAATTTGTACCATGTACAACGATCTCGCTCACTCTCTCCCGACGAACGCTCAAATCTGGGAATCCCAGTGATTCTATATATAGCTTTTAAATTACGTCATGGAAACCGGGCAACTAATCGTATTAATCATGTGACTATTTTACTGGATTCCGGTCATGCGCTAGAAACGGTGTTTCGTCAATTAATTACCGGAAACCAGTTGAATTTTCATCCGGGTTATGTGAAAGCCAAGATAAACGTTAAAACAGAAAAAGTCTCACAATTGGCGTTCATACACGAACAAAATAAAACGTTTGGACTCGGAAAATATTAATTGCGTTGACGCATTTTTTAAGAATGAATCATCAAAAACCGTTAAAGCAGGATTCGGAGGTACATGTAATCAACATCGATTAATACTGTCGGATTATTGTGAAAGTGAAAGTGGACAATCGGCAGCTGCCGCACCTTTCCCTTCCAATACTGTAGCAGATCTAGATCGTCAAACCATTCATCATGAAATTGAAATCATAATATTGACATCGTTCCCCGGCCACAGTTGAAAACATTTCCCATTACTAGATCTACACCTGCAACTTTATTTAGGACTTTGACTTAAATATCATACTTGTTCATGTGTTTAAGAACAAAAAGGTCAGAGACATGCCTCTTTTTCTAAAAAAAACCCTGAAGTCTGTAGGTGAGTTATAGACATTGAAATGAACAGTTTTTATTTTTTCCCCAAATATGTCTCTTTCGCGCTCGATTTTCCCCTTTTACCCAGCATCCAGCGTCTTCCCTTTTTTCTAAAAAAACACCCTGGAAAAGAAATAATTTTCGAATATACTTCCGGCAAATAATGGCTAGCTGAACAGGTAAACATGACAAGACAATAACAAATGCATTTTTTGATCGATGACAAGGTTTTTATAGAAAGGTAAGTGTTCACTTGGTTTAATATGTATGTGTGCCCAACATTTGTATAATTCATTTTTCCGATCCCATAAATATTATGCCTAGATTGTTAAATAAAATATTGTTATGTAGACTTCCTTTAAACCGATGTTTTATGCCCCACGTGTTTGACGAACAGGTATGGTGTTCGAGCAGTGACATAGACATGGTGTAATTTGTTTTAAGGCAGCAAATTAGTCGTCTCTCCGAGTCTTATATATTTCAAATTAACATTGCACGCTTATGCCTTTTGGTAATATAGTTTATTTTTTTGTATTTGTGTCATTTTGTGACTATAATGAGTACTGTATTGCGAGTAAATAAGTAAATTGGACATTAAAGGTTCACTGGAAAGTCCACCATACTAAAAGTAGTTCCCAATTATTTAGTTAACTTTTGACATTCTTTGATGTTTTTCTTTTGGATATTTTAGGATTGTTGGTGTGTGTTGTGTGGACTTTTCATTTGTAGTACCTAACATTAAGTGTATACAATATTTTGACCAAAGGAATTTGTTCAATTTAACTCCGTTTGTTATTTTGATAATTTCATGCATGCGCTGTATATTTATCAAAAGCAACATTTTGCATATTTTTTTAATAGCATTTACTGATCTGTTCTACAAGTATTTACAAGCCTATTGACATATAAATTGAATTATTTGCCATTATATTTATTGAACTATTCCTATGTGAAAAATAAGCCTTTTTACACTTTACATGAACCTTAATTATTAATAATGACGCACTTCCGTTGCTAAAGAAAATGGCGAGTGATTAATCTTGTCAATATCTATACATACATAGTCGAACTATGTTTTGTTGGAAAATTTTTATTATTTTAGTATGTGTATGCATTAAAACTAAAAAAATCAATAAACTAAAAAAACATGGTCATTGACATCGAGCGCCTATGGTTCAAACCTCTAACGAAATACAAAGAAAACAATGCATTGCAACCGTTTTTTATTACATACTAATGTGTTTCTACACATATAACTGAGACAATTCAAAGTCAAAATACCAATTTATTTACACGATGCACAAGATAAAAGCAATCGATGTTTCTGGCTTCGTCTCAGTCCCTCGAATGCCAATAAATATATGACACAAATTGCCCACCATAGATTTGTAAGTCTTAATATTACATCAATAGCCCACCATAGATTTGAAAAATCTTATGTTGACAACAATAACCCACCTTAGATTTGTTAAGTCTCACTATGACTTTAATTGCCCACCATAGAGTTGTAAAGTCTTATGATGACTTCAATAGCCCACCATAGATTTGTTAAGTCTCACTATGACTTTAATTGCCCACCATAGACTTGTAAAGTCTTATGATGACATCAATAGCCCACCATAGATTTGTAGTCTTGTTTGGTCTCAATGGTCCACCATAAAGATGTTAAGTATCAATATGGCATAAATTGCCCACCATAAATTTGCAAAGTCTAACTATGGTATCAATGGCCCACCATAGATTTGTCAAGTATTTTATGGTCTCAATGGCCCACCATAGAGATGTTAAGTATCAATATGGCATTAATTGCCCACCATAGGTTTGCAAAGTCTTACTATGGTATCAATGGCCCACCATAGATTTGTCAAGTTTAATATGGTCTCAATGGCCCACCATAGATTTGTAAACGCACAATGTACGACAGACGAAGTACGACGGACGAAATGCAATCACACAGGGATTTGGAAATGCACATGGTACGACGGACGACCTACGACTGACAAAATGCGATCACACAAATATCAACAATAGCCTGTAATGGAATTGTGCCCTCTTTATGTCAATAATGGCTCTATTAAGATTCTATCTTAATACTTACAAAAATTAAATAAAAAATATTACTATATACACAGTTTGTGTCCTAACTCAGACGAAAAAACTGTCAGTAAACCAGAGAAGCCAAATTAATATTCTTAATATGGCTGTATATCCATGGTACAGTCATTATAGCAGTTTATTATAAACAACATAAAGTCTTCATAAAACATTTAATCTTGCAAAGCTAGTGTTATTTAAACATGTGTTACACATAATTATACTTTTGATGAGTGAAAAAAATCATCATAAAAATTGGCATACGCACTTTGTGCAGTTATCAGTTGGACCAACAGTGCCCCAATACGGATTATTTTATCAGCCATTTTAAAATGCATTTGTATGTAAAAAAGAGTAATGTTCTTTATTACTAATAAATGTTTTCTGCATGTCCATGTATAAAAAAATATATAATACAAAATATAAGACTTTTGCTTGAGTATTTTAAATGCTCCCACAAAAGTATTTGAGTTTGTATTTTACTCATAAACTAGGCCAATATGTGGACCTCTTCCATCTTTACCGTTAAAGTTGTCTGACATAACAAGGAACATGTAGACAGTGTTTTGATTATCTTAGTTTGATACTTTTATTTCCGTCCGATTGTAAAAATAAAGAAACCAGTATGTACACTGTCTAACAGTCGGGCCAAATGTTAAAAAATGCAGCATGCTCCCGGTCTCTTATAGAATAAGGGAGATCACTGCGCAGGAGAGTGCCCGTATTTTAGCTTGATTGCACCCCAAATAGCACTGACAATGTAATCGCGTGTCAATATCCGGTTTTTTAAAACTTAAATAAGGCTTTAATACAATGTTGTTTTTTTTATTCCTCGACTGGTTGTCCACGGACAACTTAATTGAAAAAAATCAGTTGCCCAGAACAAGCAAATGTACGACTCGGGCAACTCGGACATTTGATTTCGCCACCCCTGCCTAAACGTGTGACTGACTATTTTAAACAGAATACTCTTGTCTTTTTCTATTAAAATATCATAAACCAGGACTTTTTCAATCAAATATTACCAAAACATTGCGAATTGTCCAGACCGTAAAACTGTAATGGTTAATTGGCTGTCTGTCTGTTCGTCAACTGACAAGTACAGGTACATCAATCCATAATTAAACCAAACAAAGAATTGAAATAATTACTAAAACAGAGGTTTGGTGCTACAGTACACTCCACGCGTTTTCCCCAATTTCCCTCCATACTCCGCGGGGATTGACCTGGAGGGAGATTGAGAAAATCCCGCTATACGCGGCGTTTGCATGATTTTGGACGTGGCAAAACTGATAAGCCGACGCGGCGGCCCTCGGCGTTGGCAACACGGGGGAAACTCCGCGTCTTACAAGATAACGATCAATTTAATTTTGTTTGACTTCCTGATTTTTAAATAAAATTACATTACAAGTACATACATGTACATGTAGTATAATATTTACAATAAAAAAAAAACAACCAAGATAGATCGATCCCAACGTGGTTGTGGAAGTAGTTGTTGTTGTATAGAAAACTTGTTGATTTACGACACACAAAACGTCGTCTTTTAACTAATACTTACCAATATAAACACAGTTTGCAACATTGTTTTTATTTTGATAATTTAATCCAAAGCAGGGGTTTTTTTACTAAGAAAGTGACGCCGATATTCGGCGTCTTCCCCTACCAGAATTTTTCCCCTCAAAATGCAATTTCCCCACCAAAAATATCATTTTTCACCAAAATATAATATTTTCCCTCAAAGAAATGTTTATTTTTCCTTTTGGCATTCAACAATTATCCAATTTGCACCAAGTACAACGATCTCGCTCTCTCTCTCTCCAGACGAACACAAAAAACCTGGGAATCCCAGTTATTCTTAATATAGTTCTTAAATTACGTCATGTAAACTGGGCAACTAATCGTTATAATCATGTGACTATTTTACTGAATACCGGTCTTGCGCGAGAAGGGTGTTTCGTCAATTAATTACCGGAAACCAGTCGAATTTTCATCCGGGCTATGTGCAAGCCAAGATATAAACGTGAAAACAGAAAAAAATATCTCACAATTGGCATTCTTCCACAAACAAAATAAAACATTCGGACTCGGAAGATACTGAACGCATCGAAGCATTTTTTAAGAAAGAATCATCGAAAATCGTTATAACCCAGCAGCATTCTGAGGTAATCAACATCGAACATTGTGAAAGTGAAAGTAGACAATCGGCAGCTGCCGATCCTTTCCCTTTTAATACTGTAGCAAATCAAGACCGTCAACCCATTCATCATGACATTGAAATCACAAAATTGACATCGTCCACCGACCCCAGTACAGAAATATAGTTGAAAACAGTTCCCATTATTAGATCTACACCTGCAACTTTATTAAGGACTTTGACTTTAATACGTGTTAAATGTGCTTAAGAACAAAAAGGACAGAGACAAGCCTCTTTTGATGAGTTATAGACATTGAAATGAACAGTTTTTATTTTTTCCCCTAATATGTCTCTTTCGCACTCTTTTTCCCCTTTCACCCAGCGTCCAGCGTCTTCCCCTTTCTCTAAAAAAAACCCCTGCAAAGTTTTCATGTTAGCAGGTGATTTTCTATACTGAACATGTCAACAAATTACCAAGGACCCTAAAATCTTGCAAATCTGTGTGAATTGACAGTTTGACTTAATCAAAGAAAAGCCGCTTCCTGTCTTAAGGCATAACTTACTCAAGTAAACACATTCAACGAATGCATAAGGAATGGTTTTAATTGTCGGAACAAAGTCAATTCTCTGCTCGCTAATGCATTTATTTTCCCTTTGTAGGTAGGTTATTCCATTGATTGCTTAAAGAAGGTGGTAACTATTGAGTTGATAGTTGCATTTAATATTCACAGTTGTATTCTTGTTGCGTCGACATTCAAAACAATGTTTACCAGTAATTATGGACCAAATCGGCAGAGTGACATTCACACATGTTAATCCCTTTTGTCAAAACACCGCAGACAGCAGTCTACACAATAGGTCAGTCAGTGTCCGACAAATCCATTGCCCGGAGCCCTGGGGCTACCGAAATTTTTCCTCGGGCTACTGAAATTTTCCAGCTGACGCCCGCCGGGTTACAATAAATCTATAAGAGCGGTAGCCCGGTTAATTGACAGACATACGTAGAATAAACACGCTGACCATGTGTTTGTACACTGTGTATTGCTTATAATCCGATAACAAAGTGCAATCAACTATCTAATCAGTCACCGATCACTTGCGGTAATGTCTTAAACAGTAACAGTGTATTTTAATCATCCAATCAGAATCAACATTTGTCGTCTGCTAATAATATCAAGAGAGCCGGTTGGATAGTTGGCGCACATGATGCAACATCATTTCGCAGTTTGGAATTCTTTGTTTACCACAACAATGAGTAATAGCGACAACGTTTTTGATGTCGTTAAATATCGAAGGACGCCAAACATTAAATAAATCAAAACAATAGAGGATTCTTCCAAACGGTAACAAAACCGAAAATGAATATTAATGACAACTTTGTGAACGCGGTTAACACCTGCTAATTAGTTTGCATTGTCAATTAATAATTGGATTAATCGACTGTTTAGCAATAATCCCTTATATACCCGATTTATATTTTTAAACCAAATTATGGGTGGGTTATATAGACAATAAGAGTCATAAACACAAACGTTTGAAATTGTCTAAAGTGTCAAATGAATTTCGGCATATGGTTCTATTTAAAGATATGATGAAATAAGCTCCCAATCAGGACCGTTGTATTGCAACATGCGTAAATAACCTGCCACGGTTTGCACGTGTTGTGTACAGCTATTTTAGGTTACAAAATTCTACATTTAAAGGGTGTTGCTGCAGTTTATTTAACGGAGAATATATTTATAGCAACACCGATGGTGCTATTATCACAACTTAATAATTTTGTTATCAGTATCATCAGAAATGACCGAATTGTTTTATAATTCAATTGTCAGTGGTTCGATCCCAGGTGGGGTTAACTTTTTTTTACTTATTTTTTATTTCTTTAATTTCATTCTTGTTTTATACTGGAGCTTTTTAGTCATGTCGTTTAAATTTATCAATTTAAAGCATTTAATCACAAACTTCAAAACAAGCCGAAATTTGTGAACAAGTACATGTAAGTTATTAATGATTAAGGTCGAGTTTGATACTGTATTGTATTATGTTTGTGATTAAATATTGATTTTTATTTATGTCTTTTGGTAAGCTGTTGTGATCCCAGTTAAAATTCAAAACAATTTCTAATGTTTAAGCATATTTCTTACAATCTATGTTCCGGTACTTAGGTTTTTGCCTAATTGATGTATTTTTATAAAATTTGACGTAGACGGTAGGGAGAGTTAAAACAAAAAATCTCTGTTAAAAGTGCGGTGACCCCCTATTTTTTTTGTTTTGTTTCATGATAACAATACATAGATGAACATATTTGAGAAGTTTCGCAAAAGGTCATTAGATAGAACTTTTTTAAATTCCATTTTTGTGGTAGAAATAGTAAAAAAATGACGTTTTTGGGTGACATAAAAATTATAAAAATTAAATTTCTTAAAATGTAACTTGTGTTCTCCATTTTGTTGGTTGTTTGTGGTTTACTTAAATGGTATATGATATATATTAGCTTATATAATCTCTACATGTTTCCAATTTCATAGGTTATTAATCAGTATTATTCAACAGTGCCTTCCCCAGGAATTTGTTCAGGCGCCCCGGGGGTGGGTTGGGGAGGGGTGTCCCCTCCCGACGTAGATTTTTTTTTAAATTTAACGTGTCAATTCACGTTATGTGGTGCGTTATAACTCAAAGAAAAACAGCGTCAAAAGACGTCATTTGGTGCGCTATGACTCATCAAAAAAATCCCCAAGTCATTTAAAAATATATTTTTTATATTGTTTAATTGTTTTAAAACTTTTCCGCACAGATAGTAAAATCCCGACTCGAACGATTCCCCAATACATCCGTTTCAACCCGACTCTATTACTGTATACTTACTATTTTTCAAGTTTCTTTTTATTACCCGATAATCCCGTTTATTCTGTTTTTATCAATCTCTTTCTGGTAAATATTTACGATAAAAGCTTTCAGTTATTTCTTTAACACAAACCTTGCCATTTTTTAAGTGACTATTTATAGATTTGATGAAATATTGCCTCTGAATATGCGTCAATCCCCTGACCTGTTGTGTGCTTGTTAAAACGCTCAATACACGCCATTTGTATGCAATAGACGCGACGTTGTACATGCTGCATAATTTTCGCGCTCTTTTTAATTGAGAAAAAGATTCGACACAAAATAAATTTGCACTGCTAATTTGAAGCAAAAATATTTAACGTTGCGGTAACATTTACATTCGGAAGTGTGTTTCGGATTAAAAACGCGTTAAGGTTCATGGGGTGGGATAAAATTCATTAAAAATTCGCTTTGGTTTTTCTTCATTCATTGTGGTACAATATGGTCAAACTATATATCATTTTAAAGCTAAAGACGGATAGAATAACATAAACACATTTTTGACATTCAATATTTGTGTTCTTTATTCATATTTTGGTTTAAAACCAATACAATTTTTACACTAATTTACAAAATCTCAATCTAAAGTTAGGAAGGATATGCACTACCTTAAGTTGAATAAATACAAAGCTATATACATATACAAGGTCAATTTAGCAACATTTCACAGAAAATTATTGTCATAAAACAACAAATGAGTTTTTATTCAACTGCCTAATTTGGATAAATTTCCTAAACAAAGTTCTAAAAATAGCTAAAACGTAACTACTTTTTAAAAATCCAGGTATGGTGGATAATAAGAGTCACATTTTTTTTTTCAAAGGCTTAACAATTTTGTTATTTACCTCTCAACCAAATTGCAAATTTAAACCATCTCAAATTGAAATAGATTGCAGACGACATATAAAATTGTAAAGGAATATAAAGAAATTGGCAAACCGATTGATTTTATATTTCGATTCCTTCTACCCATTTTGAAAGCGTGGCCCTCGCTGTGCTCCGTAGAAAAACGTGCAAAACAAATCGGTCGAAACCACGTGCAGTGGTGAGAAAACCGGGTATGTGTATACACATACCTGAGAAAACACAAACTTCTTTTGACAGTTGGTTCGCAACTAGTAAAACAACTATTAACATTAATCAGCAAGAGATCGCACTCAATAACAGAAATGACCACGTAGAGATATCATCACTTACCCTATTTCGAATATTTTCCAGCTGAAAATTGTCCCACACACGTCGTTTTTAGTTTATTTGTATTGTTTTTCTGGAGCCGAAGTACATCTCACAGAATATCCATCTAACTTCCGTTGTTTTCACTTTCGTTATTAAAAACTTTGTTTAAAAGAATTATTTATCCTTTTAGATTGTTAAAGCGATGTGTTATTATATATTATCAATAGAATAGTACACCGTGGTGAATTTAACGGAGTTACGTATCGATCTTTCTGTCAGTCTGTAAGCGTACTATTTTATGCGCAATAATATAAGTATGGTGATTCGACAACAATTGTAAACATTGGTGAAATGCTTCTTACATAGTTATTCTTTTGAGTGTTTATTAGGTCTGATCGTGCAGTTTGCAAACATCAACGGAAAGATTACAATCCAATGCATTTGTCATCGTCAACCGTTTGGAATGTCAATTAGGCGATGAGTGAGTTTTTAGCATGTTTCTTTCTATTTTATGAATGTACAAATGGCTGCCCCCATGGTGATGAAATGACATATGTTCGAGTTTTGATATTTCTAGATATGTAAACTTTTTTTACTATTTAAGCGTAACTTGCCCTCGTCAATGTCGATATTATTCACTAGTTATATAATTTTCCGCCGAAATAACTGGAATAAACATGATTCAGATTTTTGAAAATAATGTATATTTTAGTGATAAAATCGCTTTGTATTTTGATTGATTTTGTGGAAGGTATGATACGTTGATGTACAAAATTGGTAGCACTTTGAAGGAAATACATCCTTTAAAGCATATATGTATACATTTTCAATGTGGCACTCTTCCTTTAGTCAAATTTGAGTTCAATGCTTGGGGTCCCACATTTTTCTAAATGAAGCCTCTACATGAACCTTAACATCGACTTACGGTAATGGGTTTCGGATTACGAATTTAATTATTCCCATTTGAGATTTCAACAAATATTAACCGTTGCGTTATGAATTCAACGATAATTTGTTTACACACTTTACGAGTCAAATAAATGTTTTGACGAAATTATGCATGAAATTCACGTTGTCCACGAGGATCACGGCCGGTTGCCATCATCAGTCTTCTCAACTATCGATTATCGGACGAAACATTTGCAAGTGTGCGTAATTAATTCAACGAAAATTTGTTAAAGCGCATTACGTGTCGAATAAATGTCAGAAAAACGAGGTGAATCAGTTCTATAAATGGACATGTTGAAATATACATGTACTGGAATTAAATAAATTGTTATCACATAATTGTAACCGCATAATAATTAATTGTTTACCACTTGCAATTAATTTCTCGTATTAATTATGAGTCAAAGGTAACACTTGTGTACAGTAAAAAGGTGTGATGATGATGCCCGAAACCGTCTTTAATGTTCTGTACTGTACTAATAACCGGTTTTATATTACTCAAATGGTACAACTACTTGCTAATCAAGCTGGGATAAACTCTTACTTCATGACCGACGTCAATAAAAAATAATGGTCGATAGTTAACCCCGCCCTCATAAGCATTCGCGTAACCGATTGGACGATGAACTTCACAGTTTGACGACTGGAAAGTTACCAGATACATCCTTGTCAGCATTTAAATGACCGTGTAATGTGGCTAGAATAATCAATACGCGCGTCATGCTAATCTCTTATCAGTGGATTATCCATTACCCCATGTGGTGTTTATG
Organism: Dreissena polymorpha; assembly: GCF_020536995.1. Taxonomy (NCBI): domain Eukaryota; kingdom Metazoa; phylum Mollusca; class Bivalvia; order Myida; family Dreissenidae; genus Dreissena; species Dreissena polymorpha. The sequence continues at coordinate 99,631,230 of NC_068356.1, forward strand.
GCGATTACTTGTGAAAGTAGGTACCGAGTGCTCTTTTAAAACAGGGAATATTGATACACTGATAGGGAAACCTTGATTTTTTTGGACAATCTCCACTTTCTTTTACTGAAGAATACACTGATCGGAAAATTTCAAGCGCCCCGGGTACTCTGATTTCGAAATTCAAGCGCCCCGGCAAGGGGCGCTTAAATGGCCTGGGGAAGACCCTGTGCAATTAGAGATTTTTCAGTTTTAATGAAAAAGTACATATTATATAATGGTGAATAAAATCCAAACAAAGCCGGTGACCCTATGTTTTTATTGCATTATTTCATTTAGTATTTGTATGTAGTACTTGAAATTTTGAGCAAAAGTTATTAGATGGAAAAAAATCATCAAAACTGCAGCAACACCCCTTAAGAAATTAGTTTCTTTGTCCTGGTAAAAAGCGTGCGAAAATTGGCGTGGGTGTATTTATTTGTAAATAAAAAATTCGTAGCGGGTACAACATTGAGATCATTTAATTTCCATTAAAAGTTTCGTTGTGAATTTTAACTAAAGTACCGGGGTATATCGCTAATTATTTGGCATTGTCATTTTCTCTTAATAAAATATCATGTAAACACGAGTTCCTTCATTATTGAAACAATTATTGTATTGTATACTGACTGCACACAAGTGTCGTAACATACGGATGCAATACGTAAATTCGGACAGTACTTAAAGTCGGACACAAGTAAATAAATGCTTTAATACTCTTGATATCTTGAAACTCGGTATTTGTTGTTAAAAAGGGCAATTGAATCGATTAACACCATACGAGTCAATCGTTTTGATCATCTAAACGCTTTATTTACGTTTACAACTTAACGTGCTGTCCGAATTTAAGTACACATACATGTGCACATACATGTAATATATGATTTTCTTTGGTACATTTACATTTAAGTACACGGTGCCTGTTCTGTAACATTAATTTACGATATTGACTACATGTACATCAGACTACTTGCTGTTTTATGTATATGTATGTATACATATTATATATATGTAAATGAAGAAATAAAATAAAGATGAAAACCTGCCTCTTATCATTTTGTAGGAAAATTTTATGGGCTACAAAATATTTTTATTTGTAGCCCAATGGGCTACCTGAAAAATAAGAAATTTGTCGGACACTGGGTCAGTAGACAAGCTTTGCATGTTTTCATAACGTCAAACACTTAAAATCCAGTTCCGCCCAGATGATCAGTTTACAGTATAATTACTGTTAAAATAATTACTGTACTAAAATACCGTAACAATAAAGATTCTTCGTGTTCGACTTGAAATTATTCTAGAGGAAATATCAACTTATTCGCGATATAATTTCGTTAAAAAATACCTTAGAAACTTTTAACCGAAATCAACAAAATTCAATGTTCTCTGCGCTACAAAGTTTGTATAAAAAATTAAATACACGCACGCTTTGCAGGAGTATACATTGTACCTTGACCTTGTACATTGCAGCATAATTTTCGCGCGCTTTTGTCGGGAAATATACATGATGACTGACTAGAATTGACTGTATATTGGAAGCATTTGTAAACGTCGTGTTAACAATTAAAAATCGTAGTGTGTTTCGGATAACTAATTATTATTCTCATTTGCAAATTTTAGAACATTTATTCTTGTGTTATATCAGGGTTTTTTTTCCACTTTTTGGGAAGATAGCCCATGGCTTTGGAATTGGGAATTTATCGGCATTTTCATGAAATACGGAAAATAAATTTATTAGCCTTTTCTTCCACACGAAAAGTCCACTGATTAAGGAAATACTAAATTTGATATAACCCTTTATAATCATTCAAATTAAAAGAACAAAATCATGTAATACTTTGTTAGATGTAATTTAATTAAAATTGAGATAAAATACATAAGACTTCTTTCACACACAAAAAAAAAAAAAATTGGAAATTGGGAATTTTTTGCCACATTTTGGGAAAAAAGTATACTTTTTGGGATTGGGAAATTTCGGCTATAAAATCAGGCCAAAAAAACCTGTATATGTATTATGATTTAAATATTAATTTGTCAAATGTATTATATTCATTCATATTGTAGACGTACCTGTGAATAAAGAAACAATTTTTATACGTATTAATTTTCTGTACAATTATCTTTTTTTAAACATGTACTACAGTATTTAAACAATTTATTATAACAATGTTTATATTTTTTGGCATGCCCAGTAGCACACTGCTAACGCGGCGTTGCACGGCGGTCACTGATAAGAACGGAAATTGTCTGCATTTACCAACTAGCCTAAAGTAATACACGCCGCGGGAATTAGAGAACGCGGCGTAACGCCGAGCGTCTTATCGAGTTCACCTCGCTCTTCCAACGCCGAGTGAACACTCGCTAGCAGAAAAAGACCCGCGGAAGGAGCGCAGGTTTTTTGGGGAAAACGCGTGGAGTGTACTGTAGATCTTCCTTTATCTTTACCAATTACTGCCTTCAATCATTAAAATTGAATGAAAACATGTACAGTAACGCCAGTAAGAATATTTACTTGTAATAATCTAACCCAAAATTTGGCTTTAGTGTCCCTTATGATTTTATCCCTTACTTTCATAGAATCAGCCCTCCCCATAATATCGTCCCCTTAAAGAAAAACCTACATAAAGTGCTGAAAATGTAATGCTTTTCAATTTTTAGATGTTGTAATTTATTTTATGGTTATCCAAGACTATTACGACGATCATTCTTGTGATTTCTGGTATTCATTGGAAAGTAGGTAATGTTTATTCTAGGGTGATGCTATAATTTTTAAATTACGTAACTCAAAAGTAAGTAGTATGTTATTGGATTAATAGTAGCTTTATCAAAATATGCCGCTTATTATTCAAAAAGTGTAAAAAATAAAGACTGTGTCTTGCCGTGAACTGTCTAGTGCAGTAATGCCCCAAATCTTGACAGCCAGCTGGTTGAAGAAAGGTACAGAACCGAAGAAGCCCCGAAGTATTCTTTAAAACGATGACCTCGTGTGCCTCGTGGTTTTTTTTCGACTTTCGTTCACGTCCAAAGAACGACTGTCAAATTTGCCTGGTGCAGAAAAGCCCTAATTGCAAATTCACTAGATTAACGTCTTCCCTCGTCGCCAATAATGTGTTTCTACACATATAACTAAGATATTTCAAAGTTAAAATACCAATTTATTTACACGACGTACAAGATAAAAGCAATAGATGTTTCTACCTTCGTCTCAGTCCCTCGAATGCCAGAGTTGAACCCGCTTCGTCAAACGTCACTACCGGTACGCACTAAAACCCGCACCACTGCAAAAGTGAACCAAAAAGGCCTCATGGTATAAATTTATTTACACGACGTACAAGATAAAAGCAATAGATGTTTCTACCTTCGTCTCAGTCCCTCGAATGCCAGAGTTGAACCCGCTTCGTCAAACGTCACTACCGGTACGCACTAAAACCCGCACCACTGCAAAAGTGAACCAAAAAGGCCTCATGGTCATTCGGTACCCCTCGCAGATTATCATACTTATCCGATGTTTGACGGAAAGGGCCGAGAATGTGCGATTGGCCTCATGGTATAACAAAAAGGCCTAAGAATATTTGTTATTATCATTGAATACTCAGTTTTATATCCAGTAGGGATAATGATATACATATTTCATAGTAAAAACACTCTTTTATTAATATTTCGCCCAAACGGGCTTTATCAAAGTTTACAAACACGAATTCACTACATAGTTATAACTGTCGTATACACCAATAAAGTAAAAGTTTTATAACGTTATAAAACATTTACTTTATTGGTGTATACGACAGTTATAACTATGTAGTGAATTCGTGTTTGTAAACTTTGATAAAGCCCGTTTGGGCGAAATATTAATAAAAGAGTGTTTTTACTATGAAATATCATTGAATAGTTATGCTGCATATAATTATCATATATATTAAATAGTCATAACATTTTTATTAGTCTACTTCAAAGCCGTTAATTTTATAGGAGGTTTTTGTGTGACGTCACAAGAGGGGTTTTCCGTTACTAAAAATAGATTGGCCGTCAACTTCTCGATCGCGGCCTATTATATTGTATCAGAGTAAAGGTCGTCTTAAGACTTAATACTTACAATTTCACAAAACAAAACTATAAATACCCGTATTCTTTTTTAAGTAAGGCTTTAATAAATGATATTTCAAAAATTATAAAACATATAATAATTTTAATAATATTATTATTATAAGTGGTGTGGATGCGATAGTGTTATTTTTCATCAGAGATTGAAGTTGAGTGTAAGGGGTGTATTGAATCAGTCATAAAACAAAGCCCTTAAATAGCTCAATACATTTCAATCTTATAATGTAGTTTGAATTTTCCTTTACATTGAATGAATTTTCGTTTCGTTTACATTGAATGAAAATATTAATAATTTAAGCATTCCAATTGAAAAAACACCTGCATATTTTGCAAATTGGACTGTCTTTGCATGTACATGTATATTGAAAACTCTTCTTTAGTGATGAGCGATACAAATCAAGCATTTTATGATACCATAAATCTACACATTTAATTTATTTTACGCAAGTATTTTATATCCGTATATAATGACCAAACGCGATTGCTTGTTTTCATGATGATGTTTCGAACACTGCTGCAGTAACGCACGATCTTTACACATTATAGCAGAGTTTACATTTGCAGGCACCCGTTAAATACGTTATTTGTGAAGCAGTAAATTTTTAAAATCTTTTAAATGTATAGTTATTAAGCACTTTATTGTCATGTTTAAACTGGCTAATATATATGCTTAATAGTTCCTAGCTGTTAATCAATTTCGGACAAATTTCTAATTTTTTTTTAATATGTTCAAATATTTTATTAAAGCAACTGTTAAGTTTTTGACTTAATATGCTTAGAGATGACACGGAGGTATCATAAATTGTGTTTAATGACCAGACACATGTGGTTTATGCAGAGACCCCATACAGAGTCATACCAGTATAGGTCCCTGGGTTTAGTTTTCTTAGTAATTGTCTGGACAGTATCCGATCATATCGAGATAATCGGTTTGTGATAAACAAAGGGGCAATTAAACACTGGGTTAAAAATGTTGAAACAAAGAGTGTCAAAACTGGTGTGAACAATTAAATAAAAGCATTTACATTTATCAAGAGGATTTAGGTTATCTGTAACAAGGTAAGTTTTTACAGACAAATAGGTTCAAATCAGTTTCTATATGTTGATTACATAAATTCAATCAATTTGTTGTTTGTTTTCGTCCTTATTTGTGTTCGTTCATAGGATTCAATTTAATCTGAAAGAATTTCAAGTTCTGAGTATTTTTTGTTCTTCAAAAGGGTCTCGAATATGATTATAACCTTATCACGATGCGGTTCATCACATGCAAACAATAGCAGAATGGCCGCAGTTTTGACGGCCAAAATATGAATTGACCTTATCGCGATGACGTCACAAAAGGGGCAGTCCCTTAGCGACGGTGAAAACAAAGCCCTAGATACGGTCGATTTACTACGCTGATTGAGCACCTCTGCTGATGTTTCGTCAATTGCATTCCTATTGGGAAGTCGATAGGTAATTAAATGTCCTGTAATTGGTGTTTAAAATGTCTTTTGACTATTATGAAGGGTTAGATTGCACTTCGAAAGCCCGATATGATCAGAAAATAAAACTAATTGGACTTAATGAATGTCCGTACAAATTGCAAGCTGGATGTTGGAAAAATGACCCGACCAAGTGGCCGATGATCGAGTACGGCGACATTCATGATTAACTTTCTCACTGAGACACCGGGTAAATTCGTTTATTCTGTAATAATGGGAGTATCCTTGTAGATGTTGATGTAATGAGTATTGTCGTTCTTTTCAGGGTTCATTCATCTTCGAACATTATAATTATATTTCTACTATGATAATTTATCATGCTAATGTGAAGCTGTAAAATACGTAGGGACATCTGGTACATGACTTACTGAAAGCCTTAGTTGTGTTCATTGTAATGAGTACGAGTGACAAATATTAAAATTAACACACATATATCTGTATAAATATTTGTTTTTCAAACATTATTTACCCCCGTTGCTGTCAAACGTAATTTCGTTTTTTATGATGTCGATCGTTTATTGTCGTAACATTAAATCTTAATACGGAATGACGTCTTTTTAATTAACTGATACACGCTAAATACGTTACTTGTTTTTTTACGTTAATTTTATAATTATTAAATACTTTAATAAATTAATCGGGCTAGTATCTTTACGGTGTAAATTTCTGATAATCTAAATTGGACATGACTTTATATTTGACCATATGTCACATATCTAATTTAAGCAACTGTTAAGTACATCGGCGTTAATTATTCATCCAAGTGACTGCTTAATACTACCAGAAAGAGGAGACATGGTGGCATCTATCGTGTTAAATGACACTGTCTGGACCACCCAGTGTGGTTTATGACACCTTTTTGTCAGTTAAGTTTGGACAATATTTGATCAAAACGAGATAATCGGATTATGCAAAACAAAGGGGCAATTAAACACCAGAATACAAAAGCTTACGCGATATTAAGACTGATGCAAACAATCAAATGAAAAATATTGCATTTAATTTAATTAAATGTTTATTTAAGGTGTCAACGTGTTTTATAAAGCAACTGTATATTCAATTATTTCGGCATTTAAAATTTGGCTTAAATGACTGCTCAGTATGACAAGAGATGACATAGAGGTATCATAAATTGTGTTTAATGACCACATGTGGTTTATGCAGAGCCCCAAGTATAGGTCCCCAGCTGGCTTTATGACACCGTGTTGTTTATTTGTCTGGACAGTATCCGATCATAACGAGATAATCGGTTTGTGATGAAGAAAGGGGCATTCAAATACCTAACATGCGGAAACAAAAAGTGTCGAAATTGGTGTGAACTAAATAAAAACAATAACATTTATCATGATAATTTATTTAATACGTAATAAGGTAAAAATATAGAGGTTCAAATCAGCTTCTATATGTTGCATATATTTAAAATTTATTGGTTGTTTGTTTTCATCCTTATTTGTGTTCGTTTATTAAATTAAATTTATTATTAAAGAATTTCTATTTCTGGGTATTTTATTCTTAAAAAAATGGTCGCGAAGATGTGCCTTAACTTAAGAAAATTGCGAGCAGTGTTTAATATTTCAATGCAAATAAAATGGCGACAGCGCTTTTGTTTTCACCGTCGTCAAGGGGCATGTAACTCTAACTGACGCAAGTGCCCGGATGTTGCGATAAGGTCAATATGCGCAAACGTGACGTCATTATCGAAATCCCCAAAACCTCCTATACGTATTTCTTCATGAGTGTTAATTTATTGTGTGTCGACATTGTGTGAGTGTTGTGGTATGGCCTCCAATCGTATAACATTAAATGTCGTCAAAAAAGTAACGCACACAATATATGTGAACAACGTTATTTATAATTATAATGTAAAACAATAAAATAAATAAAATAAAATATACGCATATGGATTAGTGACTGCTGAAAGACAAATATTTAATATTTTTAACATATACTATTAAGTATATAATATTTTGTTATATATTATTAATTTCCTCTTAAACTTTTTTTGCAATGTTTAAAATATAAGAAGTGGAAAGAATTTGCATGTACAAAAAAACTCGCTAATCAGATCGGGTATCCAAGTGTCAATGGTCATTCAAAGTTTGCGGCATCTGTTTTGATAACAGATTAGTAGAACGCCCACATATGGTGTAAAATGACACTTATTGGCACCTATTGATAATTACCTGCGGATTTTAAAATATTTTCCTAACTTTTAACGATATAAAACTAGCTACATTAAATTCGGAAGACTTAAACCGAAACAAATAAACATGCTTTATTCTATGTGATATATTAAAAATTATAACTGATTGTCTATATTATTACGCATTTCATTAGCATTAAAAATATATTTAGCAAAGTTTATAATGTCTTTTTTATTAGCCGACTGCATTAGAATGTCAACTTTGTTTATTAACGTTGTCCACCTTTGAAAATATGGTTTTAAATGTTCCTTTCTAATTTCTCTATAATAGAGGACAAACAAGTAAAAAAGGATACTCGTTTTCTATGGCGTGTCCGTTGCAAAACTTACATTTCTTTTTTTGCGTAGTATCTTATTATAACGACCGCTTTCGATCTCTGATTTATGTGAAAAGTATGAGGCGAAACAATGCACCACCTCCGAGTTCCTGGCTAAGGTCGGTCAAGTGTACAGTGTTGTGCTGGAGTAATGCACATGTATATTTTATTATGTACATTAAGTTTAAATTCTGTTGTATTTTGTCACGTTGACGGTATATTCTATGTATTTTTGTTGTAAATGTATTTTGACTATTATGAAGGGTTAGATTGCACTTCGAAAGCCCGATATGATCAGAAAATAAAACTAATTGGACTTAATGAATGTCCGTACAAATTGCAAGCTGGATGTTGGAAAAATGACCCGACCAAGTGGCCGATGATCGAGTACGGCGACATTCATGAGTTACTTTCTCACTGAGACACCGGGTAAATTCGTTTATTCTGTAATAATGGGAGTATCCTTGTAGATGTTGATGTAATGAGTATTGTCGTTCTTTTCAGGGTTCATTCATCTTCGAACATTATAATTATATTTCTACTATGATAATTTATCATGCTAATGTGAAGCTGTAAAATACGTAGGGACATCTGGTACATGACTTACTGAAAGCCTTAGTTGTGTTCATTGTAATGAGTACGAGTGACAAATATTAAAATTAACACACATATATCTGTATAAATATTTGTTTTTCAAACATTATTTACCCCCGTTGCTGTCAAACGTAATTTCGTTTTTTATGATGTCGATCGTTTATTGTCGTAACATTAAATCTTAATACGGAATGACGTCTTTTTAATTAACTGATACACGCTAAATACGTTACTTGTTTTTTTACGTTAATTTTATAATTATTAAATACTTTAATAAATTAATCGGGCTAGTATCTTTACGGTGTAAATTTCTGATAATCTAAATTGGACATGACTTTATATTTGACCATATGTCACATATCTAATTTAAGCAACTGTTAAGTACATCGGCGTTAATTATTCATCCAAGTGACTGCTTAATACTACCAGAAAGAGGAGACATGGTGGCATCTATCGTGTTAAATGACACTGTCTGGACCACCCAGTGTGGTTTATGACACCTTTTTGTCAGTTAAGTTTGGACAATATTTGATCAAAACGAGATAATCGGATTATGCAAAACAAAGGGGCAATTAAACACCAGAATACAAAAGCTTACGCGATATTAAGACTGATGCAAACAATCAAATGAAAAATATTGCATTTAATTTAATTAAATGTTTATTTAAGGTGTCAACGTGTTTTATAAAGCAACTGTATATTCAATTATTTCGGCATTTAAAATTTGGCTTAAATGACTGCTCAGTATGACAAGAGATGACATAGAGGTATCATAAATTGTGTTTAATGACCACATGTGGTTTATGCAGAGCCCCAAGTATAGGTCCCCAGCTGGCTTTATGACACCGTGTTGTTTATTTGTCTGGACAGTATCCGATCATAACGAGATAATCGGTTTGTGATGAAGAAAGGGACATTCAAATACCTAACATGCGGAAACAAAAAGTGTCGAAATTGGTGTGAACTAAATAAAAACAATAACCTTTATCATGATAATTTATTTAATACGTAATAAGGTAAAAATATAGAGGTTCAAATCAGCTTCTATATGTTGCATATATTTAAAATTTATTGGTTGTTTGTTTTCATCCTTATTTGTGTTCGTTTATTAAATTAAATTTATTATGAAAGAATTTCTATTTCTGGGTATTTTATTCTTAAAAAAATGGTCGCGAAGATGTGCCTTAACTTAAGAAAATTGCGAGCAGTGTTTAATATTTCAATGCAAATAAAATGGCGACAGCGCTTTTGTTTTCACCGTCGTCAAGGGGCATGTAACTCTAACTGACGCAAGTGCCCGGATGTTGCGATAAGGTCAATATGCGCAAACGTGACGTCATTATCGAAATCCCCAAAACCTCCTATTCGTATTTCTTCATGAGTGTTAATTTATTGTGTGTCGACATTGTGTGAGTGTTGTGGTATGGCCTCCAATCGTATAACATTAAATGTCGTCAAAAAAGTAACGCACACAATATATGTGAACAACGTTATTTATAATTATAAAGTAAAACAATAAAATAAATAAAATAAAATATACGCATATGGATTAGTGACTGCTGAAAGACAAATATTTAATATTTTTAACATATACTATTAAGTATATAATATTTTGTTATATATTATTAATTTACTCTTAAACTTTTTTTGCAATGTTTAAAATATAAGAAGTGGAAAGAATTTGCATGTACAAAAAAACTCGCTAATCAGATCGGGTATCCAAGTGTCAATGGTCATTCAAAGTTTGCGGCATCTGTTTTGATAACAGATTAGTAGAACGCCCACATATGGTGTAAAATGACACTTATTGGCACCTATTGATAATTACCTGCGGATTTTAAAATATTTTCCTAACTTTTAACGATATAAAACTAGCTACATTAAATTCGGAAGACTTAAACCGAAACAAATAAACATGCTTTATTCTATGTGATATATTAAAAATTATAACTGATTGTCTATATTATTACGCATTTCATTAGCATTAAAAATATATTTAGCAAAGTTTATAATGTCTTTTTTAGTAGCCGACTGCATTAGAATGTCAACTTTGTTTATTAACGTTGTCCACCTTTGAAAATATGGTTTTAAATGTTCCTTTCTAATTTCTCTATAATAGAGGACAAACAAGTAAAAAAGGATACTCGTTTTCTATGGCGTGTCCGTTGCAAAACTTACATTTCTTTTTTTGCGTAGTATCTTATTATAACGACCGCTTTCGATCTCTGATTTATGTGAAAAGTATGAGGCGAAACAATGCACCACCTCCGAGTTCCTGGCTAAGGTCGGTCAAGTGTACAGTGTTGTGCTGGAGTAATGCACATGTATATTTTATTATGTACATTAAGTTTAAATTCTGTTGTATTTTGTCACGTTGACGGTATATTCTATGTATTTTTGTTGTAAATGTATTTTTTGTAATAAAGAAAAGAAAAAAAGTTCATACAGGTTTTATGTCGTACTCCATTTTGATTTAATAGAAAATAGAATTCACATGTTAAACAATATTATCATGTAATTGAAATTAATAGAAATAATGTATATTTTGTGAAAAAGGTAATAACAAACTTCATACCTGTTTTATATCTTATTCCATGTTCAATAAATTGAAAGTATGTATATTTTGTAATAAAGAAAATAAAAAACTTTATACATGTTTTATGTCGAACTCCATTTTGATTTTATAAAAAATGCCATTCACATGTTTAACAATATTATAATGTTGTTATGTTGTATTTTGTCAGTGTGACTGTATATCGTCTGTAAATGTTTGCTTGTAACTGTATATTTTGTTATGTAAATTGTGTGACTGCTTGTACATTGTCTGTATCGTAAATGTATATTTAAACATAAACAACAAATAAAGAAAATAATAAACTTCATAACTGTTCTATGACTTATTTCATATTGATTTATGTGTATTTGTTTGTAAACACAATTTGAAACCTTAAATAACAATAATTGCTTTAAGGCCTTTTTGGTTCATTTTTTGGCCTTTTTGGTACGTTTTGGGGCCTTTTTGGTATTCGGCCTTTTTGGCATGCGGCCTTTTTGACATTCTATACATAGATGATGACGTCATTACGTTATTGTCAGTAAGACCGGTGTGTACACAATGGCCTTTTTGGTTTTCGGCCTTTCTGGACCTAAAACGGTCTGATCTACGTCCCGTCTTCTCTCGACTCGGTACGGATCGGGAGCAAAGTCACAACAATACAATTAAATACAAACACAAGAACCAATACTAACCACTAGAGTGAACTTGAACTCGTTTTTTAGATAACAGACAAATGGCTGCCAGCTTTTCCCTCCGATTTGATCATGTGACCACACTCACAAAAATATCATGTTCAAATAATAAGTACGGGTTATAAAACCACTAAACAAATCGGGAGAAAGTCGACCCGGTCACAAATAATAATGGCATATGTATAATATATCACACAAAGTGTTCACTGCGGATAAATAATAATGCCGACGTACCACATTGATATAAACTAGATTGTTTACTGGTAAAAAAAGAGAAAAAAAAATGATGATTTCACAACCAATCAATGATGTACACAAACGATGTTTTCCATTGACAGTGAGGTATCAAAATTTTAGAACAGAATATATCAAAACAGCGAAACCCATGTATCAGTTATTGAATGTATGTAATTAGAGCTCATTGTGTCATTGTCGACATGAAAAGGTCCACAAGTCAACCGGGGGTGACTAAAAACCGATTCATGTCACCCTGCGATGACTTCAAGCCGACGGGTGACTAGAATCGGCTTTATTAAGTTTATGTCACCACAGGGTGACATGAATCGGATTCTAGTCATCCCCGAATGACAAGAATCGGCTTCTAGTCACCCGTGTATTTTTTATCAAACGGCACCGCATCCACAAATAACTTCCGCAATTAATTAATTAAGTTTTTATTTAGACATTTTATATATCTCTTCTTTCGTTTTTGTAGTATTGTTGCGTTCCGTGGTACTATAAATTCACAACGCAATTCCGATACGAAATGTTCAACGGGTTTATTCACAAAAACGGCTATAACTGTGTACTGATAAACAAAATGCTTACTTCCGATACATTCAATAAAACTTAATATTCATCGGATTTAACAGTCTTGACAAAGTGGCGTAATCAAAAAATAGAAAACAATGGATGTCAAAAGTTCAATGATGCTCTTCTAAACGTAATACGGTAGTTAAAGTTAGATTTTATACTTCAATTACTTCATATTTAAAAGAACTTGGTATGGAGCTATTACTTATGTCTCAAAATTCAATGGTTCAATACCAAAGTTACTACTGATAATGTTAAGCTTACTTTTTTACTGCACTTGATCCAATGACTCGAATTACATTAAAAATTATCAAAGATTAAATGAGTAAAAGCTTTTAGAAAATAGTTTACTTAACCTCTAATGAGTATTTGCGTATCGTATGGTCCAAACTTTAATTAATAACTCGATATTCAATCAGGTATTATACTTAAAGAAATGTTTTTGGTAGTTCGCCCTCATTTAATTGAAAATATTATAATTGCTACACGCATAAAGGAAATCTCTGTCCAAGCAAAATGCCACCTACGCCTTCCACTGCTTGGAAGTATATCACGACATCATCCGATAAGAAGTCGCCGATCCAAGTGACTTTTAAACGTGGCAACTTTATAAGACTGACTGTTTAGTCTGTTAAACAGGTTCAAAGTGTGTTGTGGCTATGTACATAATTCGTTTAAGTTCTGTTTTGTCAAGTAATTATTTTGTCGTCATGTAATATTATGTTTCTCGTTCTATTGTTGATGTACAATATTAATAGTTTAAAAACAGTTTTTGTCATTCAATTTTAACAATAAAAAGTAATCAACAAAATCAGCTTCGAATTATCGACAGCAACGCTGTGTCAATATTTAGTCACTTCCGTTGCACTTCCGGTAAAAACGAAAGTAGAATTCATGGAGTAATGGTACGGTAAACAAAGTTGACTATTTTTTCAACAGATTTTGACCGAATATCCGAATATTCGTTCGGATGGATGACCGAATATTCGAATACCAAAATCGGTATTCGTTGCCATCCCTATTTTTTAGAGAAAACTCTGATAGATGTTACCCCGTTAAAAGTTATAACTAGAATGAACCCTGTTACCAAAATTTGGTCACTTTATATAGCCGCGGCATTCCACTTGTGACCAGAAATTGGTCACTGTGACCAAATATTGGTCACTGTGTTACCAAAAGCGGGTCACAATAACTGCCGTGACCAATTATGAAACGCTCGCACGCTTAACATTTATGAATTATAAAATGGACTTTAAATGACAAACCAATTTAAAACAGACTATATGAACTAATTAATAACCTTTACATGCTAATAAAAGCGTAGATTTCTTACCTTATGCCTAAAAATAGGTCTTGCGATAAAAATGTAATTCTAACACGGCACGCAACTTGTTTTCTATAGACAAAAAAGGAAATCAAGTGTGGGTTATTCTGCAATAACTTATGGGCGGAGCTTAATGTTTCGAAAATAGTTCCGAATAAATAAAGAAAATATTGCAGTAAAATGCACGTGCTAACACCTGCTCTAAAAGAAATGTAACAAATATAGCATGTATATAAATGTAATGAAACAACAAATTGTATATTTGGTGATAAGTGGCATAACCACGCCTACAAAGAATGTTATTTGTTAGGAAACGTAATTCAGAAAACTTTAATGGCATGTCAGCTTTTCAGTAGCATCAATACACGTGACGTCATTAATTTTCTACGATTGTTGTTTTCAATGAAAGTGACGTCATTTGCAAAATATTTATGAATGAAAACGACCTCATATGTTTGTACAAGTCAATGACGTCACTAAATAGTAAACTTTGTTCTAAGAAGAGCGGAGTATTGAAAAATATAGTTCACGTCCTAAAGCTTGAACCAAATCGATCAGAATTGTGTAAGAATTGAAATAATATTTTTCTATGATGGTTTGTTGTCGAATAACCCACAGTAAGTTGTATAGATGCGTGTTATCAAATCACTCGTGCTTCGCACTCGTGATTTAATTCCTACGCATCTATACTCCTTACTGTGGGTTATTCGACAACAAACCATGATAGAAAAATATTATTTCTTAAACACAGCAGTGTGCAAGAATTACCCATAAGTCAGCATTCCAAGATGGCGGACAATTGAGAAATGACATGACGACTTCTAGTGAAAAATGTGAATAACAATCAGACTAACGAAGATAATTGTGCAATACCTATGGATTTATAAAAAATATGTGTTCATTAACCCAATACAGTGCTTTTTGTTATGAACAATTCGCTTAGAATATAAATAACTTGAGTAAAAGTGCGTCTCGGAACAGACCCTCTATGAGTCAACCTAAATAAGAAAGAACAATGTCCACATTCCTCGTTAAAATGGCAAGTAGCAAACATGGTTTGATTTATATGTTATGGGATCTGTTAATAGTCAGATTCATTTACACATTCTGCTTATTATGTGTGTCAAAACGCACTGACTATTGGAGTGAATGAATCCAGAACAAGTATTTACAGGAAAGGTTAAACATTAGATTAAAACCCCAGTGCATATCATTACCCCCCCCCCCCCCCACATACACACACACAATTTGGCTAAACTCCTGTAGCCAATACACATTTGAATAAAATTTAAAGTTAAACACAAACATTACCTATAGTTTAAAAACACTAGTAAACAACTGTCATCGTCACATTAGTTAGTGCCGTTGTAAAACAACATTAACACAGTAAATGAAATATGACACAGTTAGTGTTTTTAATTTAGGTATTTGTTTTTTTTTCTGCAGTGCTTCCCGAATCTCCTTAAGCACATTAAGCATGTCCTTGTGATTTGCATTGATGGCACTCAGTATTGTAGAATGCCCCTCCCTAATTGTGTTTTCCATCAGTATTGTTGACTGCCTTATTGCCTCCGTGATCGGATCCTGGATTACAGCCGTCGGCACCTGTGAAGTTGTCATCGTAGTGGAAAGCACCACTGGCTGTTCTGATGTTACTAACCGTGGCATGGGGCTCATCCAATCCCGCTGTTCAACAGAAGACAGTGTTGGTACAACCTGCTGATTAGGTTCCGCATAAGTAACCGTTTGCTGATCATCAGGGGCGGTCAAAGAGCCCAGCCAGACGTTGAACTCCTCCTCCTCCTCGTCGTGCTCGTCTAACAGGGGCGTTGGTGCATTGTACTGACCAATTGGAGGGTCAGGCAAACATCCTGGCTCGATGGATATATCAGAAGATGTTAGAGAACCGCCCATTTAAACGGACGTATGGGGATTCAAGGCATGTTTCGTTTTCTCCTGGTCCGGTCGTTCCAATTTTAAAGCAGAGCCCTTTTCAATGCTGCTTAGTGGCAACACAGGATCTTGGGTTTGCACTGTGTCCTCTATGGCTTCTACATAATTGTCGATGTCAATCGGCCGTTCCGCTTGATTTAGGAGCACTGGCGTATTGGTCATACCAAGTTTACTTGCCTCATCGATATGCCTCCTGTACTTACGTACATGGTCTATAAGTTCGTGTTGCTCAAGGCAGCGGAAATTGCATAAACTGCAAGAGAATGGTACTCTGTCCATCGACACATGGTATTTTAAAACATGGCCTACCACTCTAGACTTTCTGTCAGTTTTTCCACAGGCACGACATCTATACTTCTTATGACGATCGTCTACAGCTCGTCACATTTTTAAAAAATAAACAACCAGTAGTGACGTAACAATTTATTATTACTAAACTTAATGATTGTTCTTTTGCGCCACTAAATGTTAGATTATACTTTAAATAATCCCTATTTTTGTAATAACCCCCCCAAAAAAATATTTATGCACTTTTCTTTTCTTTTTTTTTACGCAACGTTTTTTTTCGCGCAAGATCCTAAGTCTTTGATTATGTATGAATTAGGTATTGGCTCACATATTATTTATTTGCTTATGTGTTTCTTAAGTTTCTGTTTCGTAGAGATAAACCATTTAGGAATGTGTTTGCCCCTGTACGGATTCCGTTTATCGTGGTGCACCATTTTAGTATGGCCCTCTCGGTCAGTTTGCAATACAAAGTTTACTGTTGAATTGTTTTTGAATGAGCATGGGTCCCTCGTATATATTTTCGAGTTTCGGACATAACCCAACTGTACGGCCCTCATTAAGACACCATACAGGGTCGCACACCTTGAAGTCTATTAACGAAGCTTTTTGTTCAAAATGAACTTTACTGCGTTTTGCCCTTTGTTTTAGGTGTTCCATCGCTATCTGGTGTATGCGGATCAACCTTTCCCGTTGTTGTCCCGCATATCCGGCCTGTTGCATGGTGGTGATATTTATCATCTCGGTGGAACCTCCAGAAGATGGATCAGCATATATGATGTCTGCTGGGAGTCGAACTTCACGTCAAGTTACCATCATATTTGGGGAGAAACCAGTCGCTTCATGCGGTGTTGCTCGGTACGCACCCGCCAAACTACCTAGGTGTAGATCCCAGCTTGTTTCTTCACCCGCCAGGAAGGACTTTACCATTTTAATAAGTGTGCGGTTAAACCATTCTATCTGCCAATTGCCCTTTGGATTCTGTGCACTCGTCCTGGACTTTGTCATTTGTAGTCTACTGCACAGTTCCTTGAAGAGGTTAGACTTGCAAAAATAAACAATCTCCCTTGTTCTCCAGGTCAACGGGAGTCGCCATGTTCCCGATAACAACAGACTGGTTTATCACAGTTACTGCGTATTTATGGTTACAATATACCAAAAGATTTCCTTAACAAATTCAATGTAAAATCAACAACTTCAACGAAAAATAAAGTCAAACTTTTGCGCGTAGACACCCCCATACCCATACCTTTTCTTAAAGAGCATGCCAAGCCGAATGGATTTAAACAATAAAAAAGATAGGTCATGCAGTATGTAAGAAAGAACTCGACGCGAATCAACGGTCACTGTTTTAAGGCCACCTTTTTACCGGCTGATCTCCAGTTGATGAGGGTTTCCCGCCATCTGTCAAAATCTCATGTAGTCTCCAACCTATAAGCAAAACACTGAATTTGTAGTATACAACAATGTTTTCCCTACCACATGCACACAGAAATATTCAAAAATAAAGTCATGGCAAGTGCACATACAGAGAATTGTGTCTTCAAATAAATGACGTTCCATTTTTTAGAGGGTATAGCATTGAACACCAAAATGATTTAGTATATTGTAACCTAAAGGAGAAATATTTTCTGATTAAAATGTGTTTTTCTTGCATATTATTATCTTCCTATTCATATTGCACCAATATATTAAGTTTGGCTGGATTATCTGTCCATTTGGCCATTTTATATCATATTTTCACACGCTGGTGTTTTCCGTCCGAAGAAGGCGATTTCAGGCCTGTTGGAGCTTAAATGTCCCTTTAAGATTTAAAGCTGTTGTGTTCAATATCTGCAACAAAATACCAAAACAAACCAAATGGATAGGCACCTGGGGCTTATGCGGGGTGGGAAAAGAATGAATTTGTTAGATATTTTCACTCTAAGCAATTTTGATTATGTCTTTTTAGTGTTTGTTTTTTTAAATAACCCCAAAAATGTCAATTTCAAAGCAAAAAAAAATCCAATTTCATCCAAAACAATGAACAAATTAGTAAAAATGAAAGATCAAAGATACTTTGAAGTGTAGAAATCAATAAGCTTCCAATAACTTTTTGTTGCGCAACAATAAAAGTGTGAAATCTTGAAAGCGCCTTGTCGCTCGGAGCCCCTTTATTTACCAGCAGCCAATGATATATTTTAACACATAATGTCATGGGTGCCTTTAAACTGCAGCAGATGGCCAATATGCACTGCCAGCTCTCATTTAGAGGTTCAAGAGAATACAAAATTTTATATTTTGGGCAAGAAATAAGTACTTTTGACTATTTTTATGGTGGCAATCAGGTGAAAATGGAGGTTCATAACCGAGCGAAAGAAAAAATGCTCATGTTGGGGGTTTAGACCCGAAGGAAAGGTTAAAATGAACAAGATACATATATTTAGGCAAGCATTATAAGCTTAGCAATGAGGTTCCATGTACTAGCAGGGCCAGAAAGGAGCTCAGATCAATGTAGGCTTCCTGAAAGGGGTTTCTAGTACTTCTTCTGGACACACAGCTTCACGCAGAATTCTCAACACAACAAATATCATCGATCCATGTCACCTTTGTATGCAAAGACACGCGAATAAGGTCAATACTTCCCATACATCACTGAATGAGAGAATCATGTACCAAATAAAAAACAAAACTGGTTGCTGAAAGTGCCAAATTTTGGCAAAAAGATCCCTCTTAGGTAAATGATGAAGGGGACACTTGCTACAACAATCCTATGTTTAAGTCCGACGCGACATCCTTTCAAGCCAGAACATTAACAGTAAGCGCTATTGTGAGAAAACAATACCAAAACAAGCTAATTGTAGGGTTACAAGTAGCAAATTAACTCAGCTGTACTGCATACATGCTCAGGAACAAGGATAAACCTGTTAAGTGCCAACTTCCGCTGCCAGCAAAGCACGAGCTTTACGTGTCGGGATGCGGAACTATAGATTCAAACTGAACGGGGAATTGCACAACGGCAAGGGTTTGAGTGACCACAAACCTTATTATGGCAGTATTTCACACCTTAAGCATCATTAATATGCTTATTTGCTTGTGTACATGATAATAATTTAGTATTATTACCTGTTTTGCCATCAATAACCCTTATGCAGTGGCCCTCGGCTTAGTCGCAGACATTCCTCTACCTGAAAAAGTCAAAATACCCAATTTAAATAGATATAAAATGAAAAAAACACATGCATTTATGTATTTTAAGTGTATTTATAAGAATAATATGTAGTGATAAAGCTTGTTATATTCATGATTGTACTAAATATGAAGGCTGGCTCAGCTAAGCATCTGCTGCACTGTCCAATCTGTAAAAATGTCCGCCATTCCATATCGGTGAAATGGGGCTCTGTTTGAATGTTAATGCTTTACGCACAAGCTATTGTTGCGTTACTGGATCACGGAGACCCAGGCGTTGAATTCTGACATCATGTAGTACATTAATGCTACACGGTAAAACCAATATGCCTTTGAACTTAAGTTGGAAAGCAATTTAGCCCTTATTCGGCTATATAAGGGTGGAGGGTCAACTTGAAAAACAACTATTTTGGGTCAAATCATCTGAATTCATGCATTTAATGCACTTATAATCTTCTCTTTTGCTAAGAAATGACCAAAAATCAGCTTTACCAGTCATATTTTGCACTTGCAGATGATATTTCATTTTTACCTAAAGTTAGTTTAGGTTACAATATACCAAAAGATTTCCTTAACAAATTCAATGTAAAATCAACAACTTCAACGAAAAATAAAGTCAAACTTTTGCGCGTAGACACCCCCATACCCATACCTTTTCTTAAAGAGCATGCCAAGCCGAATGGATTTAAACAATAAAAAAGATAGGTCATGCAGTATGTAAGAAAGAACTCGACGCGAATCAACGGTCACTGTTTTAAGGCCACCTTTTTACCGGCTGATCTCCAGTTGATGAGGGTTTCCCGCCATCTGTCAAAATCTCATGTAGTCTCCAACCTATAAGCAAAACACTGAATTTGTAGTATACAACAATGTTTTCCCTACCACATGCACACAGAAATATTCAAAAATAAAGTCATGGCAAGTGCACATACAGAGAATTGTGTCTTCAAATAAATGACGTTCCATTTTTTAGAGGGTATAGCATTGAACACCAAAATGATTTAGTATATTGTAACCTTTATACGCACAAGAACGTAAAATACCAAAAATAGTACAACCCGACCGCTCAGTGCGCGATGTCGTATAAAACGCGGAACGTTTAGAAAACTGATTACTGTTCAGACCATTTTCGTAGGATCGGGAATTTTTGTTAAAAAAAAAACAATGTCAAATCTAATTTAATTTTTTCAGGGTTTTGAAAAAATACGTCTGCCGGTTTTGTAAACCGATAAATATAAAAGTTGTCGCCTTATGTAATTAACAGTTTGAAGCCATGGAGAACTCATAACTGATTGTAATGTAATAGTCGTATTTTCCACGAGTCCCTCTTTTTTCCGATATATAAGTTTCAACTGTTTCAATCGCATACATGCAACTTCTTCCGTCTTTATCCATGACTCGATAATCCAGCTTATGCCCGTTTTCATTTTTTTCAAACGAATTCTGGTTAATATTGACGATAAGAGTGCTAAAGCATGTCAAACACAAACGTTAACAATTTTTCTAAAGTATTAAATGAATTTCGGCATATGTTTCTATTTAAAGATTTGATGAAATGAGCACCCAATCAGGGGTTCTGAAATATTTTAAGAGTCTACTTGTCCACGGACAAGTTGGACCCACAAATTCACTTGTCCGTACCCAAGAAGTACTTGTCCGTACTTTTAAGATAAGATAGCAAATAATACAAGCATACACTTTTGTTAACTTCTATTTTAAATTATAAACATAGTTAACGAGAAAATTCACATGAACAACAAATACAAGCAAGATGTGCATATAATAAGATCACGTTTAAGTCACACATGATACCATCTCGGATATTTAATAAACTCAACATGACTAGACAATTCACTTGAAATAAAATAACCTCCGTCAATTTAAAGTATACAATTATCCGCTAATAAAGGAAACTCCTTACAAAGTTTACATTTACACACATCGGCAACGTTTTCAAGCCAATGAAAATCAATTAGCCAAGACTCAACAAATTCTCGTTTCCGCTAGGCGTCGTATGTTTATCATATTCATACTTGGCTTTTCTCTTCTTTTCCGACGCCGAACTGATTTTATCATTGGTCTGATTAGCGTCATGTCTTGACGTTGAAGTGGTTTTATTATATAAAAATCAAATGCAGGTCGTTAGAACATGTATGCGGCCATTTGCAATGTACGAAAAGTGTTATCTAATGCGTGGTTGGCTGTTGCTATACACATGTGTGCTGGTTTCTCTATTAAAATTGTTTTCTTATGCGTGATTGGCTGTTGCTATATATACTCGTGGACTGGTTTACTACATTAAATAAGTATTATCGGAAAATAACCTATCTTTAGTTGAAAAAGTGTGCCAGTCCGCAGATTAATCATAAGCTATTTATATAAACTTTTGTTTTTGATTTTCGGAAAATAGAGTAGTTTCGTTCTCGAAAAAAAATTACCACGGAAATTTTACTTGTCCCCAGACAAGTCAGCTTTCAAAAACTGCTTGTCCGGAAGGGGAAGTTGACAACTCGGACAACTCGGACAGCATATTTCAGAACCCCTGAGTACGGTATTATGGAATTCAGTACGGTGTTATGGAATTTTTCGTATAAAGGAAGTCTATTTCACACGCAAATTCAGTTAAGGCGGAAATTGTCTTCCCTGATTAGCCTATGCGGACTGCACATGCTACCAAGAGACGACACTTTAGCACATGCATTAAGTCCAGTTTTCCCAGGGCGGGACTCATATGAGTCGTGTTCTGAGAAAACTGGGCATAATGCATGTGCGTAAAGTGTCGTCCCAGATTAGCCTGTGCAGTTCGCACAGGCTAATCAGGGAAGAAACTTTCCGCTTTTATGGTATTTTTCGTTTAAAGGAAGTCTCTTCTATACGAAAATCCAGTTAAGGCGGATTGCACAGGCTAATCTGGGACGACACTTTACGCACATGCATTATGCCCAGTTTTCTCAGAACACGACACAAATGTATATCGGGTACCAAACTATTTTCTTTAAAACACTCATTTCTTGTTTTGCATCATGCAAAGATAAATCGTCATGTGGATTCTGAACAATAGTTTCTCTTTTTCAGACCGTTGACCTCCTAAAAGTCCAGCTGAATCTGCTCTTAAAGCACGGCACGGCAGAGTGCCCACTCGTGGTCATCTTGGACTCGCTTGACCAGCTGGACACCTCTCACAATGGCCGCTCTTTGATGTGGCTCCCGGCCTCCCAGCCGCCTCACTGTAAGATTATCGTGTCATCACTTCCGGAGGAGAATTACGAGACGTTTCCGGTCCTCAAGGTAGCGGAACTTTTATAAAGGCAACAGGTGTACTAGTATAAAGATAAAATACTATGTAAGGGGGGATGTTTATTCATAGAAGTACTCCCGGCTGTACAATTTAAACCTTGTTATGAGTGATAAAGAGCAACACACGAACCTACATTAATATTCAGTTGTCAGTAGCCTGTCTATTAACAGTTATTGTATTATTATTATTATTATTATTATTATTATTATTATTATTATTATTATTATTATTATTGATTTAGTAATTTATGTATGCTGTCATGTGGCTTATAGGGAAATAACATTGATTTAAAACTGAGAATTCACTGTTTAAACAGTAAAAATTATGTTGACGTCCAAATTGTATTATTCCCGCGAAAGTCATCCGTTTATCTCCACAAAGGGCGAAAGGCATAAGTAAAGAAAATGTATTACATATGGTAGACTATCGATTTTTTAATCACTGTGACCATAGAAAATCAAAATTTTCACTAATGGCTGCGCCATAAAGTGTTAAGATATACATTGGTTACTGTATATTTTTTCTATCTCTTTAAAACCAGTTTTCTAGTTTACAAAAAATAAAGAAGAGTTATGTATCTACGTGTCCATTGACTATTTAAAACACTGGTGGCCACATTTTGTATTTGATTTGTATTTGAGGAATATGTTACTTTTTTTAAAATACCAAACGACATCGAAATCTGTGTAGACCTACAACTTAAAAACACACCGCTAAGAAGTCCTTAAAATAATTCAGCAAACGCAAAATATTTCATTATAAACTTGTGATACATGTTTGCCGTTTTTTATAGAAATTATTTCCTGACGAGGATAGGTACATACATGTCCCGGAACTAGATCAGAGGGATGCACACAACATTGTGGCATTGTGGGCGCAGAAACGGAACCGGACGTTGACTCAGACCCAGATGGAACTGCTGCTGACCACATTCCGGAAGTGCCCGACACTGCTGTTCTTAAAGGTGTGTGCACGCAGCCCTGGAAAGGTTTTATAAATGGAAAATGAGGAAAATCCGTGCAGAAAATTTAAATACAACGAGCAAAGAATTTTGACACTAAATCACTAAAGACCATTCTTTCTCATTTGTCGGTTGTACCTACATTTCCACGGGGTTCATAAGACGTCGCCCTTCAACTTGGTGATTATAAGCCACTGCAATCGCAATATTGTCTTCGATTTGTATACTAAGTAATACATATTTAACGTGTAAATATATTATTTATTAGATTCATTCAGCCGGTAGAAATTCTATAGTGTCATTGAATGTTTGCTTTGCTGCGTTATTATTAGTGGGCTTAATGCACTAAATTCTGCCTTAATAAAAGCGCAAAATGTCTTTCCTGATTAGCCTTTCCGGACCGCACATGCTAATCTTAGACGACACTATTAGCACATGCATTAAGACCAGCATTCAAAGAACAATGTTCAATTGTTTATCTACATGCTTAAGAAAGTTTTTTTAGCAGAAATTCAGATTAACATGGATATTTACTGCAGCAAATAACGGAATCACCGAGGCGGAGCTTGATGACGTGTTGTCTTGCGATGATGACATATTGAATGACGTCTTCACCTACTGGACACCGCCCATGCGCAGACTGCCCCCTCTACTTCTCGTGCTAATACGGACGGACATCGACCAATATATCGGTATTGAACATACTGTTATTTTCTCGTTTGAATTAAATGTTTTACGAACGTCGAGCT
This sequence comes from Dreissena polymorpha, assembly GCF_020536995.1. Classification (NCBI taxonomy): domain Eukaryota; kingdom Metazoa; phylum Mollusca; class Bivalvia; order Myida; family Dreissenidae; genus Dreissena; species Dreissena polymorpha. Next base: position 99,655,747 of record NC_068356.1, read on the forward strand.
GTTGAGAAGACAATGATGTCCAATGCATTATTAACTTCGCATATTATTAAAATTAAGATAAAGCGTTTATCGCAACGGTTGAACGTCTGCCTTAAGAACTTGTGATCATAGGTTCGCTTCACCTTGATGCTTGCAGATTTTTTTTCAGCTGAGTAACACTTACTTCAAAGTTCTTTAAGTGATTTTTTATGAAATTAGTATCAGTGGTAAATTAGCTACATTTTGCATGCAATAAGTGAAGGCATTTAAAATGTACATGTACTTCATACCCACTGCGCGTATTTGTTTCAATGCTCTGTGATAGACTATAATTAACAGATGTGTTGTTGTTTTTTTCACCGCAGTTGAGCGCGGTGCAGACGGTGCGTGCGTGTTGAACTGGTACCACCGTCAATTTACGGAAAAGTGCGCACGGGCTCTACTGCGCAGACGAAGCGAAGAACAAGCGTCTCCATGGCAACCTAGCTGATTTCTTCGCGGGAGCCTGGGAAAATGGTAGTATTGAGCATAATTATGATATGTTTGGACAGTTAGTCGTTATATCAGGAAGAATATCACAATAACTAGTATGCAAAAATAAAAATATACGTTGATTTTTCAATCAGGCTCAATTTGCTATGTGAGTCTTTGATAATTTTTGGTCCTCAAATATAGAAGTATAATGAAGAACATTATCGTTATCATGAGTTTTTAAACGTTTCATTATTTTCAAATAGCCGCAAGTCATTTCTAAATAGAGAATTTTTATATTGATTTTATTAATTCACTCCCTGTAATATCAAAATTTTCACCGAATATACATGTTAGCAAATTCATGTGCTAGCTCGTGAGTATTTATACAAGTCTCGCTGTAGGAAAACCGGACTTAATGCATGTGCGTACAGTGTCGTCCCAGATAAGCCTGTGCAGTCTACACAGCCTAATCAGGAACGACACTTTCTGTTTTAAGGTATTTTTTGTTCAAAGGAAGTCTCTTCTTAGCAAAAACCCAGTTAAGGCGGATATTGCCGTCCCGGATTAGCCGGTGCCGACTTTAAGGGCTACTCCGGAAGACACTTTAAGCACATGCATTAAGGCAAGTTTTCCGAGAACGATGCTAAAATAAGCTTTTAAGTGTTTTATTCCAGGAAGAAAAAAGCCGTACACGAGCGCTAAAGGGGAGGTAATAGAAGAGGACCGCTATGTGACGTCACAGCCCCTTCGCTTCGGATGACTACAACATCCTGGCTCTAAACAATCTGCCCTATCACCGCCTGCACGCGGGTCACGTTGACCTTCTCAAGAAGGAGTGTCTCGCCAACGTGCACTTCTGCGTTGCTAAGTTACATGCACTTCCTGTTGAGTAAGTTTTATGGTTAAGAAATGCCACATCGTATGTTATAATTACTCACTTAAATTGTTACGACTGTATCCTCTATCATTGGTTTTAGTTGTTTACTGTCATTGTTACCACCGTAACAATTGTATGCGGACTTAGTTACCTGATGTAATTGTAGGCTGATAAAATGACTTTTTTTACCTGTTTAAATACACGTTAAAGTGAGACTGCACGATTTTGTCAAATATTAATGAATTTATAGAAAATGTGTAAAAAAAACTTATTATACATATATTTCAATATAAATTGAATAAAAGTTAAGAAGAACATGTATCGAAAAATGCGAAATAAGCCAGATATTTAATTCTGAAATGGAAAATGTCTGTACAGTCGAATTCGCCAGCATGCATATCATGCATGTACGATGTGAATCTAATTTTAGTTTTAGTGCAGATTCGTTCATGCGACACAAAGACAATAGTTTGTTTTACGGATCATTTTAATTTCCTGCAACGATATCTATTCATACGGCACACGTACACTAACTCCAGATCCTAATAAATAGACGAATGCTTCGGTTATTGTAGGAAAATTTGTACGAAAAATCTTCGTCACAATCGGCTCGGGGCGCTAATTTGTGTTTGCTGCATTTTATGAAATTCGTCTTCAATGTATAATTTGTCTTGCCTATTTTGTGTTATTTTACCATATTTTTCAGGGGCGTACCTAGGCATACGGCATTACGCACGTGCGTATAATTCGGTTTCAAACTTGGAAAAATGAAAACTAGTAAAATGCAATAAAAAGTGAGGGCTTTAGGGGGTTAGTGGTATAATTATGTAAACAAGCAAACAAGAGGTCCACTTTTAGAAAATAACAGTGGGTACAAAACACAAAACAGTCTTAACTCCAAACATACGATATTTTTACTGATGAGGGGTAGTAGTCACTGTGTAGACTGTGTTGTCGCCCTTCAATTTTTGTGAACCAATACTCGGACACGGGTACCAGATTATGTTTACATGGCACACATTTTCAAAAATGTCGGCGAACGCTCCGCTTTATTCAGATGTTTTAAGAGATAGCGTCAGCGAAACATGAGATGATACTCAGAAGCTAGCTCTTTTGACAGATAAGTGGGAAAATGTCAACAGCTTTACATTTCCCTTAAGATATGTCGATTAAGACTCGAATTATAGATCTACCCGTTCTTGAATTTGAAATGTATTTCTGAAATCTAGCATTTCTATGAATTTTCACATTTCTGGACGTTCAAATCATGATAAAATGATAGGCAATGCCCAAATTATTTTTTCATTCAAATTATTGTAGGTATCTTTATTCGAAATTGTTCTTCACTATTTAGTTTATATATATATATATATATATATATATATATATATATATATATAGGTATGTTAAAAAATCAATGACATTTTAAAGTACTTGTCCCTGTAGCGCAATCGGTTAGCTGGTCGTCATTTTGTCCCATTATTGACCTGAAGGGCAGTGGTTCGATCCCCACAAGAACCTTTCACTTTACTTTTTTTTTCTTCTAATATAATCATTTCCTAGTTTATTTTTTATTTTTTTATTTCAGTAGAAAAATATAATTATCTTAACTTTATACCAAAACTAGCTCAAACACTTAAACTTTAAATTAAGGTTTATTATAAGTTAATCCTGCATCGCGGTGCATGATTGCGACTAATTTTAAGTGTGCAATGGGTAGATTTGACCCCGCTGAAACACTTGAAGAGAGCATAGCTTTTGCGAGTGAGCAGCTATACCCCATCATCAGAAAATGCTTCATGCTGCTCTTCGTTATGCCTGTCTCCACCGCAACTGCAGAAAGATCGTTTTCCACAATGCGAAGGGTTAAGACATACTTGCGGAGTACAATGGGGACGGAACGCTTGTCTGGACTTGGTCTCCTTAGTGTATATAGGGAAAGAGAAATTAACGCTGAGCATGTGGTCGACATTTTTGCACAAAGGAAAGATCGAAGATAAGCATTACTTTTCAGGGTGTAGTATTGCACATACAAGTGGACCTGTGTTTTATGTGAAATTAGAGGATGTTTTCTTTTTAATAAATTACACATAGTCCAAACTGGTTTTATTGATAGAGTTAAATAAAATTTTAGCATGCTCGCTCAATACTCAGCGAGCATGCTGTTGTTTCATTCAAACAGTGCTTCTTTTACAGTTAAATTAAAAAAGAATTTGATTTTCTGTTTACCAAATAACCCACATAAAATCAGTTTTAGCAGAAAATAATGACGGGCTTAGTTTTTTTCTTTTATCGGACTTTTCAAGCAAGAAATTGACGAATTAAATTGCCAAACCGTGGCTGAAAGATACCACCAAAACGCACCATCTGCAATGAATTTTTACAAAATTTTCTATGGGGAGGCCCCCCAAACCCCCCTAGCAGGAGGGGGAAACCCCCACCCGCACCTACCCCCACTCGCAGCTTCGCTGCTCGGTCGTGCGTAAAGTTGAAATAGCCTCAGGAACGCCCCTGTTTTTATCAATATATTTCAATTTAACACATATAAAAATCGTGCAGTCTCACTTAAGTTTAGATTGTTTGAGTTTCTTATGTGAACATTATATATAGCTCTTAACAAATAAGTAAGTAAACTTTGCTCGGTAACATTTTTAGCTTTTCGTTAAAAAATATCCGAAGATAATAGTATATGTTTTAACTGTCAAAATAAACAAAAACACTGTGTCTTGTATTAACACTGGAACATGAGCCAAACACGTCTTAAAAGTATGTAATTCACGCATGTTTCTCGCGGCTCTCCCAAGGCGCTCTTAGACGACTTCACGGCTGCCAAAGCGGCGTTCCAGGGGGATTCCCTGCTCAAGAACATCCTGGAGGCGCTTCTGCTCTCCCGGACGTGACTTCAAACGGATCCGGTTCAGTTCGTGCCACAGCTACTCGGGCGCCTGGAGGACAACGAGGTTTGAAGCCGGACTCATATAAGACTCGTTCTAAGAAAACTATTCTTAATGCATCTGCGTACAGTGTCGTCCCAGATTAGCCTGTGCAGTCCGCCGAAACTTGATTTGCGTTTAGAAGAGACTTCCTTTTAACAACAAATTCCATAAAAGCGGAAAGTGTCGTCCCTGATAAGCCTGTGCTGACACTTTACTCACGTTGTCCCAGAACAAGACTCATCTTCATTAACATTCATTTAGACAATACAAGAATACACAATCATGTATTGTACATATACGGTAGGCATGGAAAATCATTGAATAAACAAGACATGATGGTAAAATATCATTATTACTAAAGAAAACCAGCTAATTCAAGTGAAAATATTTATTTTTTTCCAAAGTAATCAAAACATTCGGTTAGATTTCATAATAACTAATATGTATACAGACCTTTTACAAGGCCAATAACTGAACAGTATTTCTTAAAAGTTCTTTATGAATTGAGCCGCTTCATGCGACCACTGGTCTTATGCCGTATTTGGTCAGCGAAGCCCAAGACCAGCCTGCGCATGCATTCAGTCGGGTCAGGAGCTACCCTGTCTGCTAATGACATCACGACATCTCGCGTTACTTTATAGCGGACAGAGTATCTCCTGACCAGACTGCGCAATTGGAATACGACCCATATTCGCATGACGCGGCTCAATCGATTGTTGGTTTTGTTTCAGACAACAGCCGAGTTCAAGCAGCGCTTACGTGAGTACAACTCTAAAGTGTGGTTCGAGCCTGATGTCAACATCCTGGAGCGTCCCGGGGGTCAGCTGCTACACAGCATCCACGTGCACGCGTCTGGCATTGACATGATGACGATGACGTCATGTGGCAAATACGTCATCACAGGTGCATTATACGCTTTGTTGTTACTTTATAAAGTACCGGTAGTTGCTGTTTGTTGTTTTTTACGAAACTAAATTAACGTTCTTAGTAAAGCTCTCGTTGACATATAAACATTGTAAGAGTGGATATTTTATTACAGTTTTGAACTTTCTTAATCACCTTATATAAGCGTAATCGATGCCACATATTTTCATAATGGTGAAACAAATATAGCCCGAGAGAAATCCGTATTTACAGTTTAATGTTGTGATGAAAAATGAAATAATTCACAGTCATATACAGAAACGAAACCAAAATAAATTGGTGATCAATTGTAATCAAACGTAAAACGATTAACAAGATGGTCTCATATACATGTAGAGAGATTATTAACTCTTTACATTCTTTAGTCTGCCAGGAGGAGGAGGAGATCAAAATCTGGAACATCAAGGTCGACCCTCCACGGTTGCTACGCAATGTGACGGGTAAAGCTCAGTGCAGAAAGGTCGCGTTGTGTCATGGTGACGAGTGGATCGCCATGAAATTGGGCAACGGAATAAAAGTAGAAGGTCTGCACACAGGTTAACATTACTAATAAAAAACTCTATATTGAAATATATATTTTTAATTTTGTATGTATACATGTTTATTTGTATTTTGCTAGTCTTTTAAAATTGAGTTTACAAACAAACAGAACATCAACACAATAATTAAGCCAAGCCGAAAATGACTTTCACTATATATTAGGATAGAACCTGTAACGAGTTTCTATTCAAACACCCTATTGTTATTCAACAGTGTTGGCTGTTACTGACGAATTTTCGGGGCGAATAAATGATATGAAATGAAATAAAAACGAATGTCGGATAATTTTTATCAACAATCAGTTCTGATACGCTGTAAATTCACAAACACAACGTCATTTCACCTCTCTAAGAAAATGTATACTTAAAATGTAAAATGCATATTTAAAGTGTATCTTCAACATTTAAAAGTAGCAATTAAACTCCATAAAACTTATCAGGCGTGAAATTATTGTTATAATCTACTTTCTTTTTATAACAAAAAACCCAACTTAAAACATACAAACACACCACTATTAAAACTGGGATCACCGCATTGGAACGGTCATTGCAAAGCATTGGTAGTTTTTACGCTGCAATTGCATTCAACTCTTATACGGTCGCAATGATGCAGTCGATAGTTTGTTCGTTTGCGACCGGGCTATCCCTTGTTCGATCCCCACTCGGGGTGCGCTCTTAGAATCATCTCAAAAGACATTAATAAGTTGTTCTTGCTATGAAATGGAATAGATTCAACTGCCAAAAATATCCGATGTTACAGGGTTTCAATAAAAAATATATTATAACCTTCATTATCGCCTTCCTGTTTGCAGGTGAACAATGTATGGGCAAAGGTGTTGCTGCCGCCAAAGCGTTCTTCACTGCTGGTAAACATAAGGATAGGATCGTCACGTTAAAAAAAACAAGTGAACATATATGACGGCACAAATGGAAGCCTGCTGCAGACGCTTACGTCATCGAGCAAGGAAGCACATTTTGGATATATATAAGCGACCCTTAAGGTGTGTGGTAACCTGGTCAATATGCTTAATTAAGTGCTGACCTTTCATAGGCGTGCTATTTTTTTCAAAACTCACACAGTAACACATTTCTGTTAATTTTCTAGAACGTTTCATTCCAATACATTCACCAAAAAATGCAGTTTATCAGAAAGTGTCGTCCCGGATCATCCTCTGCGAGAGTATTTACTTCAGTGTACATGAATACCATCATTATGTCAAAACACGAACATTGAAAATGAAATCATTTCTTGAAGCATGATCGTTGAAAATGAAAACATCTTTTCTTATCTTTCTTCTGAAAAGGTCGAGACAGATATGTTGTTATGACATGCCACGATCAAAACTTCCTGTGTGCTCTTGACCTTGATTCCGTGACCTTGATGCCCTCGTAGCGAGGATTTGAGAAGTTTGAAAATTGGACTGGCAAGTTTCAAGAAGTTACAATCATGGCTTTTGACATCTCCCCCGACGAAACTCACGTCGTGTACATTAACGTCAGTTATACTGTAGAAATCGTGTTCGCGGACTTCAATGGTAACCGTCTTCGTTCTATACAACGTATGTAAATAGATACATTTATGGTTTGAAGTGCGTATATCGTTTGATTTATTAATACTGATTTATAAGAGCACATACTACATGTGTATAAAATTATTAACAGAGATGAAGAATGTATTTGCGACTCGATATGGGAAAACGGGGTTTCTTGCTAGTACGTAAAGTGTGGTCCCAGATAAGACTGTGCAGTCCTCTTGCTTGTGCGTAAAGTGTGGTCCCAGATAAGCATGTGCAGTCCGAACAGACTATATATGTATACAAGTATTAACTAAGATAAAGAATGTGTTTTAGACTCGCTATTGGAAATCGGGTCTTCTTGCTTGTACGTAAAGTGTGGTCCCAGATAAGCCTGTGCAGTCTGAACAGACTAATTAGGGACGACGCATTCCGCTTTTACGGTATTTTTCGTTTAAAGGAAGTCTCCTTCTAGCGAAAATTCAGTTGCGCCTCAGATTAGCACGTGCAAACTGCACAGGCTAATATTGAACGACACTTCACGCACAGACCGTATGTCCTGTTGTCCGAGAGCGAGGCTCATTTGTGTAACTTTCATTCTTTTAGCCGACGGGCATCTCAACATCCACAGTATAAACTTCAGTGCCGCAGATATATCTACTATATGCGCGACGAATCCATCGTCTTTGTCAGCTCTTTCCACACTGCAGGTAATTATTCCTTTGAAACATGTTCGGGGTTTTACACAAATCTTATTCCATGTAAAATCTTTACATGCAGTAACAATTCAGAAGGCTTACCAAACACAAGTTACGTAAAATATTTCAGTTCTTCGTTGAAAAATAATCAAATAACATTTATTAAATAAATAAATACAAAATACATACATACATACATAATTAAATATATAAATTAATAATAGGACTTTGTTTCGGAACAAAAATGTTCTTTATTCAACTATTCATGGTTCGGTCTGTATCAACGATTACGATTACAAGATGTAGCATATTTTCACGGCATCGTGCACCGCTCTTCGCGACAGGAGGAAGATCGTCTTGAACACACAAATGATCTGAAAGGCGCACGCACCGTTGACATGGTAACGGTGGTAACGATTGCAAAAGACAACAACTTCAGGGTGTGGGATCGATCCCGGGACAAAAAGAGGACCACAGATCGGCAGGCCAAATCGAGTAACTAGCGATAATTAAAAAAAATATATATAAAATATAAAAAATATAAAAAATATTCTGGTTAAACGGGGATTAATTCATTTGCGTTACGTGTCACCCCAGATTAGGTCATGCAGTCAGCACAGGCGATGGTAAAACGGGGATTAATTCATTTGCGTTACGTGTCAACCCAGATTAGGTCATGCAGTCAGCGTTACGTGTCAACCCAGATTAGGTCATGCAGTCAGCGTTACGTGTCAACCCAGATTAGGTCATGCAGTGCGCACAGGCGAACCAGGAACGACATTTGCGTTACGCGTCAACCCAGATTAGGTCATGCAGTCAGCACAGTCGAACCAGGAACGATACTTGGATTTTACTTTAGAAGAGACTTCCTTTAAACGAAGATTTCTATTAAAGCGAAAAGTGTCGTCCGTAATTAGCCTGTGCAGATTCACAAACCGATCTGGGACAACACTTTTCGCACATGCATTAAACTCCATTTTCGCAGAGTGCGGCTCATATATAATTATATTTTACTTATTTTAAGGGCTGTTTCGTTTCCGGTTTCGTTTCAATTTTAACGTCATTTATTATATTTTATTTAGTTCAAGTTGTTATTTTTAGCGCATGTTTTTAGTCCTCTTGATTCGCGACTTTAATAACATACAGCTTATTTATATTATTTTTGTTGTAAAGAAATATTTCAGAGAAACGTTTTGCTTATTATATAACTTAAAAATTATATTAGTTAAAGGTTACACATATTATTCAATAAAACAACAACGGGGACGGTGTGCGCAGAGAAAAAAAAACATTTCAATGGCCTCGCTATAAAGTAAAAATACACCGCAATAGCATTAAGAAAACTAACAATTATTCTTTAATTAGCCTCAATAAAGTCTGTCTACACAGACAGTGTTTTCCGGCGGACTACCATAACAATTATATTAGTTAAATGTTTAATGTTACACATTATTGTTTTTAAAAAATATTAATGGTTTCGCTATCAAGTAAAAATACACCACAATATAATTCGGAACACTAACAATTATTCTTTAATTACCGGTAGCCTCAATAAAGTCTGTCTCCACAGGACGTGTTCCACTGGGCCACCAGGATGAGTTGTTCGTGACCGGCAGTGCGGGAGAGGACTCGCCGAACATAGTCGGCGTGTATGATGTCGGCAGACTGGAATACCGCGCCATCCGAGAACTTGTTAGACGACGGGTTTTATTTCGCTCTTTGCTAATTGTATGTGTATTGTTCCCATTTGCTTCAATGAATTTCGACAACATATAATGATGACGTTTATATGAGCCCCGTTCTGTGAAAAGTAGGGTTCATGCACGTGCGTAAATTGTCGTCCCAGATTAGCCTGTGCAGTCCGCACAAGCTAATCAGGAACGACAATTTCCACGTTTGTTGAATTTTTTCGTTAAAATAAAGTCTCTTTTAAACGAAATTTCAGTGTGGAAACTGTCGTCACTGATTAGCCTCTGCGGACTGCACACTCCACGCAATGCGTCTTTCCCAGAACGCGGCTCTTATAAATAATCCATTAATTACAGTTTTGTTTTCAAATATTTATTATTGAGTTTCTTTTATGTAAGTATTCTTTCTACACTTAAAACGTCCATATTTTTGTAAAATGTTGCATTCCCCCTGAAAATTATTCGATACTCAAGATATGTTCATCATTAATTTGATTACAAAACAGTCCAATTAAGTAAACTTTTCAAAAATAACAAAATATCGTGCGTCATACTTGCAAACGTTATACTCATCAGAAGGTGGCCTGCAATGCAAACATGATGTTTTACGAAGCAGACAACAGAACAGTGGTCATGGAAATTTACGATAAGTTTTACTTGTTTGACCTTGAAAAGATGGACGTCAGCATCGTGTTTCCGGGTCGAGTAGTCGATACACGAGTGTATATCTTGACCAAATAGAAGCGTACGTACAATTCTTATTTACATTTTACAATTCATGTGTGGAGGTGGCAGTATTCACAACATATTTATAAAATAATCCGGTCATGGTGTGTCATTACTATTCCGCGTCACTAAGAAATCAAATTCATGATTTAAAGATTTTGCTAACTGAACAATTTGGGTCAGAACGTGTTAGAAACCGTTCCGCCCACTTTATCTCTGTCTATGACATCATTCTATCATTGTAGAACTCCTCGTGACGTCACGTTTTGGCAAGAACGTGAAACTGTACAACATCACAAACGGCTGCATTGACGCCATAATAAAAACTGGACACAAGAAGGAGATCTACCAAGTTGTGGTAAGTTTTTATACCTTTCTCAACATTATGTCATATGCCACCTGTACTGTACAAGTGTAGTAGCAAGCAGTGAACATCTCAAAACTGTATTGCTGTTTGTTAGCATAGGTGCGTTTACGCACCTGTGCTTATGGTATATACCACATTTCAAAAATCCACATCGCTCGGTTACCCATTATGAAGCCTTACCTGATCACAAATCAGACGAAATATCTATTTAATTTAGTATATGGTCATTCTTACAAAAAAAATTTGGAAACGTTTTTCTAACGTTTTCTTCCAAGAATATTGCTGACACCGTTTTTAGTGAATTTTTCTAAGACCGTTTTATGTCAAAAAATCTTATAACCTAAAACAAATTTCGTTCGTAAAACAATTCTATATGCACTATAAATCTCAATCTCCTACGCAGTGGCCTCCCTTATACTAGAAGTTACTGACCGGGCGAAGCAAGGGAAGTAACTGCTTTGAGGAGTTTCTATAAAAATCTGCATTCAGAAATCTGTATTCAGAACTCAATCTGTTGTGCACCTCTGCATCTAACGCTTACCACAAGTTTTACGACAAATTCTTGACGCAGACGAATAGGGTAGCGTCTATTTTCATTTGTGAAAAGATACAGATCTGTCCGTGCTTAAATTTTGAAAGGCTTGGGTAATTATTTTTCATAAGCGTTTCAAACACTGATGTTAATGGAAAGATTATCTATTTAAATAGTCGGTAATTGTTTGAAATTATTGATTTGAGAAATTCGCGGATGGCGATATCGAACTACATTATACCACGTGACGCCATTCTTCCCTGTATCTTGCACCTATGCTTTTAACGCCATCGGCGCTCTCGTTTTTTTTTTAATGTTGTGACGAACATTTACATTCGCAAGTGATGTGTTCATATATATACGACCATTCTCCCCATACCTCTGATTCAAGTAGGCCAGTTAACAGATCTGATAAAAGCATGTGTACTTAGTAATTGGACATCAGCTAGCCAATTAAAAGTGTATGTTAACTGGCCGCCACGATATGACTTGTATACTGTTGAAAACGGTGATCAATGGAAATAAACCCCGTTCTGCGAAAACTGGGCTTAATGCATGTGCGTAAAGAGTTATTTCAGATTAGCCTGTGCAGTCCGCACAGACTTATCAGGGACGACACTTTTCGCTTTTACGGAATTTTTCGTTAAAAGAAGATCTATTCCTGAGCGAAAATCAAGTCAAGGCGGAAAATGTCCTCGCTGCGAACTGCACAGGCTAATCTGGGACGACACTTTACGTACATGCCTTAAGCCCTGTTTTTACAGAGCGAGGCTCATATAGTTGTTTTACAGGTAAACGATCCGGGAACGCTCGCCGCAGTAACGGTTGAAATGGGACCCGTAATGGTGATGGACCTTGTCACCCACTCTCGCATGTATGAGATCTCAAACAGTACGTACAGGAGATGCGACAGTATCTTTACCTTTCAGAATTAAACATACGTTGGAATTTCACGGCATATATCGTTCAATATATTTTAAGGTTTACGGCGTCTCTTTTTCTGTGTACGCATTACATACTAGCATAACATACACTACCAACAAAGCTTTTAAATGTTGTTGTCAAGATCAGTTTATGGTTTTCGCCCTATATGTTATAAGACTACGAAAGCGTTATCGACCAATCAACTATTAAGTATGAACGTATGTTTTATACCAATGAGTCTCTTTCTTCCTGGTAATCTGCTGAAGAAATTCAGTTTGATTCAAACATTTTTTTTTCTGTAAACACACGTTTGCACCCTTGTCGCTGATTTGATTGCCTATATAACTTATATTATCCGCGTTCTGTGAATACTGGGCTAAATGCATGCACGTAAAATGTCGTCCCAGATTAGCCTGTGCAGTCCACACAGGCTTATCAGGGACGACACTTTCCTCATAGAATGGAGACTTCCGTTAAACGAAACATTTGATAAAAGCGGTAACTGCAGAGGCTAATCTGGGATGATTCTTTACGAACATGCATTAAGCCCAGTTTTCCAAGAACGAGGCTTAGATAAGTTCCGCGCTAGTTTTAGGCCGGCGGTACGGAGGGAGATACATGCTGTTCGACTCCTACATGTTGTTGACCCGAGTCAGCAGCCGCTTGTTCTTCATCGGAGGTTACGTGGGCGAGCGCACAGACAATGAAGTTCAACTTTTCTGCAGGGACACTGAACAAAGTAGGCTGTTTGTCCCGTTCTTGCAAATAGATCAGTTTTTTATCGACGAGTTTCCTATCTTTTTATTACATGATTTTACCGATAAAACGACATACATTATATTATTTGTATAACTGACCACTGATATGTACACCCACAATTGTTCATATTGAGACTGGAATGACATCGATCTTTTCTGGTCAATTCAGAGGCAACTATATATTTCTATATCCAAACATCATTTCCTGTGTATTTAAACTAGTATATACAAAGGCTCGCTTTCCACCAACATTATTTATCTCGTTTGATAAAATATGGTTTTAAATGACAACGCATGTCAGATCTTTTATATTTTGAATCACATAAGAACACATACAGATGTCGCAATCGAAGTTTGTTCTTACTTTTCATGTAAGTATTATGAAGGTCCTTATCTAATGAGACGAGTTCTTTTAAAACTGTTTTCTATGCACGTGCTTAAAGTGTCATTCCAGATAAGCCTGTGGAGTCCGCACAGGCTAATCAGGTACGACACTTTCCGCATATACTGGATTTTCTTTTTGTAGAGACTTCCTATAAACGAAAAAAAAAACCCGGAAAGTGTCCTTCTAGATTAGTCTGTGCAGTTACCATAGGCTAATCTGGGACGACACTTTACGCATATGCACCAAGCCCAGTCATCCCACAACGAGGTTCGAATGTATGTTTCAGAGATAGAACCTTTTGAGCTATGTGACAGAGAGGCCGTCAAAATGGTCATGGCAAACGTTTATCGTCTCGATGACGACCGTATTATGACCACGGGAAAAGGCGACAACTATGACTTCCGAGTGTATGACGTCAATGTATAGCCGACAGTGTAGCTCCGGACTAGACTGCGCGATTGTGCAAGCTGGTCTGGAGCTACGCTGGCCGCATAAAACGCGACTTATGTTTTAACTGTTCATATATGTATAACTTAGCATGTGTGTAAAACAAAAACAAACAGTGCATATTAATACATGAAATAACACGTGGACCATATAGATGCAGAAAATCAATCATTTTGTAAATAAGTAATCAATGGTTTGAGATTATAAATCGTTTATGACGGGAAAATAATTTGGAATATTTCTTGTAATTTCGTGAAAATTGCAGAGACCATACGATATGAAATTACACGTAAGTATTGTACTAGCCGGATAAGAAGAAATGTTAAGACGTAAGTTATTTTACACATGGAACCCCGGGAATCCCATTGGAGCTACAATTTGTTTTAGATTTTTTACGTCCAGTTATTAAACCTTAGGCTATTAATTTCATGTTGTTTTCAATATTACTCTTTCTTAGCCTGTTTAAAACCATACATTCTACAAGTTGCCTGTGAGCAAATCGCTTGATCGCACCCTGCGTATTGATTCAACTCGGGTTTGTTCGTCCTTGCGTAGATTTATCTGTCACTGAATGAGTCATTCCACATAACGTTGCCGTTGTAAACATTACATTATTTGGTGATAGTTTATATAAATTTTAATAGTTATTCGACATGACTAGATAATAATCCACACAATTCTGCTACCCATGCTTTTCTGTCAATGTCACAGGAATACAGTCCTTATTATATTATTTTATATTCAGTTCGACACCCTGCACTGGAGCGCCGATGGAACGTTTTTCTACACAACCAGCGATAACTTCTGGAAACACAAGGCTCCTGACGTCATCACGTGGACTATTCACCATGGAAACCAACCCACATCGACGCCTGGGGCTAAACGCAGTCTTCCCTTATATTCAACCAAAGGTGACATAAATGTTATTGTTATTTCTTTTCTGTTGTACTTTTGTACAACTGCAACAACAACTACTTCTTCTTCTACTTCTACTTCTACTTCTACTTCTACTGTTACTAGCGGACGTGATACTTCTGCATAGGTGTGATCCAGGTGAACATACACATTTCAAACAAGAGTTCTAACTTTTATTCAAATTGTCTCCCCTTTGTTAGCAAACCTGCCTCGTCTTACGATCAACGCTCCTGAATACGTCTAAACGGGCTACCAACCGGAAGTGGGAGATCCCGACACGGGCGATGAGATATTTGATTATAGAGTCCCAAAGTAATGACGAAGGCGATGCGATGCGGTGCGAAAACAACCATTTCATTGAACGCACTCAGTGTTAGACTTACTTATTATTAGCAACTACATAAGGTTTTCCGCGTTCGGAATTAATTTAATGATGTCGGAATACCATCGATTCTAAACAATTTCGTGATCGACCATATCAATTATTATTCAATCAATTAGTATACGATATATTTGAATTGGTCCTAATTAACTGTCCGTAAGGAAAATTTACGAAAACCGAAGACAAGATGAAGACATTTGCTTCAAAATATACAAGCGATAAACATTAACAGCGGCACATCAGAAACCTCGCCATGTGATGGTACAGTGGATCAGTATCGGGTTCGAACACCAAACATCATGGTTTCCATGGTTTCCACTCAGCATTTTTCTCAAAATACGTGTTTACATATTGTTGACCTTTTTATGAAATTATTTTAAGCTTTAAATATGTTATTATATATTAATTTTATTTATATTATAGTGTACTGTTTATGTCAGAGCAATACAAGTAACAACATAACTCAGTCGCATTTTCTTTGAGGTGCAATTCTGCCAAGTAGTTCGTATATCTGACTATAAACTGTTATCGTATGCAGTTGGTGTCAAGGCGGATTTTTACACATAATTTTGCCCACAAACTCGTTCATATACAAAGTCCATAAACAGATAATTATCGAATAGACATAAAACTATATAGAACAATACGTTATTGGCTTTGTGTTGCTGTAATTAGGATACCGAGCGGATGAGATGTGGCCGCATTATACATGCATGTATGCAGGTCTCATCAAATATCCATATCAATTATAAACGGTACTTATTATCTTAATTCAGATTCGGCTACGATTATTTACGGTTTCAACGAAATATTCATAAGGGCCAGATTACATTTATCGTGAAATAAGATGCCAGAGTCTTTGCAAACATAATATAACTGACCGAAATCAGTTTCTTTTTACGATATAGTATACTATTAACACTGTATTAAAATCTTCATATTTTGTTGCAGCTAAATTAACTTGTTTTACAAATGTTTATTTGGTACTGTAAAATCAGTACATGATTTTGCTACCTCTTCTCTTTATTTATACATAGTGGATCAATTTACAATTTATTAAACAGTCTTTACTAAGTCTATCAAGACTAAGTAAAAATCATAATAATTAAAAAAAACTTAACTGGCTCGTTTTCTCTTTCAAGTCGTGGTTTACATGACCACTTCTCTTTTAAAACTTTAAAAGCTCATTTACCTTTGCTTTGTTAGTTTCCCGATTAAAAGAACTTAAATTACCGGTAGATGTTTTAATTTCGATTTCTTTGATATTGACAGATCAATGTTTTACAAGGTCTTATTAACACAAATGTGAGTACATGTATAAATTTATGAATATATTGTTTGTGCCCATATCCTTTTCTAACTCCCGATGCATTGACTTTTAAGATAAATAAAATTAAGTTGAACATAGTTAAATGTCGTTCAGAATATTTCAACATGAACATGTCATTTAAATTCATAACTGGTTATTCAAATTTATATTAATTTCTTAAAAAGATGTTCTCGACATGCCTGTATTTAAAACGCTATAAATGTAAATATTTCAAAGCGGTTGTCAGCAACATCAACATTTTGAGCACAAATGGTACGAATTTCATAAAGATCAAAAAGCGAATGTCAAATAGTAATCAAGCAGTCGCTACTCTCAAGATTGATATCTGCTACAACGAAATTGGCACGCAATATTTTTGTCAAATTTTTATTGAGGAAAAGCAAATAACAAGAAGCAGTTGAGCATTCTTTTGCCACCTTGCGATGGTCTCATCTGAATAAATACTAAATACAGGTGTAAAACAGTTACAATTAAATATAACATAAAGGTTTCAAAAAAACAACAACATTGTTTTCATTTAACATTGAATTCGAAATAGGATTCGGTTGAAATCAATGCAAAATCTGAACCATATGACTTAACTAGGTCTAAAAGCGGACAGTGTCGCCCCTGATTAGTCGGTGTGGACTGCACAGGCTAATCTGAGACGACACTTAACGCATATGCATTAAGCCCGATTTTTCCAGAGCGAGGTTAAAATGATTTTACAGATTTAGGAAACCAAAGAATTGTGAATGGAACATCACGAAATATACCGGTAAGCAACAAAAAAATCGTGATGCAAATCACATGTACATCCAGGCTCCTTCGAGTAGCGCTATTGGTTTGAATGATGCAATATTGTCATAATAGCGCTGGTCTATGAGCCGCGTCATGCGACAATGGGTCGTATGTCATAACCACTCACCTAATTCAACCACGTGACAAGAGTTTGTTCGGTTCATTTAAAACTAGTAGATTATTGAAACAGATACGTTAATAAAAGTTTCGTTTATCTCGTAGAAGAATACATGCTGAGTCCGGTGTATCTGAAAAACACATGATAAGACCAAAAGTAAGTACATGATATTCCGCATCGGTCTTCGTTTGGGTTTTAACAGACTGATTTATGTTTATTAAACCAACTTCTAAAACCATACATGACCTATAAAGTTAGATAAGTCCTATTCAAATTACATTGAATGTCCTTACCAACTATATCATGTCAAGGTCTTTAAAAGTTCGAAATTTAGACAACATGCTATAGTAGAAGCAAAGCAGATATATAACATAAAACAATATTTGACAGAAACGACTGCAAAAGTCAATGTCTTTTTGTGTTTCGACACGATCATCATTAGTTTACGAGGGAATACTTTATCATAAGTTTAACAACAATCAAAGTACAAGGCATCCCTAAGCTGTCGCATGACTTTAACCCATTTATGCCTAACGTCTAGAAAAAAAGGCCTTTGCAAACAGCGTAGACCCATATGAGACGCCGCACCATGCGGCGTCTCATCTGGGTCTGCGCTGTTTGCTTAATGGAATTTCTGTAAGAAGTATTCTAAATATAGAAATAAATATACTAGACATCCCTAATTTTGGAAATAAATTGATTCAATTTAGAAGGATGGGAGAGTCCACTAGGCATAAATGGGTTATGATACATGTATATTGTTTCTCAAAAGCGATGCGTCCGTATGTTGTTTTGATTTGAAAAACAATGTCCAGTAGGAGTGATTTCTACAATATTTTATTTAATACTAACGTAATTAAGGAATGCATTTTAAAGGGACCTTTTCACGTTTTGGTTAAGTGACAAAATTAAAAAGAAATGTTTCAGATTCGTAAATTTTCGTTTTAGTTATGATCTTTGTGATAAAACAGTAATACTGAACATTTACCATGCTCTGAAATATACATTTTATGCATCTTTTGACGATTTAAAAACCTAAAATTTTTAAATTGTTGCAACGCGAAACGACTGAATAATCTGGGGAGTTCTGTTGTTGTCGTTATATTTATTGTGTGACACTACGAGGATTGCTTATATAAAGTATAAAATACATCATTCATCGTATGAGAACGGATGGCCGAGTGGTCTAAGCATTAGACTTTAACGTCAGGGGTCAGTGGTTCGAGCCCAGTTGAGAGTTACTTTTTTGTTTCTTTCTTGATTTTAAACTGAAGCTTTTTAGATCAAATGTTTACATTTATTAATATAAAGCATTTCATGATACACTACAATACATGCCAAAATCTGTGAAACGGTCATTTTGAGTCCATACACAAGTCATTTAACTTTAGGCTTGCTATGCTGTTTAAACATGTACTTAGACAAGACTTCAATGTGGTGTCACATTAATAGGTAATACGTATGCGATTCATACCAAACCTGATACCGTAGAGATGGTAATTAAGGAAATATTTACAAAACTAATATGCTTGATTAGGATCATTATTCCAAACAATCGCGGTTCAATATGGGAACATGAATGCTTTCGTCATAAAATGAGTCGCGTTCTGAGAAAAATGGGCTTAATGCATGTGCGTCAAGTGTTGTCCTAGATTAGCCTGTGCAGTCCGCTTGACAGAGCCACGACGCTTGACAGAGCTACGACGCTTGACATAGCCAGGACGCTTGACAGAGCCACGACGCTTGACAAAGCCAGGACGCTTGACAGAGCAAAGGCTTGACATAAAAACGATGTTTGAGATAGCCATGACGCTTGACAGAGCCACGACGCTTGGCAGAGCAACGAAGTTTGACAGAACTATGACGCTTGACAGAGCCACGACGCCTGACAGAGCCACGGCGCTTGACAGAGCCAAGACGTTTGACATAGCCAAGACGCTTGACAGAGCCACGACGCTTGACAGAGCCACGCCGCTTGACAGAGCCACGACGCTTGACAGAGCCACGACGCTTGACAGAGCCACGACGTTTGACAGAGCCACGAAGCTTGACAGAGCCACGACGATTGACAGAGACATAACGCTTAACAGAGCCATGACGCTTGACAGAGCCACGACACGTCTTAGGATTGGAAACACACTGTAACTCGGTGGCGCAGGAGAGTATGTCATCGTTCTGGAACCGTTGTCGGGAGCCCTTCACGGCTGCCAACATTCTGCTACACTGCAACCTCTGTTCATTGCAGAGGCGCCGGCTTCGAGCCGCATTGCACTCCCATGGACTAGTGTTAAACCTTTTCATCGAGGAGCGATGCAAAGACCCGGTCTTCTCTGTGCTGTCCAAATATCTACTGGACATTATGATAACTGACAAGATCTTGGTCTTTGGGAAAGAGGCAGTAAATCCCACCAACGTATCATACATCTTGCGCGGAAACATACCCGGGCTGATTCTAGTAATATGGTACCGCATTCTTATAATTATTGGAGTGATAGGTGCAATGCTAATTATAATTAAATATTAATACAAACTTTGTATAATAGTATAGTCAAATTTCATATTATAAATACGTATTTAATGATAGTAACAGTCAATAGAATACTATATTAACACATACGTACGCTCTGCGTGTCATACCCTGGGCATGTATAGTCCAGTATATTCCTTATGCCCTTAGGAATACACTGTTTTAGACCACTATTGTGGACTCAAGAATGGTTACACGATTTTGCTATGATTTGACATAGTGACCTAGTTTTAAACACGTGACTTAAATTCTATCTTTATATAATGTTCAAACAGTCCAATATTTTCTGACTAAGTTCCATAAAGATGAGATGGAAAACGTGGCCTCTAGATTTGAAACGATCTGAAATATTTCGATACACACATACCGCACACCAAATGATGCTGGACGCTTGACATAGGATGATTACAGAAGCTCACTTTGAGCACGGAGAGACGTTCTTTAAACGAAAAATATCATAAAAGCGGAAAGTGTCGTCCCTGATTAGCCTATGCGGACGGCACAGCCTAATCTGGGACGACACTTTACGCACATGCATTAAACCCCTTTTTCACAGAGCACGGTCCAAATATATTAAAAGATCACTAGTAAGAACAATAAAATAAGAAAGCATAGATAAACACATAAGTTTAACAATTTATACCAAACAACTCAACAAGAAAGTGTTAATTGTCATTCTATACAGTCATGCGCCTTTTATGCTCTCTAGAAACTATTTTTATAAATATGTAATGTTGATCTTATTAATATCAATCTTATGTTATATTATGTGAAGTTTTATTTACCTCAAACTTAAATGTCTATTTTATTATTTTATCCACATTTCATGAAGTCAATGTCGAAACAATGACACCTGGGTTACTGCACTGATTACCATGGTACCATGTGGAATACTTAATTGTAACATGTACTGTTACAATTTTGTTACACGTATACACTATATGGGTCTTGTTCTGAGAAAACTGGGCTTAATGCATGTACGTAAAGTGTCGTCCGAGATTAGCCTGTGCAGTCTGGACAGGCTAATCAGGGACGACACTTTACGATTTTTTGGTATTTTTAGTTTCAAGAAAGTCCCTTCGTATCGAAAATCAAGTTTTGGCGGAAAGTGTCGTCCCTGATTAGCCTGTGCGGATTGCACAGGCTAAACTGGGATAACAGTTTACGCCTATGCATTAAGCCCAGTTATCCCAAAACAAGGCTCAAATAGTTTAATCATGTGATCTTTATAAAAGTGGTATACTCTTCGTTTCTCTCTCTTCTCGCTATAGTTCCAAGCTGCAGAGAAAGAAAAATACTGAAATAATATCACGTTATCATATTTATTGTAATAAAACGACGCCAAAGTGTGTCTGGTGCCATGTGGAGTACGTATTTGTCACGTGCTCTCTTACAATTTTTGTTACACGTATACACTATATGTTCATAAAGTGGTTCTATGATCAAACAATTTAACGATTTCATAAATAATAAAGCACGGTTTGGCGGAAAGATCTCGATGGCATATCTCACTGAACCTAATTTCCTCGTTGTGATCATCCCCAACTTGGGAATGTAAAACTCGCCCATTGCTTGTTTTATGTTGCAATGCCCACTTCATATGGAATGAGTGATGTATTGGACGTCATCATTGATGACGTTCATTCGAACGAATGATAAAGGGGGCTAAGTTTCGTTAAGCTGAGGCAAATCACTGCGATTTGAGCGCCTTGAAAACTGGTCAGTTACTTTTGCTGAAATTTTGCATGTATATGGAGAAGAATGCGATCTACCTGTTGGCGTAGGCGTTATACCTGGGAAAAATCTAGTTTTTTGATTAAATCACGAAAAAGTTTCGCAAGTTTGACAAAACCGGATTTACAAAATGCGGTATGTGGATATACCGAAGTCCTACCGAAATCCCCGAAATCAAACTTTGATAAAACAATGTTTCATTAGTGATTTCAGTGTATTTCGCAACGATCTATATTAAAATACGCAGTTTTTCAATACACAATCAATATTAATGGGGATTTCGTCGGATCTCGTGGTTTTCTGCGGATTTTGGTAATTACGGGAAATTCGGTATTTCTTCACACCCGTCAAAATGGTCGACTTCGTCAGAATGAACGCTTAGAAAGTATTTACAAAAAAAATCATCTCAAACGATGTAAAGTGAACGCTACTTATCTGTTTTGTAGATAAGTATACGATCCATTGGAAAACACTAACATTTGACATAAAAAAACGCCAGTGGATATGGAAATCTTCATCGTTTGAAATAGCAGACGGCGTCGACCAAAGGCGAAAAGATCGCGAGAAATTATTCACAAAATAACATAATTAAAAATGATGTCAAGTGAACGCTAATTCGCTGTTTTGTAGATAAGTATACGATCTATTGAAAAACCATAACATTTGACATAAAACACCCGTGGATATGCAAATCTTCTGCGTACCAAATAGCAGACATCATGCGGCGTCTAATCTGAGTCTACGCTGTTTGCCAAGGCCGATAGTATAATGAATGGAAATGCACAAACTCAGCAACTGGCAAGCATATATGCATTAGTAGATTGTTTCGTGATTATTTAGAAACGACTACATAATTCTTTTGGTTCAGCCAGTGCAACTTAACAGAAATAAGTATAATAGTTTCTACACCTGACAACAATGTGCCAACTTTATACAAGGTAAGTTGTTTACATTATTTAAAATATTTCAAGCTTACAGTATACAACAATAAACAGCTGGTACAATGTAATGTCATCGTTTTAATTTTAATAAGCCCGTGGTTAATTACCCTTTTTAATCTTATGGTTCAATGCATCTCTAACACCTTCAATTGACATTCTCGGCTCGGGTACTACTTACCGGTACATGTACCCCGGGTACTCTTAACTTTACTTACATGTAGCCCGGGTACGGTAAAGAAACTTAAACATACCCGCAAATATTAGATTGTATCCGAGTTGTATATCTGCCAAAAATCCGATGTCGTTAAACATGCTAGCGATTAAAGTAAAACTATATTGTTTACCTTAAAGAAACTTCTCTTTAAAAAAAATCTGCATCAACATGCTTTTTAGTATGAGTGTTGAGAGGACGCCGTAGGAATAATCAAGTAATCAAGAATACGTCTCTGTTTCTGCTTTTATTTCCTTCATGTATAATGACGATAAGGATTGACGACTAACATTGACGGCAATGATAACAAGCATTGAAAACTAACACTAACGACAAGGATTGGCGACTAGATGTAACATTGACGATTCTCTACAATAAATGAAATTAACAATAAAGAATGAATAATACGATTATAGTACAACAGATCTGCTATTCGAAGTATAATATGATAGCATACACTCATTAGAATAAAAGGTTTCATAAATAACAATTTGAAACATTTTCAATAAATATCGAAATATCTTATACAATATTTATTACACAGCATGAATTATTTGTTAAAACATAATATAAATACCAAATATGGTGTTCCCCATTTAACGGACCTCGCAAACCAAAAAATGTTTCTTTAAAAAAATCTATGATGGTAAAAAGTGAACGTGCGACATCGCGGAAAATATACTTGACAACGTCATACAATGACGCGACTTTAAACAATTTAAGATTTTAAATTGAATCACATTAATGATTGTAAAAATGAGTTTTGATAATACATTGTATAAATGCCATTTAACAGAAAATTGACATAAATGTAAACATAATTAATTTTTACAAAATAGCCGACAACAACCGATTTAGTGTTAAAATTCCCGGGTATGTTTAAGTATATTTACCGTACCCAGGGTACGAGCCTTACTAACTGTATTATTATTATATCTCACCGACTACCTTTACCTTGTTGTGTTTCAACCTGAAATTTATGTAAAATCCGGCTTTCTTTACTTTTATTTTTCATTCATTTGATTACGCAATTGTTGACGTATCTCGTGGAAAATTATTTGAATCTTTGGATTTTAGTGACGACAAGCTGGAAGTGTCAATTTATTTTTTACAATGAATCTAAGATGTATTTAATTTTTGTGTGTTTGTCATGCATAGTTCAGTGTTTTCCAAAAAAATTTGAGTAGCCAGTTATATGGCCGGCAACTATGCAGTAAAACCAAAGCATTTGTGACATTTACTTGATATATTTGGGAAAAGTAGCCGGCATCAAGAGTTAATGTAACCGGCAAGATCGCTAGCAGCCGGTATTTAAAGAGAACACTGATAATAGTAAACTAAATCTCTACGACGGGATTACAGCTTTGTAAAATTGTTTTTTGGGTGATAATGGTTAGTAATTCATACTAATGTTATTAAAAAATATCGGCTTTAAATTTAATTTTGAGAATGCGATGGAAGAACAGAAAATGAAGAGCATACAGGGATGGAAATAAGTGGTTTACCGTGAACCCGGGGCAAGTAGATTTTGGCCTGGGCAACTCAATTTCAAAAGTTGGTAAACTTCTTTTTTTTAAAGCTTAAAACAATTCACTGCAATAAAAATTGAAAAACAATTGATCACCATGGATCAATACTAGTTAAATAACATTCATTATTTAGGAATAGGACATGATTCAATTCAGGCTCATAATAAAACATCATGCATTGAACATGTGTTGTCAGCAAATGTATTTAATTATCTATTATTTTATTAAAAGAATGTATAATATTCACATGTTCATATTTCTGGGCTCGTTATTCTTTATCTGGGCAACCAAAATACTAAAGATGGTTGCCCACAATAGTAAACAGTTAGTTTCAATCCCTGGCATATCATTGTATCTCTATTGTTATAAGCATTGCATTAAAGTTGTGATTGAGGTTAGCCTGTTGTTTATGGTATATTTACATTTTAGCTTGACTGTTATATATGAAATATATATAGTCGAGCTATCCTACTCAACCCGGCGTCGGCTTGCGCATTGGAATGTTTGCGTACCACCTCAAATATATTTCCTATGTCCATTGACATATTGCTTTTATATTTTGCATACTTCATTACCGACATAAACCCAATCTATAAACAAGAGCAGACAACTCATTTACTGTATCAAGCATTTTAACAGAATTAGGCCCTTTTTCACTTAGAATAATATGCATATTATTGATAAATCTATGTTAAAGTTTGCATATGACCTCAAATATTTTTTATGTCCCTTGACATATTGCGTTCATACACCATGTATTTTGCTTATTAACCAACATGACCCCAATGTATAAACAAGAGCAGATAACTGTATCAAGCATTTTGTAACAATTATGGCCTTTTTAACCAGGTTTTCCGAAGGAAAAAACTGGTTATTAGATTGGCGAATGCGGGCGGGCTGGCTGGCGGGCTGGCGGAATAAGCTTGTCCGGGCCATAACTATGTCGTTCATTGTCAGATTTTAAAATCATTTGGCACATTTGTTCACCATCATTGGACGGTGTGTCGCGCGAAATAATTACGTCGATATCTCCAAGGTCAAGGTCACACTTTGAGTTCAAAGGTCAAAAATGGCCATAAATGAGCTTGTCCGAGCCATAACTATGTCGTTCATCGTCAGATTTTAAAATCATTTGGCACATTTGTTCACCATCATTGGAGGGTGTGTCGCGCGAAATAATTACGTCGATATCTCCAAGGTCAAGGTCACACTTTGAGTTCAAAGGTCAAAAATGGCCATAAATGAGCTTGTCCTGGCCATAACTATGTCATTCATTGTGAGATTTTAAAATCATTTGGCACATTTGTTCACCATCATGGGACGGTGTGTCCCACGAAAGAATCACGTCAATATCTCCAATGTCAAGGCCGCCACGACTAAAAATAGATTAAAAAAAAAAAAAAAACTTTCAAAGGGGGTTAATTTTTTTTGGTCATTTCAAAAGTTCAGTTTGAGTTTTCTCCCTTTATCAGATTTTTTTTTCACAATGAAAACCTGGTTTTGTGACAATTTTGTCCCTTGTTTTCACTTAGAATAAGCATATAATTGATAAATCTATTATTAAGTTTGCGTACTACATGTACCTTTAAATTGCCATAACTTGTTTATTATGCTCCCCCCCAAATTTTTTAGGGGGAGCATATAGTCGCCGCTTCGTCTGTCCGTCGGTGCACAAATTTGTTTCGTACCCAATTTTTTTTGTACCCAAATTTATATATGTACCCTTTTTTTTCGTACCCAAATAGTTTTTTGTACCCTAATTTTTTCGTTCCCTATAGGTTTTCATAACCAAATTTTTTTTCGTACCCAATTTTTTTTTTACACAAATTTGTTCGAACCCAAATTTCTTTGAACCCATTTGTTCGTACTCAAATTTTTTTCGTACCCAAATTCGTTTTGTTCCCAATTTTTTGTGTACCCAAATTTTTATTTGAACCTTTTTTTTCGTACCCAAATAGTTTTTCGTACCCTAATTTTTTTTCATAACCAATTTTTTTTTCGTACCCAGATTTTTTTGTACCCATTTTTTTCGTACACAAATTTGTTCGTACCCAAATTTCTTCGTACCCATTTGTTCGTACTCATTTTTTTTTCGTACACAAATTTTTTCGTACCTTATTTTTTATTTGTACCCATTTTTTTCGTACCAAAATAGTTTTTTCGTTCCCTTATTTTGTTTGTACCCTTTTTATCGTACTCAAATTTGTTTTCGTACCCAAATTTTTTTTTTTTTCCTACCCGCATATTTTTTCGTACCATTTTTTTTTAGAAATAATCGATTTTCAATTTGATTTCATCTCTCCACTCATTCCATCCCGCGAAACCCTTAAGGTGTCGCAAGTCTAGTACAGAGAATATGTTACTATTCTATCATTGCATAATTTATCGAATCGGCGAGGCTTAAAATACCATGGCCTGAAATGCGTATATGAGTGTTTTGACCCTTTACTACTTAGATACGTATTTTCAAGCATGTGTAGTCCCTTAGAAAGTACTTTTAAATTAAAGGCCTTTCTTCAAGTTTGTAAGGCTTCCTTTCCAACACTTAGATACTGGTGAGTAGCAAACACCATAAACCTGAACAAATTGCGAGTTACTCCACGGCTGTTCTGGTTTTATGCTGTTTGCACATAGTCATTTTCACTTTGCTTCTGAATGGGAGAGGGTTTAATATTATACTGCGTGGTTGATATATACGGGAATTCTTCAGCAAATACAAAAGCTTTTTACAAGTAAAAAAACTAACGTAATAAAAAGTATTTAAAAACATCTTATCCTAATGCTCACGCACGCGCATTGGCAATAATCAAATTGTAGTTCGGCCGAGTTAGATACATTGCTTTTTTCAAATCAGATAGTGTTGCAATCTACTATTGTTCATATCACTTTCTCGCTTATATGGCTGGAATGTGAGCGGCATTAAAAAAGGTATTCAAGGTCATACAATGGCGAAAAATACGAAACTCAGAATGAACGTCGCCAAAATGTCTGTCACGTGATTGCATCCCACTTTTATTTATAATCTGAATCAGCCTGTTAACAGATTTATTTCTGAGAAAACTGGTCATAATGCTTGTGCGTAAAGTGTCGTCCCAGATCAGCCTGTGCAGTCCATTTTCGTTAAAATGAAGTCTCTTCTTTGCAAAAATCCAATTAAGGCGGAAAGTGTCGTCCCTGATTAGCCTGTGCGGACTGTACAGGCTAATCTAGGACGACACTTTGCGCACATGCATTATGTCCAGTTTTCTCAGACTCATTTAGTCCAGTTACTCAGGACTATGAAATATCGGTTGAATGGTTTCAATGTAAAATTGTATTGTTGTTATATATCAAATCGCTCCAAATCGCTTGGTGCAAAATGGTACCACATACCGTTAAATTTAAAGTACACAAGGTACCTTTTTGCACCATGGGTCGAAATAAAACTATGAAGCGCACGCGGATGAAATTGATAAAAGACTGATCCTTTTTTGCTACTTTGACTTTTGAGCTGAACATACTGCCTATGATTGGTCGGCTAAGTAAGGGCATAAGATTGCTGATGATGGGCGTTAGGTTACAAAAGTTAACATATCAGAACTGTTAAAATAACTATATTGACTGTGATCTGTGAAAAAGGGGTTTAATGCATTTGCGTTAAGTGTCGTCCCAATCTGGGACGACACTTTACGCACATGCATTGAACCCCTTTTTTACAGAGCATGACCCCTTTATAATCTGCTCTTGGTTTGCCATCCACGAGTGTTATTTGAAACCTTGGCGTTGACCCATGCCAAGTTTTGTTTTTAACTATGACTTGCCAGATTCAAAGGCTTACACTGGGACGGATGATTTAAGTCTATAAGTAAGGGAATAAATAATATATACCCATCACGTAGTTGTTAGATCATCAGGGGGAATCTTAGAGGAGACTTATAGTTGATACGCTCCGCTTATGGAAATTACAGATAATTTTCATAGTTCACAAGAGGTCTCTAAAAAGAGAGTTTTATCGTCCATGTTATCGCGATAAAATCTTCTGTCTACATTACCTGCACATGAATAAGTAATGAATTTCAAAACGGAAGATTACAGATTAGTTCTGAAGTTTTACCTATAAAGGAATCCTACCTTTGCGCAGACACCCGGTGTGGTTTTATGTGATATGGATGAGAAGAAGAAAGAAGATTGTTATTTTTTTAAAGTGTTTTCAGACATAATTTAGAATTTCAAAGTACCAACTTTTATTATGGACTACTTGTTTTCTCCTGTTTTGTTTTCATAAATTTTCAGCGAAATTCCAAATGATAGAACGAGTACGCAGCGAAATTATAGGTCAATTAGAACTTGAAGTAATTAGTACATTTAACAAACTACCTAAGCTGTCGCTAAGCAAATAGACGACAATGCACTCAGATTATTAGAGCAAATACAACATTGATAAAAGAAAAAATATTTAGTTTCAAACAAAGCCCGTGTAATGTGTATTATATTTATGAAAGAAAACTGAGTTAAATTAAATGCAGACGTTGCAAACTCAGGTCAGTGGATACACAGTCCGTCCAAATACCGTATTTTCGTTTTTTGACAACCTTAATACGAAAATAAACACATATTTAATTCGTTTACCGATTTTGAAAGAACCTAAACTTAAAACTACTGAAAACCGAATAATTTTCTTTACATCTTTTTTGTTGTTCCCGTAAAACAAACATAAATAAAACATAGCCGTTAATTATACAGGTATGTTGTTAAACGTCAGAATGAGAAATATAAAATAAGACTCTTAATATAATTGCTTATTTATTTTTAAGTTTCATTACTCATTTCCAAAAACAAGATAGTTATCATCTATACAAAAAGTATATGCAGCTTTATAACAAAAAAAAAACAACAACATTATTTTAACGTTGGCGCGTATATTAATTCGGTATATTGAAATTCCTATAAGCTTCTTAAAAACAAACAACAGTTTGTTTATGACGCGAAACCCAAGTGTTTTCGTTCAAAGAATAATTTTATGTGTATTTAAAATATGTCATGCATTAACCCATTTATGCCTAGCGTCTAGAAAAAAGGCCTTGGCAAACAGCGCAGAGGCGTCTCATCTGGGTCCGCGCTGTTTGCTTACAGGAATTTATGTAAGAAATATTCTAAATAGATAAATGAAAATACTAGACATCCCTAATTTTGGAATGAAATTGATCCAATTTAGAATAATGTGAGAGTCCACCAGGCATACATGGGTTAAAAGTCCCAGTGGTATAAGTTGCGCTATGGCTTTAAACTCCTCATGGTAAACACTATTTTCATATGACAAAATGTTCTTCCTTTGATATAGTCTCCGCATTTCTCCTTCCCACATGCTTCAATAGCATAACTTTGATTTCCGATTCTTCATAAATTATTAAAAGCGACAACTTTCCCTCATGACATCATCAAACGTTACTAAAACAAAACTTTTTTGTTATTGAAGTATCTGGTTGACACATTCATTTCCTCGAATTTTCATTTTCGACCGCTGAATTTAAAAAAGTACCAGTTTGCACTCCTCCTGTTCAATATTATGGGCACAAAATACGTTTCACGAAATACGTTTTCTTTTATGTTATGCTCAATTATTCGTTTACTAATGAAGCGCTTTTTTTCTACCGCTGCACTTTTGCAGTTTATTGTAAGTGATGTTCCGAATAAGAATTGTATCTCGATAACAGAAGCTCTGAATTATAAGTTCTGTTAATTTATAACTTTATTGTACATACAATGTACAAGATTATTTAAATTTTGCACACACCAATACTAATAAGTGCTGCGATTCATTCGAAAGATCCAATGAGACCACATTTTTAAAGGCATTCTGACAAAGATTAAATACGGGCCGTACTCTGTGAAAAGAGGGTTTGATGCATGTGCGTAAAGTGTCGTCCCAGTTTAGCCTGTGAAGTCCGTACAGGCTAATTAGGGACGACACCTACCTTCCGCTTTTACGTTATTTTTGGATTGCAGATAGTCTCTTCTTATAAAAAAAACAACAGTTGATGTGCCTCTTAACAAATAGTGTAAATAATCAAGCTCGCGTAACGAGAGCCTACACGATTGATATGTGAATATATTAAGTCGTGTTCGAAGAAAACTGGGCATAATGCATGTGCGTTAATGGTCGTCCCAGATTAGCTTTGTAGCCGCACATCAGAGACTACATTTTCAGATTTAATAGAATTTTTTGCTTAAAGGAAGTCCCTTTTTACCAAAAATCTAGCTTAAGCGGAAATTGTCGTCCCTGATAAGCCTGTGCGGACTGTAGGCACATGCATTAAGCCCAGTTTTCTCAGTACACGACTCATATTATTATCGCAATATCAAATTAATTATGAACATGACTGATAAATGTTATAAAACATCAAATACTTCTTATGTTCTTACTTCATGGAAAATTCACGAGCAAATTCACGCCAATACCGACAAATTGACTCGTGTTTGATATATAATTGATCACAATTTGTCCATGTTTCCTATGAACGAATTTGCACAAATCGATTGGGATTACACAACTGAGTACCTGTTTTGAGTACAAGAAAGCAAAACATTATTTGCCATTGAAAAAAAAACACGTTACGTTGTTATTCTCGACTTCGTTTGAAATGTATTAAAGTCGTTAATACAATATCGTTTTATCGATTTAAAAATAGTAATACGATCGTATATACGCGTAAGTCCTCAGCAAGTTTTGACTGTACAAACAGTATATGCAAGGGTATAAAGCGTTCAGTGTCGCGGTGCTCAGGGACTCTTTCTTCTGAACTTGTATTCAAGCTTATTATAAATTAACGTTTAAATTGCCAGTTACATAGTACGCTGTTTTCAGTAAATAAAGCCTTAGTTGTTTATTTTATAAGCATTCGCTATTTAAATGGTATGTGGGTCATGAAAACAGAAAAAAACAACAGATTTATCAAAATTACAAAATACGCGATGCAAAACGCGAACTTCACGAGGCAGTCAGCAAAACAGAACAAACTGGTTAAACTCTGCAGCCAATGGTAGGTTGCGTAATAAGTAAATTTTAAAGATATTTATAAAACTATTATTTCTCGGTTTCATATTGAAAAATACAGAATGTATATGCAACTGGTCGGCGTTGGAACAGGCACATTACGTGAAAAAAACACGTAAATTTATATTTGAGGATATATGTATTAACTGACTAGTGCCTAAAAGACAGTAGAAAGCGATGATGCCGCAGTCAAAACATATCCATACATGTAGAAACAAATCCTATTACAAATGCTCGTTCACGTTTTGACATGTTCTCGTCTTCAGGCACACGTTATTCGGTTTTCCAAGGATATGTTCACATTGGCACTGCAATCGACGTTTCCGCGAAGGTCCTGTCAAATCTCCTCTGCGCATCAAGCTGTTCCAAAACAGAGAACTGCATGTTTCTTATTTATACTTACTATTTATATTTACTATGCCAAATAAGTTGTTTGGCTTTGAGACGCAGTTTTTCCCCATATTCAAATAAAACTATATCATCCGCGTCATGCGAAAATCGGTCTTATGACATATGCGGCCAGAGTAGCTCAAGCCAAGCCTGCGCACTTTCCCATCAATGGCTACGCTTTCCGCTTTAAAAAAGGCACGCAAGGTTTGGTAATAACCGAGTAGTTTATTCAGTATTCATATTCTTACAAGACTGTGCGATTGCGCAGGCCTGGCTGAAGCTACGTTGGGATCATATTGCATAAGATCAATTTTTGCATGACCCGTATACAAATACAAATCTTATAAATAGAACATCTAAGCACAATACTTGCCGATAGAAAAGTGAATTCACCTTGTGTTGTTTATAGCAAACTGGCAAATGTCCGTAGACTATTTTGACTTGCATACGTCACACATGTGTGGTTAGATAATTAAACGATTTTCCTTCTACATGTATCATGGGCACTCTACTATTAGGTCGTTCTGTCTCACAATACAAGACAAATGGCATTTACCGATAGGTTTTCATCAATTTCTTTCCCTAAAATTTGTGTTATTTGATACATTGAAAACAATACTGTGTTATCAACAGAGAGTAGTCTGCATTTGCTAATTTTGCTTTGACCAAAAGCATGTAGATATTCTGACGACATGACTTCGTCAGCATCAAATTGAATCACAGCAGTTATCAAATTTAAGGCTTTACCAGCATGATTTTGTAAAATTATCATGTGTGACGACGTCTCAATAACGCCTTTGTCACCATGAGGAAACGTGTGCATACGTCTGAGTGATGTCTCATTGAACGATTTCCTTATAAACGTTACATCAAGTATCGACTGAATGCAAAGACGATGGTGTGCTCAAGTCTTAATCCCGTCATTGTTACCATTTTCACCCAAGAGACCCCTGCAACCTTAACACTTTACCTGAGGAATCCAAAATCAAACGATACTAAACCTCCAAGAACGCCAATCACAATGTGAAATTTGAAAGCTCTTAACGGAAAAGTTCTTAAGATATTGACTGGTAACCAATGTCGACCAAAGTATGACGGCAAACTAATAGACGGAGAGGCCAAAATCAATATGTGTGCCATAGTTTCAATAGGGGAGCCAATATAGTACTAATACAACGGTTCATAGTATTTTTATTTGAACTCACAACACTTTTTCACAGTACAATACTTTTCCCATTTAAATGAGATAACTTGTAGTTATCTACTTTAAATAGTGTGTAGGAACAGACTTGGATCAGCAAAAACACATCACTTACATAAACATGTATATCTCTTTAAGTCACATAAACTATATTATTTCCATAACAAATTCAATGATTAAGCAATAACTTGTACACTAAATAAATGCAACATTTTGCACATAGAGACCCTCATAACCATACCATTTCTTAAAGATAATTCAGATCCAAATTATTTTGAGATAGTTCATGCATATCGCATGCATGACATATCTTGCGTGGAGTTCTGTCTTACATTGTTTAACAGCAATCTTTTTCCCAGCTACTCTGCAGTTAAATGTTAACTGCCATCTTTCAAGATGTCAACATTAAGTTTCTAACCTTCAAGCAAACAATGTTTTCCCTACCGCACATTCAAAGAAATATTCACGAATAAAGTCATGGGCAGTGCCCGTGCCCATATAAAAATCAATAAATAGTGCTGATTTATTAAGAGAGCAAAGCATTGCACAAATGAAATATTAGTATAATGCGACCTCTACGGAATAAACATTGGTTATTAATGATGGAGAAAAACAACATGAGTTGTGTAATGTGCTTTGTCTAAACCATACACCGACAATGCATGTTGGCGAGAATATAGACACTTCAATTTAATTAGCTAGACAATATTATGTATGAAACTTAAATTAACAGATAACCTGGTTATAGTTTAGATAAATATCGTAACATTATTAAAATACTATTTGCAGTAATTTAAGGACTATGAAGAGATAAGTAAGACATAGGCACACACAAATATGCAATACATAAGAGTCTTTAATCAATATGACGTACACAAGCAATTTAAAAAAGGCATCTAAGCAGTGTATATACACCCTATATTTACGAATGCACAATGCTTATTTGGAATGGATGACAATATTAACACATTATTGTAAAAATTGCATCTTAAAGTATTAATTAAGTTCAATACTAATATGATTGTATGGTAACAATTGTTTGTTATGCATTCAAAGTAACGCAAAATGATATTTTATTTTTTATGTAATCAATATGATTTATTTGATACATTTCACACAATCAACAAACATCAAGCTATTTTCAGCTGTTAAGCAACAGAACAACTATGTTTCATGCATTCAATTACAGTTCATTATAAACAATCACATGTTTAAGGAAATATGGTCTGATGATCGAGTGAAACAAACTGTTACACGACTAGTTAACTGCCGCTATCATCAGCCATAAGTCAATTATTATCATGTATAATATAAATACAAGTACAATATAATTGCTACAATATACACATGTCTTTAACAGACATTTTGAGCAGAACATTTCCCTCATCGTCGCAATTGCAAAACTGTAAGCATTGTATGGAAAACTAAATTTTATGATTTCAAATAAATGCCATTATATTTTTATTAGACATGTTTTGTAACAATGAGTATCATATTGTACCATAACTATTAATTCATTGAACAGACGTATATTAGTTTAGTAAGTATTCCACAAAACCCCAATACAAACTGATGGCTGAGTATTAAGTGTGTCATATTTTTTTAAAAGCTGTATGAATGCACTTGTTATGTTGAGAGATGAACAAAATCATTATCTAACAAGGGATACAACTTTTTTTTCAAGCAAAAACATCCCTTTATCTTGCGTACAAATATTCATCACTCTCGCTTGATTTGCAATTGACTGATTTCCAAGTTGAATATATGAATTTTTCTTAAAATAATGCAAAATAAAGTTTAACCAATCTTTCAATAGTTGCTTGACTTTATTTAGTGAAAGGCATTACATATACTAGTAACAAGATGTTCCTATTGTCTAAATGATATTTGCCTCTTCAGAATTTGTTGTTCTGTATCATTAAGAAAGTTTTAAATGAGCATTCCCACAAGCAATGTTTTTTTTTTAAATATCTGTCACCTTAAAGATATACATGATGAAAATTGTTAGTACAAATAAATGTTAACAGCGAAAATCAAAATGGCAACAATAAACGCATGATTTACATTGCAAATACAATCATTTTGCAATCGCTCTATATATAAGTGACAAATGTATCACTGATCACGAATTATTGGTCAAGTTAATCTGTTCCTCTAAATGCCTATACACAAACATATAAAGCATAATAAACTTTACAAAAACAAAAAAATAATTATCATAACTTTGGCCATTATTCCTACACCTCATATTTTCGTTTTTAAGTACTAAGTTTCAAAACAAATAAAGCTTTTTAAGCAACACAAAGGTCATTCTTAAATCATATTTATGCAAATTAATAAATAACTGGTCGTTACTACAGAATAGACAATTTAAGGAAGATAAAATGATTTTGTCTAAAATTAATCAATATTTTCAAGAAATAGTAAGACAATAAACAATATTCTTGATAAAAACCTGACACCAATGGGCACACTTAAGAGTATCAAAGCCATAGCATAAACGTTCTCCATCTGGCTAAACAATTCTTGTAACTACCACCTCTATATTACAGGTTAAGCCACACAAAAACTGAAGCATGTCTCATTACATGAAAATAATACATTTCTTTAAATTTTGTCAAAGTTACCAGCATCATTTAAACAGCTTTGACAAATGTTAAAATCAACATTCATAGACATATATTTACTTACATTATATTTTCCTTAACATTTCCAAAATAAAATGTCATAATACAGACACAGTAATTGGATAGACTTGTAAATTTTGCGCTTAAAATATTATTTTACATTATTTCTTTGATCAAGTAATCTTAATCTTATTATATTTAAATATAGTTATTTAAAGCCTTCAACATAAAATGACTGACAGCATCATAGTTCCAATAAAACATGAACTATTGTTTTTCTTTGAACACAACTTGGATGGTCACATAAAAACATTGCTGGCCACAAGACTTTCTGGCTTTCCATTTTTTGTTGTGATTTGTCATTATGCGATTTCTGTCTGAATCAAGTCACTAATTTTCCAATTTCAAAGATGAGACATGTTCACACCAGACATGGAGTATGTAGAGACCTTCAATTGTACATGTTCACACCAGATATGGAGTATGTAGAACCTTCAATTGTACATGTTCACACCAGACATGGAGTATGTAGAGACCTTCAATTGTACATGTTCACACCAGACATGGAGTATGTAGAGGTCTTCAATTGTGCATGTTCACACCAGACATGGGGTATGTAGAGACCTTCAATTGTACATATTCACACCAGACATGGAGTATGTAGAGGTCTTCAATTGTGCATGTTCACACCAGACATGGGGTATGTAGAGACCTTCAATTGTACATGTTCACACCAGACATGGGGTATGTAGAGACCTTCAATTGTACATGTTCACACCAGACATGGGGTATGTAGAGACCTTCAATTGTACATATTTTCACCAGACATGGGTTATGTAGAGACCTTCAATTGTACATGTTCACATCAGACATGGGGTATGTAGAGACCTTCAATTGTACATGTTCACACCAGACACGGGGTATGTTGAGACTAGCACATATAAAACAGTATTTATATCTCTGAGCTTCTTCGGTATGGGGTTAATATGATAACAACGGTAGCAACAG
Source organism: Dreissena polymorpha (assembly GCF_020536995.1). Taxonomy (NCBI): domain Eukaryota; kingdom Metazoa; phylum Mollusca; class Bivalvia; order Myida; family Dreissenidae; genus Dreissena; species Dreissena polymorpha. The sequence goes on from NC_068356.1 coordinate 99,692,241, forward strand.
GCTGTCCTTCCTATTTGCTGGTTTGATTTCGTCAAGGGACGTCTGAAAAAAGAAAGATTCATAACAGTTAATGTCAGTTGTTCATTGTATGTGTGTTATGGATGATAAAGAAGAACAAGAATAGCACTTTTATACATTGAGTTACATTTAAAGTTAATCATAACCACTTTATTACCAACTAACTATAAATCTCATCATCAATCAGGAAATATGGGTTGATATTCGAGAAACATACATTTCTTCCATTGGAAAAATATCACCTTATCATTTATAACAATAAGAAAGGGCAAACTAGGCAATAGCAAATAAAACGTGTTGGAGAAAAGTTTTACTGAGATGTATGTGTGAGGTAGGCAAAAGGCAACCGATGCAACCACATTTTACTTTTGACTGAAAACTTCACTACTATAAAATAATTGAACCAATACTAGAGCTTTGTCACGGACGTGACAAATACCCCCACATGCCGCATTGACACAGGTTATTTTGCATGTTGTCTTCACAAAAAAAGCGCACACCATGCTCAATGTTTAAAACACACTAAGTGACCCCATGACCTAGTTTTTGACCCGGCAAGGCCCATGTTCAAACTTGAACTAAACATCATATAGCTACAACTTCTGACAAAGTTTGGTGAAGCTCTGATGAAAACTACTTGAACAACTAAAAACTAATAATAATGATGTAATACATGATCAAAACGAAATATTAAAACACTGCCAAATTTTATGAAAATCTTTATAAAAAAGACAACAATATAGATATAAACATCATGAACGTTTCCATACCAATATCTGCAATAAAATAATCCCAGAACAAACGCAAAATGAACAAAGATACCTATCAGAGTATGAATGCGCTAAAGCACTGCTAGACATGAAAAACAATAAACGTCCAGGATCAGATGGCATATCTGCAGAATTTTACAAAATATTTTGGAATAATATTAAGCAATATGTCGTTAATTCTCTTAACTATTCTTTAGACACCAATAATCTAACAGAATTGCAAAAACAAAGCATAATTACTTTACTACCTAAGACCGGAAAGGACACCCTTTTGATCGATAACTGGAGGCCCATCTCGCTTCTCAACGTTGATTACAAAATAGTTACAAAATCCATTGCCAATCGTAAAAAACCTCATTTAAATAATATAACCAGTGTAAATCAAACAGAATTTATCAAAAGAAGATATAATGGCGAAAATGTAAGACTTTTGCATGAAATTATTGAACTAATGGATGAAAGTAACGAAAACGGTCTCCTATTTTTTCCGATATAATAAAGCTTTCGACAGTATGGATCATGGATTTATGTTTAAATGCCTCGCATTTACAAATATGTAACGTTACAAATAATGGTCATTTTTCAGATTTTTACGAAATACGAAAATTTACAAAATACCAAAAAATACAAAAGCTTACAAAATGGTATATAAAGCACTTATACTAAAACAAAAACCAGAAGTATTCAAATAATTTGATAAATGGAAAGAAACTCTGAATAATCAAAACATTAACCAAGAACCATCTTCAACCAACCAATCAAATTAACTATTGACACCAAACTTAGAAACTTCCAATATAAATACCTCATGCACATTTTACCAAACAATTCTTTCCTCCATAAATGCAATCTCGTTCCATCAGCATTATATGATTTTTATAATATGCACACAGAAACGAATTTTCACTTATTCTGGGATTGTCATCCTATTCAAAAGTTTTGGATGGATATAAAAAACTTTATTTACGACAAGTTAGAAAGGTTAGAAAACTTGGAGCTAAATTATGCATCTTTATCATTTTGTAATTTGACCCTAGCTAATGCAAACAATTCACATGTCATTAACTTCATAATATTGTTGGCTAAATATTTTATCTTTAAATGCAAACAGGAGAAAACAACACCACTAGTACAAACTTTTATACTATTTTTTAATACTAGAATTTAACTTCAGGAATTAATCCCAACAACACAAAACAAACTACATATATTTATTACACTGGGCACTTGTTATGCCCAATTTATACACCTACCCTAAAAACATCTTTACACATACTCACTTACATAAGAACACCTACCTTACTTAAAGCAACAAACACCCCTTTTTTTCTTTCTTTTTTGTATATTTGTATTATAACCTTTATTGACCTGTGTACACCATTTTTGCAAACTTTCAAATATTGTTTGAAACTATTTCAAACATATTCATTTCACACCAACTATTGTCTTCATAGATGCTATGTATCACAAGTAATATAAAACACATTGTGAAACATTTTGCTCAATGTATGTATTTCTAGTAATATGTTATAGGCAAAATACACATGCTTTATCTACAACAATCATAGTCTTCAAAAATGCTATGTACCATTATATAGTAATACATTGTGAAACACACATACTAATAGTGTGTATATTTGACACATTATGTATAATGTTATATGCTAGGTGTATTATGTTTACGAAGGAACTAAACAAGAGCTGTCAAAGAACAGCGCGCGCAACTATTCGAGTGCTTGACAGTATAACATCATGGGGAAATTGTTCATATTCAATAATTTATTAGACGATCTTTCAAAAATAATAAAATGGAAAATGTTGTTGTTTTTTTTTGGGGGGGGTAGGGGGTTGAGAGGGGGGTATAATGTGGGGTGGGGTCATTTATTAGACAATCTTTCAAAAAAATTTAAAGGAAAAAAAAATTGGGGGGAGGGTAGGGGGGTGAGACGGGGGTATAATGTGGGGTGTGGTCATTTATAAGATGATCTTTCATAAGTAAAAAAAGGAAGAAAAAAAATGGGGGGGGGGGGAGGTAGGGGGGGCAGGGATTCTGGGTTGGGGCGTGGAGTTTTGTTTGGGTGGAATCAATTGTGGTATTCAGGTGAGTGCTGTTTTGTCAAAGTATTAATAAAATCTGATCATAAATAAAGAAGTTAAGTCAATTTAAGCAAAAATGTTCAATTATCTAAGTATAAAAGGGGCCATAATTCTGTCAAAATGCTTGATACAGTTGTCTGCTCTTATTAATAAGTTGGAGTCGTGTTGGTAAACAAGTATGCAAAATATGAAAGCAATATATCAAGGGACACAGGAAATATTTGGGGTAGTACGCAAACTTTAACATAGATTTATCAATAATACATTCAAAGTATATAAGGGGCAACATTTCTGTCGAAATGCTTGATACAGTTGTCTGCTCTTGTTTATAGGTTGGGGTCATGTTGGTAAACAAGTATGCAAAATATGAAAGCAATATGTCAAGGGACAATGAAAATAATTGGGGTAGTACCAAAACGTTAACATTTGCACGCTAATGGAAACGCCGACACCGTGGTGAGTAGGATAGCTCCACAATATATTTTTCATATATAATAGTCGAGCTAAAAATGGAATAAAAAAAAGAAAACTACTTGAATAAGAGAGCGGACACCATGCTTAATTTTTAAAAAGTACTAGACACCATGCTCAATTTTCAAAACGCACTTAGTGACCCCGTGACCTAGTTTTGACCCGGCATGACCCACATTCGAACTTGACCTAGACATCATCTGACCAAGTTTGGTGAAGATCGGATGAAAACAACTTGAATTAGAAAGCGGACACTTAATACGGACCGACCGACCGACCGACAGACTAGCTCATCCTATAAACCCCCTAAACTTCGTTTGTGGGGGGTATAATAAACAAGAAGGCAAGTTCACATGATTGTTAATATGTCTGGTTTTGTCACATAAGGAGCAATACTTTTTTAGATCACACACAACCAAAAAAACCCACAGCTGGATTGAAAGATGTATTGACACACAAGGTTAAATCTACATGCACCCACTAATCTCTGAAAGTAAGGCCATGAAAAAGGAAAACTAACCCAAGGTTCGCTCTGCATGATGTTCATAGAATGAGGGTTGTGGAGCATGGGGATCTTATAATTTGCAGACGATGACTGCAAATGCTCCTGGGACATACTCATTGCTCTGCTACCCAGGTTTCTGGAATAAAAAGAAATCATGCATCAAACAAAACAAATTCAAGGCAATACTAGCGTTTTCAAGGACAAACCCAACTGATTTCAACCCAACAAAACGTTTGTCAGTGCCTCGACCTATCATATCAACAAGGTAATGTCAAAAGATTTAACTAAAGCGATGTTCTAGAGTTGTAAAGCATGTTGAAACTGTGAATGCATTCAATGCATTGAAGCTAAAATCAATAGAGAGAGAGAACATTAGTTCATTTTGGTTTATCACAAAACTTTATTTAAAGAATGTTTAAATAAAAACAAGAGCTCCACGGTCTGAGACAGATGCCTCCCAAAACAGAGCCTCGACACACATCACTCAATCCTTTGATGACATATCAAATTGATACCAATTTAACACTTAATGTCACAGTGACCTTGACCTTTCAACTAGTGACCCAAATTTCAATAGACATCATCTACTGTCTAAGACCGATGTACATGTGAGGTCTAAAGTCAATTTGTAAATTTGTTATTCATTGGAAACGATTCTCGCACTTATTGTGACAGTGACTTTGACCTTTAACCTAGTGACCCCAATTTCAATGGGGCACATATACCGTCCATGGTCAATGTACATCTGAAGTATCGAGCCAATAGGTCAATTTGTTGACGATTGATTGATCGGAAAGGATTTTCACATGTATTGTGACTGTGACCTTTGACCTAGCTACCCCATTTTCAATAGAGGCCATCTACTGTCCAAGGCAAATGCATATGTGAAGTATCAAGCCTATTGGTCAAATTGCTGACAAGTTATTGATCAGATGATTTTCACAATTATTGTGACAGTGACCTTGACCTTTGAAGTAGTGACCCCAATTTCAATAGAGGTCATCTACTGTCCAAGACCAATGCACATGTGAAGTATCAAGCCAGTATATCAATTTGTTGACTAGTTAGTTATAGGAAATCAACTGGTCTACCAACACATGAACGACAGACCTGCAAACATACCGCAAAACAATATACCCCCTCTTCTTTGAATTGGGGCATAAAATACAGGTGGCAGGTTAACAAGAAAGGGTTTAAATATACTTGTTCTAGAAAAAGTGTTATACATATATGAAGATTTACCAAATGCAACACTTTTTTATGTTTCAGTACAATAACAAAAACTTACGTGAGAACAGTTTAAAAGTAATTTACTTGTGTTTTAGTTTGAAATAACTTGAATTTAAAGGGTTTACATTTACGCACTGTTATTTTTTAAAGACAAAATTAACATTGAATACATTGATATAGCGACTCATCTGAGAATAAGCCAAAGACACGTGCAAGTATGACAGCTTGTTTATTGCAATAGACATGTGAACAGGTCGGTACTGGATTAGTCTCTTTATAGGCAGGGTTCTACTTCTAATAGGGGTCTGATGCAAAGTCAGATACACACTCTTTTAAATTGCATCCTTACAAACCGACAAAAAGTATGGTGGAAAAAACGTGTCAGAATGAGTGCACTGTTGTAGAGTAATTTAATATTTTAAATTGATTTATGACAAACACATTGTCCTATTGACATTCGACACACATTTGCATTTTTTAGAAAAACAAGAGCTTGTCACAATAGTGCCTAATCCCTGCCGACATGTGTTTGTGGTATAACACATTTGTTTAAGGGAGTAGAATAATATTTGAAAAACATGGCACCTGTGCCATCCATTTATATATCAAGGATCAATTAGTTATATAGTGTTTGAGATATGCTGTAGAGAATAAAATGTAAGGAAATGAAAGAAAGTGAGGTAATTAAAGAAGAAGACTTTAAACAGTTACTGTTCTTGATAACTGTATTTTTCCTTAAACTCATCTATTTATTTTACAGTGAATTTTTCGTTGTTCAAATTAAAATATTATTGTAAAATAAGATAAAGGGAGATATTAAAAATTGAAAAGCTTAAATATGTACTATAAAATGTAATTAAATATAATTAAAAAATATAAATAAATAACATATAACATAAAAAATAATTAATTTTTTTTATAAACAAGATGTGTTTGTGAAACACAATGTCACCCTATATGACGTTTGACCTTGTAGGATGACCTTGACCTTGTGAAGGATGACCTTGACCTTTCACCACTCAAAATGTGCAGCTCCATGAGATACACATGCATGCCAAATATCAAGTTGCTATCTTCAATATTGCAAAAGTATTCATAAAATAAGCAATTTCGGCCACATATATTTGACCTCTGACCTTGAAGGATGACCTTGACCTTTCACCACTCAAAATGTGCAGCTCCATGAGATACACATGCATGCCAAATATGAAGTTGCTATCTTCAATGTAGCAAAAGTTATTGCAAAATGTTAAAGTTTGCGCAAACAGACCAACAGACAGACAGGGCAAAAACAATATGTCCCCACTACTATAGTGGGGGACATAAAAATAAAGGGAGATAATTCAAAAACTACGGCCGAAAGACTTATGGTTCATGTTCACTGCACTTCTCCTACTTGCCATCTGTTTATATTTCTAGTTTCAAGTAAATCCCTTCAGTAGATTTAGAGTTATGCTCCGGACAAACATTTACTTTGAAATAAAATAAAGAGTGGTAATTCAAAAACTAAGGTAGACAGGGTTATGATTCTTAGTAAGTGCACTTCTCCTACTTGCCATCTGTATATTTTTTAAGTTTCAAGTAAATCCCTTCAGTAGATACAGAGTTATGCTCCGGACAAAAATTTCCTTTGAAATTAAATAAAGGGGGATAATTCCAAAACTAAGGTAGATAAAGTTATGGTTCTTAGTCACTGGACTTCTCCTACTTGCCATCTGTTTAAATTTCAAGTTTCACGTCAATCCATTCAGTATGCTCCGGACAATAATTTACTTTGAAATTAAATAAAGGGAGATAATTCAAATTCTAAGGTAGATATAGTTCTGGTTCTTAGTCACTGCACTTTCTCTACTTGCCATCTGTTTATATTTCAAGTTTCAAGTAAATCCCTTTAGTAGATTTAGAGTTATGCTCCGGACAAAAATTTACTTTAAAACTATATAAAAGGGGAGATAATTCAAAAGCATAGGTAGACAGAGTTATGGTTTTTGGTCACTGCAATTCTCCTAGTTGCCATCGGTTTATATTCTTAGTTTAAAGTAAATCCATTGAATAGATTTGGAGTTAAGCTCTGGACAAAGTTTCGGACGGAAGGACGGACGCACAGACACACAGACGGACGGACGGACGGAGACTAATACTATATCCCCTCCAATTTTTTTTTCAGCTGGGATAAAAAATAATTTACTGGATGACTGATGTTGAACACAAATATTGTTATTATAATTGTTCTCATATTTTTACTTCAGTGAATAATATTAAATCTATATTTAAACTATATACATATATATTCTTACCTAACTAAATCATATAATTATTAGGTTTAAAATAAACCCATACATACCAGATAAGGTAAGCCGCTGGAAACTCTCGAATTGTGTATTGGCCTCCACTGCTGAAGTGAGGACACTCATTTCGTCATTGCAGTCTCGGATGTCCTATTGTGAAGTCATCTTCTTTATTGAAAATGATATACACTATTTAAAGGGAAATGTTTAAAGATATAGTCCTGTTGTGTTTTTTTTCTTTCTGTAGAAATTCCGTTTACTGTGAGTGATTGAGCAATGTTTAAATGAAAATGTTAATACAGATAGATGGTTCGGTTGATGCCCTGTTTTATAGTCATTTTGACAAAAACAAACATGTAAAAAATACAAATTTAAAGGTAAATGTTAATAGATTTACTTAGTGATGCCCTGTTCTGCAGTCATTTTGTTTACAAATACAGATGGAACAATATAAAATAGCTTGATCATCGAGTTTTCAATATCATTTTTCAAACATTATTAAAACCACATCAACACAGTTTATGGAATAACCTAAAGTAATAAATATACAAAATTAAAAATGGAAAATCATAAAAGCTGCCTTCTTTTAGGTTCTAACTGAGATTATTGATATTATTATGTATCAAAAGCAGTAAAAGCAATTTACAATAACATTCTGCAAAATATTGGTATACACTGTGTAGTTATATGTAGCCACTTTTAAAAGTGCTTTAGTTATGTCATTCGGGTCATTCAAAGTACTCATAAAATCTGTGAACAAGTACCTTTAAAATCTTACACATTCTTACTACAGTGACTATCTAAGCCCAAGTGATCGTCAACCTGACCATTAGGTGTGTACAAGGGCAAGGTCAAAGTCCTGTTGGAGGTTTTCATCGCAAGGCACTAGGTGGTTTTGGGAGACCCTCAACCTGGTAAGTAAAAGAGAGGAAAAGTGATTAAATCAAACAATAAATCAAAGCATGGTCAATATATTGCTAGGCCGTTACTCCTCCCATTGGCCATTCCATAATACATGGTGTAATGTAAACAAACACTCCTTATTAAATTAAAATGCTAATTATCTAAATAAATTGATATTCATAAACATCATATTTATTGATTTCCATTGATGTATATTGCTTAACTTACGTTATTGTCATTGTATTTGTATAATATTATTGTTCAAACTCGATTCTCATTCATTCAATAAATCCACCATTTCACATTACGTTTATTGGTATATACTTTACTTTAACGGTCGTCACTAGTGTCAGTGACGTCATGCCCGAAAAAGTATAAATAGCAGATTCGAATGTAAACAAGTATGAGTTTGGAATACAGATTTAAACGAAAAAAACATCCGGTTAAAATAGATTATTTAAACAAGACAAAGATTATGATACAGAATAAGATGCAGGTACGAATATTTTATTATTGATTGTATTTGATATTTTTTGGATATATGCTTTTGTTGTAATGAAAATAATAATGAAACTGAAATTGAAAGTAAAATTAGAAATTTTGAATGAACCCCTTGTTTTATTTTTGCTATACGGCATAACAATATCAATATGCTTAAATATGTTTGGAAACGAATTTTTGATAATGACTAAAAATTATAAAGAAATTCATTCTTTAATTTGTGCATGAATACTTGTATTAGCTACCTTTCATATGCGTCAGTGTTGTTCATGTATTGTTTCATATACAATTAAGATCATACACAGAAATCAGCAAATATCTTCTTTAACTCAATTTTTTTTATTAAAACAATCCATGTTGAGTGGACTTTGCAACAGACCGTGGCAAATAAGTAGCTCAAACATGGAAGACAAATTACTTGACTGCTGCTGTTATTGCTGCTTTGGCGACGTGGCTTGGTCGTAAGGATACTGCTAGACACTGACCAAGATCCGTCAAAAGACAAATATATTCTGGAGTATTTGTCATTTTCAAAATGATTGTTTCTTCATCGAACACTATTGATTACAAGTTATGCAAATGCTTTATTCCTTTTTTTTTTAAACAAAAATATTCACACAATTTTACACAACTGTGGGCACAATGTTAGTTTTAAACCCTGAATAGAATATAAGTTACACAGCCTCTGAATTCCCATGTGTGGTGAAATACAGTGTTATTAATTTGATCTTGTGCAAAAGTGACTTGGCCAATGATAATTTAGGGCTTTGTCACAAGATGACCATCTACCAATCAAAGCAAGACTTCATGGGGATCAAACAACTGAAGTATCAATTTAATCTTGTGAGAAATGAAGATGTTGTTTGATAAAATCTTTTTACATTATATGCAGACAAAACACTCATTTTACTGACCAACTACATGTAAAGGTGGATGATTTCATCGCTTGACACTGAACACGGGGTGAACCTTGACCTGGTTAGGAAAAGAGAGGCAAAGTGATAAAAATCAAACAATAAATTAAAGCAAAGTAAAAAATATCGATATGCTTAAATATGTTTTGAAACTAATGTTTGCGAATAAATTAAATTATCAAGAAATTCATTCTTTAGTTTGTGCATTAATACTTGTATCAGCTGTCATGCATATGCATCAGTGTTGTTGATGAAAGTGCGTTATAAAAGTACGATCTTACACGAGAATCAGTAATTATGCTCTATAACTCCATTAGGTTTTATTAAAACAATCACTATTTTGACAACCTTGCTGAAAACTGCTACAACTACATGTAGGTAGCTCAAACGTGTAAGACAGCTTACTAGACTGCTACTGTTGTTTTTGCTGCTGCTTCGACATGGCTTGGTACTGCCAAACACTTAACAAGATAAGCTAAAAGACATATGCTTGGCAATTTGTCGAAATGCAACAATATTTCACAATGGCTCCTTCATGAGCATGATTGATTACAAGGGATGCAAGTGACTATGCTTTATTTGTTTTTAGACACTACTATTCAAACAACTTTGCGCAACTGTGGACACAATGTTAGTTATAACCCAGAATTGCATATAGGTTACAGCGCAACTGTGGGCAAAATGTTAGTTAAAACCCTGATTAGAATATAAGTTTCATATCTTCTGATTTCCCATGTATAGTGAAATACTGAAAGTAAAATAATACTGGGTAAAAGAGTGACTTGGCCAATGAAACGATGGGGCTTTGAATGCAACAAAATCACCACTTATCACTTACTGTTCAACGGTTTCACACAATTTAAGTTCCAATTTAATCCTTTGAGAAATTTAGATTTGATAAAAATCTTTTTATAATATATGCAAAAAATGCCGCTTTGACTAAACAACTTACAGAAAATTGACTCCAATATACCCTCTCCAAAACTTGGTTTGTGGAGTCTTATTATCATTAATTCACATCAATTGCTGTGAGATTGAGATGTTCAGAAATAAGTAAGGCCATGGGTGCATCATGAACCTGCGTCCGAGGCTGAGGCTATTGCTGGAGACCGGAGTAGTACCGGTTTGACATTCCGCCTGGAATCTCATTTCACTGAAGGGTCACGTATGGCGCAGTCGCACTCAGCGAGGTTTTCAGGAATTGTGTCCTCTGAAATCAAATATCAACGAAGTGAATATCTAGTTGCATCAGCAGAAGGTCATTCTCATATTTACTGCAAGGTCCAACCTTGACAACAAGTCACCATTTGACATTACATTAGACACAGTATAAAGGAGTGAAACTCCAGCTGCTGGAGTAGTATTGAATTATTATTATAAACATTTAGTAGGTCCTTTATTTAAGGCAAGTGACCGATTGCCCAAACACTACAAAACAGCACAGTACAAAACAACATAAACAAAAATAAGAATAAAGCTGGGGTCACCGCCTTGGAACGGTCAATGCAAAGCCTTGGGGGTTTAAACAGGTTTTGGAGCGCTCAACCTCACACTTGGCCCAGCAATATTCATATTACATCCAAGTGTAAATAAAATTTAACCTCATAGCATTGTAAGTCAAATTAAACAATAATAAAAGGGAATTAAAACGCATTCAATTTAATTACCATTTAATTACTCAATGGTATTGAAGATACCAGAGCAACAGAGTTACAACTTTTTGAGGAACGATGGAATGAAACTATGAACAAGTGTCAACTACATTTCTTCTTTATAGAAAAAGATTTCAAAATATAGCATCCACACAGGCCATAAACTATTCAAGACAATATAACACAGTTTTGCAATGTGACAGCACACTTAAAACTGTATAAACTGTCAGGAAAATTACACCGATTGCATAAATTCGGATGGCATTTATTCTCAGACAAGTCGCATTATTTAGGCAGTTCATACACAAAAATAAATTAAGAACGAGAATGCCAACAAAATACACCCAGTTAGATGACTGGTTTACATTGATCGTGAGTACATTGGCACACATGTTTACTGGTCATTTTTTCTTCATTAAACAAGTACAGAGAATCTGGCTTGTTACTAAACTTGTACACAAAATTCTGCCCACAAACATTATTAACAACTTTCATGAAGAATCAACTTAAATTGCCTTGAATTAGTGAGCAGATGTAATAGTGGATGCCAACTGCCCAACAGCCAACATGCAGCTGCTGCTGGTTGTTCTATTATACATGAACCTTCAGGACTAACCAGGCTAATCAGGGACAACACTTTTTAATAGAATTTTTGTTTTAAAGGAATATGTTCTTAGCAAAATCCAGTTTAGGCGGTAAGTGGTGTAGCTGTTTGGAGTCAAACTCTTTACCCATTCAACCCGTTTCCCAGTGCAAGGCTCATATCTGTTTTTAAAGCTTCTATTACTCTTATAATTACAACACAAAGTGAACATAATCCGTTATATCTAATCATTTTAATGTGTTGTTGTTTCTGTTTTAATTTTTGATGAATGGCTGTGTAAACATTGAACTCACTTTGCCATTGACAAAAGTAACCCAACAATGCTGAGGTTGGCATAAAAAAGACATAATTTTGTAACTCGTGAATAAAATTAAAAACAAATGATGAATTTGCCTTGTTTTCAATTATAGAACATTTAGATTGCTTTAGAGAAAAATCTTTACATATAAGTTTTTTTAAATTTTCAGTTACTTAAAAAACATATGGAATTGATTATGCTCTAAAGCAATCTAAATGTTCCATAATTGAAAACAATTCAAATGTTAGCTATAGATGTTCAATTTAAAATACAAATTTGAGGGTCAAGCTTGAACCTTATGCATTTTCTTCACATGATTATATACGATACAATAGTTTGTGGCTGAACCCTTAAATTTAGATAAGATAAACTGGTCAATTAATTTGAGAGCAGAAACCTCAGTTTGCATAGGGTTTAACCTTATTTGTTAAAACTTGATTCCATCTAAAGTATTAGGCAAAGCCACAGTGACCCCTTTTGCGATGGGAAGAGGACTTACCTAATGAGACGTACTGGTTGTGTTGTAGTTGGGGAACACCGTTCTCTGGGCCTGAACTTGTGAGTATAAGGCCTCTGTGAACAGATAAAAGGACCTTAGTGCATCCTAGAAATGTGTCCCTGTAAACCAAATAATTCAATGCATTCTGAAATGTCATCAATTACATTGGATGTAAATCAAGTTTGTTTGAGTAAAAAAAGAAATACATTATGTTTGAAAACTCTTGATACAAATGAGATATACACAAAACACTTCATACAAACATACAAACATAGACTACTATATACTGTACACTAGAAGCAAACATTTTTCATCCATCTGAAACCAATATTTATTAAGTGCACTTCAACAGCAAGACAAATCAGTATGCACCCCCCTTTGCCATTTCAAGGCAATTATGAATATTAACGATAACATAATGATTTTATTAAGTTAGCAGCCATGATAGAGATTTATTAATATATGAAAAGCACAAACTATTTTAATTGAAATTTGAAGTAGACAAGAGATGTGTTCGTCAGAAACACAATGCTCCTTATTGTGCTGCTTTGAAATAAAATTTCAATATATCATTTGACAGGTTTAGAAATTATCTCCCTTTTAAAGCTTATTTCTTCCCTTGGATTGTATTTTATTACTTTTGACCTTAGAGGATGACCTTGACCTTTCACCACTTAAAATGTGCAGCTTCATGAGATACAGATGCATGTCAAATATCAAGTTGCTAGCTTCAATATTGCAAAAATTATGGCCAATGTTTTCGGACGGACGGACAGACTGACTGAGGGACAGTTCAACTGCTATATGCCACCCTATAGGGGGCATAAAAACTGAACACTATACATGGTAAATGACAGTACCAATGTACCTTATGGTTGAGGTAATCTCAGCTCCACAGCAGGAAAGTTTGGAGCCCAAGGTTTAGACTGGCTTCACCATGCAGATAGGACATGTTGAGCATTTGCCCCAAGGTCCTGGGCTAGGAAGTATTGCTGGGCATCTGGGCCCAGCTGACCAGAGATCCTGTTTTTCAGCAGGGTACCGATCTATGATTGCTAGGAACTAACTCTTAAAACAAAATTCTGCAATTTAAATAAATATTGAAAATAAATGAAGATAATAATGTTATAATGTGCAGAAGGCATAGAATAATTGTTTTACTTAAATTAAATAGAATTTAATAATTAAAGTGGATTTTTTTATTGCAAGGAAAAACTTTTGTTCAAGGGCTAAATTTCAGCAGAAAAATGGACACAACTATGCCCTGACCTATGATTAAAACTGATATCAGATTAACTTTTATTTGCTATTTATTTACCAAGTTTGATAAATTTAAAATCAGAGAATTCACATTTTATGCTAGGAACTTTTCTTCAATCAGGCAGAAAAAGGACTGACGTTAAGTGAACTATATGAGCCTCATTCTTGGATAAATAGGACATAATGTATGCGCAGTCTGCACAGGCTAATCTGGGATGACAATTTAATAGGACTTAATGTATGCGCAGTCTGCACAGGCTAATCTGGGATGACACTTTAATATGACTTAATGTATGTGCAGTCTGCACAGGCTAATCTGGGATGACACTTTAATATTACTTAATGTATGCGCAGTCTGCACAGGCTAATCTGGGATGACACTTTAATATGACTTAATGTATGTGCAGTCTGCACAGGCTAATCTGGGATGACACTTTAATATTACTTAATGTATGTGCAGTCTGCACAGGCTAATCTGGGATGACACTTTAATATTACTTAATGTATGCGCAGTCTGCACAGGCTAATCTGGGATGACACTTAATATAAATCCAGTCTGCACAGGCTAATCTGGGATGACACTTAATATAAAGAAGTGAAACTCCAGCGTCTGCAGCAGTATTGCATTCTCATTATATACAATTAGTTGGTCCTTTATTTAAGACAAGTGACCAATTGCCTTAAACAATACGAAACAGTACAATACAAAACAACATACACACATATAAGAATAAAGCTGGGGACTGTCAGTGCAAAGAATTGAGGGTTTAAACCAGTATTGGATCGCTCAACCTCACACTTGGCCCAGCAATATTCATGATATATATCAGTGTAAATAAAATGTAACCTCATAGCATTGTAACTCAAATTAAATAATAATAAAAGGGAATTTAAACGCATTCAATTTAATTACCATTTAGTTACCTAATGGTAAAGAGACCAGAGCAACAGAGTTTTTTGAGGAACCGACGATGACATGAAATTACGAACAAGAATCAACTACATCCCTTATTTTTAGAAAAGATTTAAGAATTAGCATTATAAAGTTAATATTTTAGATATTTAAAGCACATACATTAAGCCCCATACCACAGAGCATCGCTCAAATAATACTTGTTGTTCTTGTTGCTGCTGCCTCTGCGACCAGTCAATAGAAAGAGAGTCCTGACGACAAAGTCACCACCCCAAACTCAGGAATTCCCGACTACTGTTGTTGAATGGCTTCAATCGCATACTGCTCTTCAGGCATAAGGTTCACATTATTGGAAAGCAATATATCGAGGTCAGTCACATTAACAGACCAGTCTCGCAACGCCTGCTCTATCTGTTGGATCAGATCGTATACGTTCGAGCGACTCGTACGGAACAATTTGTTGATACCAAGCATCTAATTGTTGCTAAGCAACATCGAACCTTGGACGGAAGTCAAACTCACCAAGGCTCCGCTGTTGGAAGAGTTAATAGGAGGCGTGCTAGGCTGACGCAAGACATATTTGTGCTGAATTTCTTCAGCAAGTTGTAGTATTTGTGCCCGAAGGTAGTCAGGATTGTTTTTGACTTTCACTTCAATGATGTTTTCATCTTGTTGGCTAATAATGTTTGCTGAAATGGAAAGCAAACTAAATTCAGATATTTTAGTGACAAATGAATATGCGTTGCAACTTTTTTTTTCATACCTGCTTTTTTAGTGACAAACATTGCGTCTATAATTGATATTAAGGATTAATTTTTTACCAATTATAACTCAAAATAGCGTTGTATCAATGTGTTACGCGCACCATCGTTAAATTGAAATGTTGGGGGTTTGAAACGGCGAAGAATATATGGTAAAGTACAGTTTGTAGCAAGGTGTAATATTAATCAAAAACAGGCATAACTTAAGCAGATTGAAGTGTGAGACTGTGCACCTTTAAATATGCATGTATGCAACTTTATATGCGCTACTTTACAACTTAAATAACTTTAAATGTAAAACTACATAGTTCTCAGCAATTGTAAAAGTGAGACAATACAACTTTAAATGTGACACTATACAATTTAAAATGTGAGACTGTGCATCTTTAAATGTGAGAGTAAATGACTTGAAAAGTGAGACTAAACAACTTTAAATTTGAGACAATACAATTCTTAATGTGACAATACACAACTTAAAATGTCAGATTGTACACCTTTAAATGTGATAGTATATTATATAACTTAAATACGTGAGACTAAACAACTTTAATGTAAGACAATACAACTGTATTACATATCATAAGAAACAATTGTTGTGAGTTGAATACATGACTGTACTGTAAGTGTATGAGTACTTGAGTTTACACGTTTTGTCGATGGATAAGCCAGAAATGTAGAAATACAGTTGACCCTCTATGGTGAAGTCTGTCTATCTTGCTACCAGTGGTCATTATACTCAGTAACTATAACCTATTCTGGTTAAACGTATTAGCTTTATGCGATATGGAATTGATATTAGTTGATTTCTTCATTTTCTTTGATGTCCTCGTTTTTGTAGGACAGATATTAGATTTAAAGTTTCAAACCTATAAGCAATATAGTGCTATTGTTTTGCAAACATCTGGGCTCTACTTTAATTAATCATATCCCCTATATGTGACATAAACAATTTTTAAAACACAACAACTTCAAAATAGTAATAAATCTTAGTGAACTAAGCAAATAAAGCCAGTTATTTTTATAAAAGACTTTAAATTCGCTAGAACTATAGTGGCTAGCTCTGTGCAGAGTTTATTTTAACCGTGTTTGGAATTGGGCCAAAATGGGAAAAAATCGTGCTGTTTTGATTTTAATTGGAAACATGGGTTGTTGTTTTTTGCTAACAAATATTTAAACATTGAGATTAAGTGCTATCAAGATTAATTGCACTAAGGTTCAACTTATAGAGCTGCATAAGAAACTTAACTCAATGTTGCAACATGTTAAACAAATACATTTGTGGGCAAACCTTGAATTGAGAATATAAGCCAGTAATTAAGTAAAAGTATAAACTTATTGAGACTAGGAATGATGCCGACTTTCGGCCCCAAATTAAACAAAATAAATTACACTGTAAGGTCTCACCTGAAGCTCAAGAAGCTGAGATAACATGATGGCCTCGCTGTGAGTGCTATGGTCAAGTTTGAGGTCTCATTAATGTCGTTCAGAGTCCTTACTGGATCACACAACGAAACTGCTGTCATTTTCTAAGCCTTTTCTGGCGTTGATTCTATGTGCTTTGGGCTTGGAGGGCAAAGCGCTCGTAACAAAACCGGACGTTTTTACTTTTAGCACCTTGTTTACAATATTGGGCGGAATTCACATTTTAGGCAAACCCCATGGGTGAATCGTGCTCTGGGTGTTCACAATGAAGTAGTTACTGCCTTTCTTTGTCAGCAACAGCATCAAAAGCGCGTTTGTAAATCTACTACTGTCCAAACTATAGACAGCAAAAGTATTCTGCTTGGAAAGCTTACTCATGTGAATAAATCGCTTCAATTGTAACAATTTCCTTGATTTTCTCCCGATCCTCCCTGAATTTATGTTTGTCCCATAAAGAATGGAACAAATTAATCAACTTTTTATTCTTCGTGATATTTGTTGTGATGTCATACGGCAAGAACTGACTGTTAGTGTTACCATAACTACTTCTATAATTCCTTGTGGCTGTCCCACTCTGGCACTCGAGCTTAATAAAACTACTCAGTCTTGAGTGTTGAAAACTCGACACAGACATTGCGGTTGTTGAGTTCAGCGCTTGAAAACTCTATATTCTCAGAATTTCCTGCAGAAGGGAATTGTTCAACTATGATGACCCTTTGAGGCCAGAGGTCAGGGTGGAGGAGCTAGGGGTCAGAGGGGAAGGATCGTCCTAGACTGGGGATTCTTCAGGCAGACTGGTGCTGTTCCTGGGCAAACTCGATATCAATGCTGGTGCTCTCCTGAAAACAACAACAGCACAGTGGGTGGTATGAACTAGTAACAAATGTTAATACTACAATCTATATCAAACTATGCCTTTTGATTGGATGTGAAGGTTTTCAACAGCAAAACTTTATTCTAATGAATTTCTAATCTGGCATTTGATTGGTTCCTTGTAATCAATAGCACAAACATTAATATAAAAAAGAGCTGTCACCATAGAATGACTTATGCCCCCTTTAAATGCTTGATAGAAGTTATGAGCTTTTTTCGAAACCTAAACACAGATTTCGAAACCTAAACGCGAACCCTAAGTCCAAGGTCAAGGTCACAGGGGTCAAAATTTGTGTGCGGATGGAAAGGCCTTGCCCATATACACATGCATATCAAATATGAAGGTTATATCTCAAGGGACATAGAAGTCATGAGCATTTTTCAAAACCTTAACACAGATTTAGAAACCTAAACGCGGACCCTAACTTCAAAGTCAAGGTCACAGGGGTCAAAATGTTTGTGCGTATGGAAAGGCCTTGTCCATATACACATGCATACCAAATATGAAGGTTATATCTCAAGGGGCATAGAAGTTATGAGCATTTTTCGAAACCTAAACGCAGATTTCAAAACCTAAACACAGACCCTAAGTTCAAGGTCAAGGTCACAGGGGTCAAAATGTTTGTGCGTATGGAATGGCCTTGTCCATATACACATGCATTCCAAATATGAAGGTTATATCTCAAGGGACATAGAAGTTATGAGCATTTTTCGAAACCTAAACGCAGATTTCAAAACCTAAACGCTGACCCTAAGTTCAATGTCTAGGTCTCAGGGGTAAAAATGTGTGTGCGTATGGAAAGGCCTTGTATATATATAAACATGCATACCAAATATGAAGGTTATATCTCAAGGGACTTGAAGTTATGAGCATTTTTCGAAACCTAAACGCAAAGTGTGACGGAAAGACGGACAGACAGACAGACGGACAGTCCGATCACTGTATGCCCCCTTTTCTTTGAAAGGGGGCATACTTAAACCATTTTGTATTAAAACATTGTTGGCTAATGTTATACTAATCTGTGAATTCAAAATTAAAATTTTCACTAAACTTTCAGAGATGTTATTTTATAAGCCAATATGCGGCTCATCAATAATATTAATTTTTGTCCCTTATAAGCATGTGTTGTCTACATAAGCTAATCAGGTAGGACACTTTCCCACTAGACTGGATTTTTGTAGAAAGGACACTTCCTTTCAACAAAAAACAGCTTTGAAGAGGAAAGTGTTGTCCCTATTAGTCTGTGCGGACTGCGCAGACTTATATGGGATAACAATTTGCGCACATGCATTAAGCCCCATTTTCCCACAGCACGGGTCATTTATATTTTTTGCCAGTTCTTTCCTGCATATTAACAACAAAAAAGAATGGAAAATCAACTTATAAACAATGTAATGTTTTCAAATAGTACTTATTCAATTAATCACTTAGCTTTTACAATACCACAAAGGTGTTTTATTGTAAATATATGTTGCAATAAATGAGAGGCAAAAATTGAACATTTAGGATTAATGTCTGTCCAAAGTTGCATAAACACACACAAATTTGGACCATGAATTTACAGATCTTTGAATGTTAAAATCTGTTTGAATTAACAATAGACATAAATACAAAAGTAAATCAACAGATTACAAACAGTGGTAGACATAATTAGACAGTAACTAAAGGGCAACAACTCACTGCTTGTGCAGATCTACAGTTATATCCCTTGTTAGTGTCAGCTAAATTAATTAAACAGTAACTTAAGGTCAACAACTCACTTCTGGTGCAGACCTAGAGTTCTCTCCCTTGTAAGTGTCAGCTAAAATGTCCTTCATGATGCGATCCCAAGACATGGAACAGCAACGTCCCCCAACATCACTGAACTTTGATACGGCTGAGCCTTTCACCAGACAGTCGTCTTCTGTGCTGAGCAGTTGCTGTAACTTTGAGCAAACCAATACAAAATATGTTGGCCCAGTCAGTCTTTTGAACACGTACGCTTAATTTAATTTAGTAATACATCAGCGATTTTTTTTGTCCAAATTGGATAAAGTCCCTTTACCACATCAATCGGGAATAATAAGTGTGATTATAAATGACATTTGGACAATTCTTAGAATTTTTTGTTTAATTTGGAAATATTTTGGTTGTTTTAACTGGATTTTAACAACCCTGATCTTGTAAACTCATTAAAATACGTTGGCAAAAATTATCGGGCATTTCAAAAAATGACTTTGATATGGACATGTAAATTTGTGGATTTTTGATTTAGGCAGAAAAGGAATTTGCAATGGTTATTTTGTTTTGTATGTGAGTTAAATTTGTGTATCAGCAGGCCTCAACACTAACGGTGGTCCGGGGACCCGAGGCCCCCAGATTTTGGCGAGGACCACCAGTTCTTTTAAGCTGGGTGGTCCTCCGGGAACCCTAAATTTATAGAACCACTTTGTCTTGATTGACCATTTGATTTTTTAAAAGTGCCTCCAATTTTTAAAGAGCGGCGTATTTTTAAAAAATCGGTAAAATCTTATCCGAAAATGTACTGCAAATCGAAAGCACGCGACTGAGCATGAGCGGCAAGCGTCTGTCAGTGGTAAATATTGATTTTCGACGATGTAAGCGACCTACAGTGCAGAGAGTATATTGAAATCACGGAAGCGTGTAAGTGTTACAAACGGTGTTTTTACTGCTATTGTCAAGTTTTATTTAGGTTATTATCGGATTATCGGATTATTAATGGCTCCTTTATGATATTGAGCCCCCAAAAAAGTAATACTGGGACAAACTGTCACTACGATCAGTAATTATAATAATTATTAGAGCCGCTATTTCTTTAATCAAAACCATAGGCGATCGGGCTGGCAAAAGCATTTAATTTCTCCACAAAAACACATGCCGGTATACACTTTTTTCTACAGGTATTTGTGAGCAATTCTGTTTAATAGTTCCAGTATTATAATGACCTTGGAAGGATATAATTTGCTTAAATACCAACAATTTCTGAAATAAAAAGGATATCGTTCACTTGGTGTACTATATTTCGGATATAGTAAAATTCGGACATTTAAAGATAGTGACATGCATGTGTTTGTTTGTTGTTTATAGTTAACAAAAAATGCTTTATGTTATTTCAGGCAACTAGAATAGATGGTGGTAATTATCTGGGCCTTTCTGTCAGGAAATAGGAGTGAACAATTATAATTTAATTGATCCTGGAAATCATCCACCACTAACAGAAAACGTTTTAACAACAGAAGCTGATGTATGACATGTCCAAATGACCATATATAACTGTTTAACAAATTAAGTGAGATGATTTGCTTTCTGATGTTTTATATTTCTTTTTCCCTTTCAAATGATGTAAATTGGTGTGATTCTATGTTTAAATAATTAATTTGAAACATTTAGGCAGCATACTGTTTAATACATTGAAGTTAACATTGTTATATTATTTTGGTTATCTGTGTTGTTTATCAAGTTGAAAAAAATGGTATTTATATACAAATAAAGCTTATTAAGACTTATGAAGGTATGACTTATGAAGGTACTTATTGTTTTTTATGTAATAATATACTTTTTAAAGTGATAATATAGGCAATGACATTAATGTAGTGAGGTTTCTTTAAATGATTGTTCTTATTAATAAGGTTGGAATAATCGACAGTTTTCATGGCGCGAAAAAGTTGCAACAAGTTTTGTTGAGCCAGTGAAACCCCTGAATGCGCGTAATTACCTTTTATTTCTTAAAAGTTTATAATAAGAACTTCCGAAACGCTAAGTTCTGGCGGCGAAGGGCAATGCTGAAGATGATAATGCTGAAGATGATTATGACAAGGATGACGATGCTGGTGATATTGATGAAATACATGATATCAAAAGTTTACAAGACAAGGTTGTGAGCTTTTAATGGGTCTGCTTTAAATGGCAACAGAATTGAATATAGGAAATAAAAATGTGTACAAGTATGCTTCTTGTACTTATTTGCCCTTACGCCGAGAGTAGCTGTGTGTTGAAACAAGAGGACTCCCTAGTTTGGGTGAGGGCTAACAAAAGTTGAAAGTAGGGTTCCCTCCGGGTACCGTCAAAAAAGTTAGTGTCAAGGCCTGATCAGTAAATTCATGAAATCAACATTTATTAATGTCCCACAAATAATAGCGATTTTAAAATTCATATTCCTTATTTTTTTGCAAAAAGTGTGTGTAATGCTTACCTGAGATGACAATTTTCGCCTAGAATTGATTTTTGTTTAGAAGAAATTTCGTTTAAACAAAAAAGTCCTCAAAAGCAGAAAGTATTGTGCGCACTGCACAAGCTAACATGTGGTTGGAACTTAAAATGCATTAAGCCCCCTTTTCCCAGAATGATGCTTACTTTGAAACACATTTTGAAATTCTGTGTTACTGAGGTTTGGAAAGCATCGAGCTGAAGAAGGGTTTGAGTTATTGATCCTCAAGTAAAAGAAGTCATTTTATGTTATGTGAAATTATATCCTTTTTGTCCAATTCATCTTTAGCATTCTTAATACACAGCCTGGTACACTGTCATATCATTATTATTAGTGGGACATTATTTGGTGTTGATTTTAAGGGTTGACATATCCACAAATTTAACACAAACACATTAGAAAATAACTGACACAAATTCCTCATGTATTTTTTCCAAACTGAGAAATCCACGCATTAACTTGTGAGTCTATGAAAGTCTGTTTTAACCAGGAATGTTCATACGGAAAAAAACAAATGGTTCACAAGTTACAATAAATTACAGAGGATATTTTACTTCATGTAAATTTATACTTTTCATTCCCACCTCATTTCTTTTTTGCATTCTTAATACATATGAAATGCACAAGCAGGCCTCTTCCTGGCATTTTGATGGGTCTGTTAAACGGAACCATAACCAAACCTTTTTTTTAGATAAGTGCCATAAGCTTATTTTATCTCAATTATGTTTCAATAAGATCTAAAACACAAGCTGTCACCAAAGGATGACTTATGCCCCCTATAAACGCTTGATAGAATTTATAAGCTTTTTTCGAAACCTAAAAGCAGATTTCGAAACCTAAACGCGGACCGGACCCTAAGTTCAAGGTCAAGGTCACAGGGGTCAAAATTTGTGTGCATATGAAAAGGCCTTGTCCATATACACATGCATGCCAAATATGAAATAGCTTTCTGAAGCGACATAGAAGTAATGAGCATTTTTCGAAACCTAAACGCAAAGTTTTACAGACAAACCGACGGACAGTCCGATCACTGTATACCCTCCTTTGGGGGCTTGAAATGTATAGAATTATCATTACGTGATTTTATTATTATAATTTGAAGTATTAGAAAGAGTAATATAAAATTATTTTTCCCAAATCAATTGATTTTTCATGCGAAAAAATTCACTATCCAAAAAAACAATTTTCCCCCAAAATGGCAAAGAAAACACCTGACAAATAAAGAATCTATTTTACCTTCTGCATATTCAGGTCATTCTTGTCCACCACATCCTCGGACTCAGAAGCCACTGGAGCAGCAGAAATAAGCTTGATGTATTTCTTGTATGTATACTTAGGATTCACACACATTTATATAAATGTTATTAAAATCAATAACAAATTGTTCAACAGCATAAAACAAAGTAAACTAGAAATATCGGGCCAGAGGCTGACGCGAATCCCCATGCCGCATGTTTGACCAAGGGAAGCCCCAGGGTTGGTAATTGGGCTATGCATAGTTGAGATTGACTGTTAAGTCATAAATGATATTCAATATAAATTTGAAGTAAATCTGTGTGGAAATAAAGAAGTTAATGTAAAATAGCCTAAAAAATGAGTAAAAATCTCTGACCCGGCCCCCACTACAACCCCCATAACTTTTGACCCAGGGGTCAGATCAAAATTCCAAATAATACACTGTCGCACATATGCTCATAGCTACTATGCCTGTAAGGTACAGTTCTAGTGCTAACAGTGTAGGAGAAGATATTGGCCAGGACGGAAAGACGGCGGAGATAACCACATAATAGATTTTTGCAATCTAAGCGTGGACCCTAAGTTCAAGGTCAAGGTCACAGGGGTACAAATTTTATATGCGCATGGAAAGGTCTTGTCCAGATACAGATGCGTACCAAATATGAAAGCAATTTCTGAAGGGACACAGATGTTATGAGCTTTTTTTGAACCGCAGTTGCAGATTTCGAAACCTGAACGCGGACCCCAAGTCCAACAATTTAATGTGCATGTAAAGGTGTTGTCAAGATACACATGCATACCAAATATGAAAGCAATATCTGAACGGACACAGTAGGAATGAGCCTTTTGCGAATTGTGGTCGCAGATTTCGAAACCTGAACGCTGACCTCAAGTTCAAGGTCAAGGTCACATGGGTAAAAAATTATATGCGCATGGAAAGATGTTGTTCAGATACACATGCATATCAAATATGAAAGCAATTTCTGAAAGGACACTGTAGTTATCAGCACATTTCGAATCGCGGTCATCAGAACATTTTGGTTCAGGGCTAAATTTCGACCAAAAAATAAACTATGCCCTAATTTCTATGATATAAACATATATCAGATCAACTTTCCTATTTATTAACCAAGTTTAATCAATTTAAAAACAAAGAATACACATTTGATGTTAGGAACTTTTCCTTAATCAGCCAGAAAAAGTACTGATGTTAAGTGAACTATATGGGTTGCATTCTGGGAAAATAGGACTTAATGTATGTGCAGTCTGCACAGGCTTACTATGGAATTATTGTTTAAGCACATACATTAAGCCCCATATCCCAGACCACAGCTCAAATACTACCTGCTGTTCTTGTTGCTGCTGCTGTTGCTGCGAGCGTGCCATATGCAGAGATGAAGCGAGTCTCGACACCTATGTCACCAACCCAAACCCGGAAATTCCTGACAACAACTGTTGTTGAATGTCGTCAATTGCAGACAGCTCTCCTGGTGAGGTTCACATTATTCGAGAGCAACATATTAAGGCCAGTCACATTTACGGACGAGTCAATCAAGGCCTGTTCTATCTGTTGGAACAATTCTTTCACTTTGAGCGTCTCTACAACTGAAAATGTGAGACTCTACAATTTAACATGTGAGACTATACAATGTTAAATGTGAGACTGTTTTAAGCTTTAAATCTGAGACACAACAATTTTAAATTTGACACAATATAACTTCAAATGTGTGACAATACACCTTTATATCTAAGACTACACAACTTTAAACAAGAGACTGAACAACTTTAAATGTGAGACAATACAACGTTTGAAAATTTGCCACTATACAACTTAACATGAATGACTGTACAATTCAAAATGTAAGACAATACAATTTTAAATGTGAGACTTCTAAAAACATTTAATCTGAGGCTATACACCATTAAATTTGACACTGTACAACTTCAAATGTATGACTATACGCCTTTAAATGTGAGACAATACAACTTTAAACGAGAGTCTAAAAAACTTAAAATGCGAGACCATGGTAAGTAGTGATATTGATTTCTACATTAAATGGCCTCCTTTTGTAGGACAGACCTTCTAGTTACTGGTGTTATCATCAGGATATAAAGCAATTTTGCAAACATCCAGGCTCTGATTGAAATAATAATCATATCAAATTATATGTGAAATAAACAACATAAACATTTTTTTATAAAACAAACTACTTCAAAATTGTAATACAAATTAGTGAAATAATTAAGCCAGTTGTTTAAAAAAAAAGACTTCAAATGTGATAAAACTAGGTGCTAGCTCTGTGCTGAGTCTATTATAACCATTTTTGAAATTGGGTCATAGCCTGTTGGATTGGGAAAAACCTGGATATTTTCACTAAAATTGGAATATTGGGGTTTATTTTTTGCTTACAAATACTTAAAAATCGAAAATCAGTACCATCAAATTTAATGTATTAATTTAACTTAAGTTCAATTTATAGAGCTGAACCAGGAAATACACTCAATGTTGTGAACTATTAAACACATTTTTTTTGTTGGAAAACCTTCAATTGGGAATGACAGCCAGCTATAATGGAAAAAATATAGATGTTTGGAGATTAGGGCTGTGGCTGAATTATTGGCCCCAAATTTAACCAAATAACATCTGACGCTCAAGAAGATGAGAAGACAAACTTACCTTGCTGATATTGCTAAGGCCCCAGTTTGAGTTCTGACTAACTCTGTTGAGAGTCGAAGTGCGTACTGTACGACATTACAAAACTGCTGTCATTTTTCAAAGCCATTTCTATTCTCGATTCAATACAAGTGCCAATTAAGTGCTCGTAACAAAGCTAGACATGTTAACATTTTGCACCTTGTTCACAATCTTGGGCGCAATTTGCGTCTGAGGCATGCCCCATTGATGTATTGTGCTCTTGGTGTTCACAGCCAAGTCACTACTGCCTTTCTTCATCAGCAACAGCGTCAAAAGCTTTATGTTCCCTTTAGACAGTTTAGACGCCTGAGAGGACAAACCAAGACGGTCCGTAACACTACTACTGTCCTAACTATCAACAGCAGAAGTATCTACTTTGGAAAGCCTACACTTCTGCATTAATCGCTTCAATTGTTCCTTGATTTTTTTGTCCCGTTCCTCGCTGAATTTGTGTTTGTCCCATAACGAATGGAACAAGTTATTCAACTTCTCATTCGTCGTGATATTCACAGTGATGTCCAACAGCAAGAACTGACTGTTGATTGAGCATTACCATAACTACTGATATAACTCCTTGTGTCTGTAACACTCTTCCCACTCAGACACTCAAGCTAAACAAAACTACTCGGGCTCGACAGTGGATAACTTGACGTGGACATTGCGGTTGATGAGAACAGTGCAAGAAAACTGGATGTGTTCAGAATTTGAGGCTGGAGGTCTTGGGGGAGGAGATATGGATCAGGGTAGGGGAAGGGTTGTCCTGGACTGGGGCTCATGCATGCCAGACTGGTGCTGTTGTTGGGCCAACACAATATCCATGCTGGTGCTCTCCTAAAAAACAACAACAGCACAGTGGGTAATATGAACTTGTAATAAATGTTTATATTACAATCTATTACAAACTATGCTTGTTGGTTGGCTGTGCAGGTTTTCAATAGCAAAACTTCATTCCCATGAATTTCTTATCTGGTGTTTCATTGATCCATAGTCCTTTATAGCCTAACCATTGATACAACTAAATCCTTTCGTATTAAAACATTAAAAGTGTTGGCTAATGCTATACTAACCTGTAAGTTCATAATTATTATTTTGCCATAACTTGCAGAGATGTAATTTCATAAGCCAATATGCCGCTCATCAATATCTGAAAGTGTCGTCCCAGATAAGCATGTTAAGTCAACATAATCAGGGAGGACACTTTCTGACTAGACTGGATTTTCCTAAAGAGGATATTTCTGTTCAACCAACATACCTTTAAGAGAAAAATGGTGTCAATGATTAGCCTGTGTGGACTGCAAAGGCTAATCTGGGTCAACAATGCATTAAGCTCCATTTTCCAACAGCACAGCTTATTTATCTTTTTTGCCAGTTTTTTCCATTTAGAAAAATTGATACTCATCTTGTTAAAAATGTCATATATTTCAATTGTTCTAATGCTTTTAATCACTTTACTTTTACTTTGCTTTCACATTTGTTTTATTGTTAATATATGTTTCAATCAATAATGTCTTCCCAAAGTTGAAAAAAACATTTTTTCTACTATTCCTTTACAAATCTTTCATTGTTTAAATCTGTTTTAATTCAAACTGGACAACAGTTCCAAAGTAAAGCAACATGTAACAAATGTTGAAAGACATAATAAAAAACAACAACAAGAGATGTGTTCGTCCGAAAAACAATGCCCCCTATTGCGCCGCTTTGAAAAAAATAATTATTTGTTTGACCTTTGACCTTGAAGGATGACCTTGACCTTGAACTTCCACCACTCAAAATGTGCAGCTTCATGAGATACACATGCATGCCAAATATCAAGTTACTATCTTCAATATTGAAAAAGTTATGGCCAATGTTAAAGTTTTCGGACGGACAGACGCCATATATTTGACATTTTACCTTGAAGGACGACCTTGACCTTCACCTTTCACCACTCAAAATGTTCCGCTCCATGACATACACATGCATGCCAAATATCAAGTTGCAATCTTCAATAGTGAAAAAGTAATGGCCAATGTTAAAGTTTTTGGACGGACGCCATATATTAGACATTTGACCTTGAAGGATGACCTTGACCTTCACCTTTTATCACTCAAAATGTGCAGCTCAGTGAGCTGCATATGCATGCCAAATATCAAGTTGCTATCTTCAATATTGAAAAGGTTATGGCCATTAAAGTTTTCGGACGAACGGACAGACTGACTGACATACCCACATACACAAATACTGACATACTGACACACTGACGGACAGTTCAACTGCTATATGCCACCCTGCATAAAAACATTTGGACTAAGTTTCATAAATATTGAGCCACACATGTGGCCTCTAAATTGTTACATGTAACAGTGATTTCATATGATTTAAACATATGTGATCTTGTAACAACAAGGCTTGTTGAAGAATTCATGTGACCCAGGTGTGAAATTGTCTAGATATTGTCTAGGACCAATCAGACCAAGTTTAATCAATATTATATCAAACATCAGGCTTCTAGCTTAGTTACAAGCTTAACATAGGGTGATCACAATTGCTTTTAGAATCGTGTGCTCAAGTCAGCTAAAGCAGATCTGTAAATGTGTTGCAGCACATATCACTTTTGAGTCTTTTTGGGTCAATGGCCATATGGGAAATTCCTGATACACTCAATAAAACGCGACTTACACCACTTAACTATCATGTGCTTTTGTTAACTATTAAAACAAGAGCTTTGTCAAAGAAGTGACCCCCACATGCGGCATTGAATTGACACAGAATATTTTGCATGTTTTCTTCACAAAAAATAGCAGACACCATGCTCAATGTTTATAACACACTTAGTGACAATGTGACCTAGTTTTTGATCCGGCATGGCCCATGCTCAAACTTGGCCTAGACATCATTTAGATACAACTTCTGACCAAGTTTGGTGAAGATCGGATAAAAACTACTTGAATTAGAGAGTGGACACCATGCTCAATGTTTAAACGTACTCAGTGACCCCGTGACCTAGTTTTTGACCCGGCATGATACATATTCAAACTTGAACTAGGCATTGTCTAAATACAACATCTGACCAATTTTGGTGATGATCGGATGAAAACCACTTGAATTAGAGAGCAGACACTGAATACGGACCGACCGACAGACTGACCGGCAGACAAGCTCACTCCTATATACTCCCTAAACTTCATTTGTGGGGTATAATTATAATCACGTAATTTATAGATTATAATTGGTCATTAAAGTTGATAAACGGATATCAATAAAGAAACAATCATGATATGCAAAGCTACAAACATCACTGGCCCCACTTATGTATCAATTGTAGTTTTAGAACCATAATTACAATTGATAGAGAACCTGTTTTTGAAAATAGTTAAAGAGCCAGATATGTTGGTACCTGCTGATAAATAGCTCGTTTGTTGTTGTTTTTAGCTTTAATATATCTCTAGATGTTCAATTTAAAATGCAAATTTGAGGGTTAAGCTTTACACTTTCGCATTTTCTTCACTTTTCTATATACGATTCAAAGGTTTGTCGCTGAACTTTTAAACTGAAATACGATTAACATGCCAATTAATGGAAGAGCAGAAACCACAGTTGGCATTTGGTTTAACCTATTTATTGAAGTATGATTGCATCTAAAGTCTTAGGCTATTAAGAGTGGGTCTCTTGAAAGCTTTGCCACAGTGACTCCTTTTGCAATGGCAAGGGCACTTACCTATTGAGATGTAGGGGTTAAGTTGTAGTTGGGGACATTTCTCTCTGGGCCTGAACTTGTGAGTATAAGCCTCTGTGAACAGATAAAATGGTCTTAGCGCCTCCCAGAAATGTGTGCCTGTAAACCAAATAATTCAATGAATTCTGAAATGGCATCTGCTATATTGAAAGTCAATGAAGTTAGTTTGATTAAATAAATGCTCAAATATTGCCTTCTATATATGTACTCTTTATACAAACAGTGTTCATCCCTCTGGAGCTTATTAAGTTATGTGCAAAACCAAAAAAAGTGGAACGGATATAAGGATAATGAAATGAAGGACGGAGGTTACTGGTAATTAAAGAATATGACAAATCTTTACACCCCACCCTGCACCATTTCATAACGTAGTGACTTAAAAATCCCTATATTCTGCAAAAGATCTCAAGGCTATTGGCGGCTATTATGCATATTTACGAGTGCATAGTAATGTTATTTAAATTTTTTAAGTTAGTAGCATGGAGTTTAATCAACACGTGAAATTAGGAGTACACACCTGCACATTATACACGGTAAATTACAGTCCAAATATACCTTGTGGATGAGATAATCTAGGCCCTTAGGCAGGAAAGTTTGAAACCCCAGGTTTAGACTGGCTGCACCGTGCGGGAAGGATTCATTGAGCATTTGCCCCGAGGTCCTGCGCCAAGAGCCAACAACCCCGATGCACAGGAAGTGTCTCTGGGCTTCTGGGACCAGCTGACCAAAGAGCCTGTTGTTAAGCTGGGTACCAATCAAGGATTGCATCAAGTCCTGACAACAATAAATTGATATTTAGGATATTGCAATTGATTGTTCACCAATAACAACTCAGAATAGCGCTGTATCAATGTTTAACGCGCATCATCTTGAAATTGAAAGTTAGGGGTTTTAAACCTCAAGGAATACATGGTAAAGTACAGTTTGTAGCAAGGTGTAATACTTATTTTTTTAAATTAAACAGGCCTTACTTGAGCAATTTAGAATGTGAGACTGTACACCTTTAATTATGCGATACACAACTTTAAATGTGATAATAAACAACTTTAAATGTAAGACTACATAATTTTAAATGTGATACTCAGCAACTGAAAATGTGAGACAATACAGCTTTAAATGTGACACTGTGCAGCTTAAAGTGTGAGACTGCACACCTTTAAATGTGACAGTTTATGACTTATATGTGACACTTTTATGACTTATATGTGACACTAAACATTTTAAATGTGAGACAATTAATACAACTGTATGACATATAATAAGAAACAATAGATGTGAGTTGAATACTGTAAGTGTATGAGTACTTGATCACACACGTTTTATCTATGGATCAGACCATAGGCGCTCGATGTCAATGACAATGTTTTATTTATTTATTTGTTTTTTAGTTACCCGTTGTTTATTATAATGCATACACACACTAAATTAATAAAAATCTTCTGACAAAACGTCTTCTTAAAAAAAAGATAGTTCGACTATGTACATAGATATTGACAAGGTAAATCACTCGCCATTTTCTAAAGCAACGGAATGGCGTCATTAATTAAATCGCTGTCATACCGCTCGCTTATTGAAATGCGCGAGCAGGCCGGGAACCTCGCTCTTTCTCTATCTACTTTCAGTTTCAACAGCAACATCCAAAGATGATGTGATAAATCATTGTAACTACTGTTTCACTCAATTAATGGGGCAATCAACAAAAGATATTGTAAATTGCATACACATGAATCATTCCTTACCAATTGTTTAACTTGATTTCGTCTGCCATGGTGATTTCCAGAAAAAAAATCAGCACGTCAAAAATCAAATCTGGCGCCCATAGTGTTTAGTGGCTGTTATTGTGTATAAAGAGCGAGGTTCCCGGCCTGCGCGCGCATTTCAACGAGCAAGCGGGATGACAGCGATTTAATTATGCATAATGACGCACTTCCGTTGCTTTAGAAAATGGGGAGTGATTTACCTTGTCAATAACTGTACATACATAGTCGAACTATCTTTGTTTTAAAAACGTTTTGTCGGAAGATTTTTTATTAATTTAGTATGTGTATGCATTATAATAAACAACGGGTAACTAAAAAATAAATAAATAAATAAATAAATTTAAAATAAAACATTGTCATTGACATCGAGCGCCTATGGATCAGACAGAAATACAGATGAAGGTCTATATTGAATTCACTCTATGACACTCTATCTTGCAACCAGGGGTTGTAATAATTTAAGTAGTAATTATTGCCTATTCTGGTTAAAACTATTCACTGTAGGTGATTTTGAATTGATACTTCTAGCAACTGGTGTTGAAATTGTGTGCATAAGGATATGAAAGCAATATAGTGCTATTGTTTTGAAAACATCCGGGCTCTAATTTGAACAATAATCATATCCAATTATATGTGAAATAAATAATTTATGTAACTCCAACTTCAAAATAGTAATGAAACTTAGTGAAATAAGCAAATTAAACAAGTTATTCTTATCAAAGACTCTAAAATGTGCAAGAACTAAGGGCCAGCTCTACGCAGAGAGTTTATTTTAAACATTTTTGGATTGGGACAATTCGGAAAAAATCATGCTGTTTTGAATTAAATTGGGAAAATGGTTGTTGTTTTTTTTGCTAAAAAAAATAAACATTGAGAATAAGTGGATATTAATTGCATTAAGGTTCAAGTTATAGAGCTGAATAAGGAAAAGAACTCAATGATGCAACCTATTAAAACATTTTTTGGGGGCAAACCTTGAATTGAAAATTTTAGCTAGTAATTATGGGAAAATAGAGACTTTTTGAGTCTAGGAGTGGGACTGAATTTTGGCTCCAATTTTGACAAAATAAATAACACTGTAAGGTCTCACCTGAGGCTGAAGGAGCTGAGCTGATATTGCTAAGGGCTGAGTTTGAGTTCTGATTAACGTCGGGTTGAGAGTCGAAGGGCCTACTGGACCACACAACACAACTGCTGTCATTTGTCAATGCCTTCTCTAGCCTCGATTCAATACGAGGCCTATGGGCTCAGAGTGGGAAGTGCTCGTAACAAAGCTAGACATGTTCACATTTTGCGCCTTGTTTATAATCTTTGGCGGAATTTGCGTCTGAGGCATGCCCCAAGGATGTATTGTGCTCTGGGTGTTCACAGCCAAGTCATTTCTGCCTTTCTTTGTCAGCAAAAGCGTCAGAAGTGTGTTCTTTATGGACAGTTTACACGCCTGAGAGGACAAACCGAGGCGTCCGTAACGCTATTACTGTCATAACTATCAACAGCAGAAGTATCTACTTTGGAAAGCCTACACTTCTAAATTAATCGCTTCAATTGTTCCTTGATTGTTTGCCCTGTTTCTTGCTAAATTTCTGTTGGTCCCATAATGAATGGAACAAGTTATTCAACTTTGTATTCTGTGATATTCTTTGTGATGTCCCAGAGCGAGCACACTGGCTGTTAGTTTTACCATTTCTACTGCTTATATTTAACAAAACTACTCAGGCTTGAGTGTGGAAAACTTGACCAGGACATTGCGGTTGTTGAGAACAGCCCGTGAAAACTTGACGTGCTGAGAATTTCCTGCAGAACAGAATTGTTCAACGATGCTGATCCTTTGAGGCTGCAGGTCAAAAGTGAGGAGTTAGTGGCCAGGGGTCGTCCTTGCCTGGATCTCCTGCATGCTGGACTGGTACTGTTGCTGGGCCAGCTCAATACCAATGCTGGTGCTCTCCTGAAAACAGCACAGTGTGTTTTATGAACATGTAACAAATGTTTATTTTACAATCTACAACAAACTATGCCTCTTGATTAGATGTGAAGGTTTTCAACAGCAAAAATTCATTCTCATGAATGTCTTATCTGGTATTTCATTGGTTCCTTGTCCTGAATAGCATGAACATATATACAATTAAACCATTTCGTATTGAAACATTAAAAGTTTTGGCTATTGCTATACTAACCTGTAAATTCATAATTATAGTTTTTGTTAAATTTCAGAGATATAATTTCATAAGTCAATATGCAGCTCATCAATATAAGGAAGTGTCGTCCCAGATTAGCATGTCCACATAAGCTAATCAGGCAAAAAACTTTCTGACCAGACTGAATTTTCATAAAGATGATTCTTCTTTTCAACCAAAAAATACCTTTGAAGAGGAAAGTGTTGTCCCTTATTAGCATGTGCAGAATGCAGAATGCACAGGCTTATCTGGGACAACAATTTAAGCACATGCAAAAAGCCCCATTTTCCACAGCAAGGCTTATTTATCTTATTTATCTTTTTAGCCATTTTTTCCAGCATAACAAGACCAAGGAATGGAAAATTATATTGTTAAAAATTTAATATTGTTTGAGTGCACCCATTCTTTTAATCACTTTACTTTTACAACGCATTCATATATGTTTTACTTTAATATATGTTTCAATAAGTGGGAGGCAAA
This sequence comes from Dreissena polymorpha, assembly GCF_020536995.1. Taxonomy (NCBI): domain Eukaryota; kingdom Metazoa; phylum Mollusca; class Bivalvia; order Myida; family Dreissenidae; genus Dreissena; species Dreissena polymorpha. Next base: position 99,726,488 of record NC_068356.1, read on the forward strand.
AACTAAATAAAAATGTCTTCCAAAAGTTGCAAAAAGACACATACAATTTTTACCATGCCTTGAAATGTCTTAGCTTTTTAAAATCTGTTTAAATTCACAATAGAAAACATATCCAAAGTAAATCAATATCCAACAAATTAAATGTTCAGTTTCAGTGCTCATTTCATTATTCCACTAGCATATAAGGAAGCGCCTATTATGGTGTACTTTATAAAGAAGGAAAGACAATCTGTTCAGTATTCACATACACCTGGGAGTAAAATTATGTTACAGGCCACTTGCCCTTAATTACTTCTAGCTGATAACACTACTTTGCTCTTACTTTGATGACGCCCACAAATCCAAATTTTTACAGTAACCAATACCAAGACATGATTTTTTTCTAAGTATAAAATTGAAAACATTAACTTTGTTTCATATGTTTAGGGAAAATAAAAGTTTCAGTAAAAATATTACCCACACACCCTCAAACACAAATCATATACATGTAACAGGGCTTGGTTTGTCTCATCTTTGTGAAGCGTTTCAGCCCACTCATTTTAAATTTGTTAAAGTTGTGAACAAATGAGGAGCAAACTCCTTAAAATTGCCAAAATTTGAGTCACAAACTTGTTTTAGTTGTGAAACTTTCAGTCACGAAATTCTCAAATCCCTAAGAAGGAAAAATAGCCCTGAATCATGCTCTTTGAAAAATGAAGTTTCATGATCCTAGGCGTAAGCATTATTAAGTTATCATCCAGAAACCATTTTACAATTTTGAATTATTATCACCTTGACCTTTGACCTAGTGACCTGAAAATCAATAGGGGTAATCTGCCAGTCATGATAAATGTGACATATATTGTATACCTCTTCAAAACAGGCCCTGAATGATAAAACAGAGCAAAATATTAGTCTCCAATTCAAGCTGGAGACTGGAGTGTTACACGCCTGATCCTGGAAAAATATTTATACTCGTTGGCATGACACTTAAAGGTTTAAAAAAAATAATATTTTTTTCGTGGACACTTAAATTCGTGGATTTTGTATTTTCGAAAAAAGGAATTTGCCCTGGGTGATTTTGTTATGTGTTTGAGCTAATTTCATGGATCAGTAAGACCACAAAATCAACATTAATTAATGTCCCACAATTAAAAATGAATTAACAGTTCAAAATCAACATGTTTTCTAGAAATGTGTTTGATGAGATTTATTTTATTTGTTTTTAATTTAAAATCAGACTTAACTTGAGTCTTATTCTGGGACAACTGGGCTTAATGAATGTATATAATGTCCTCCCACATTAGCCTGCGCAGTCCTCACAGGCTATAACCTGAGACGACAATATCCACCAAGACTTGATTTTTGTTTGGAAGAAATTCCCTTAAAACTAAAATTTCCTCAAAAGGGGAAAGCATTATCCCTGATAATTCAGAGTGCGCACTGCACAGGCTAATCTGTGGATGGTACATAACATGCATTAAGCACCCTTTTCCCATAACAAGGCTCACTTGGTATCATCTTGTACAACTCTGTAACAGACTGTAGGGGGACTTACTTTGAGCCTCATTCTGAGAAAACAGGGCTTAATAAATTGTGCACTAAGTGCACTAGCCTATACAGCCACACAGGCTTATCAGGGACAACACTTTCCGCTAGACTGACATTTTCTTTAAGAAGAGACTTCCTATATACAAAATTTTGCATAAATGCGGAAAGTGTCATCCATGATTTTCCTGTGCAGACTACACAGGCTAATCTGGGACCACACTTTACACACATGCATTTAGTCACTGTACAGACTACACAGGCTAATCTGGGACCACACTTTAAGCACATGCATTTAGTCCCTGTGCAGACTACACAGGCTAATCTGGGACCACACTTTACACACATGCATTTAGTCCCTGTACAGACTACACAGGCTAATCTGGGACCACACTTTACGCACATGCATTTAGTCCCTGTACAGACTACACAGGCTAATCTGGGACCACACTTTACACACATGCATTTAGTCCCTGTACAGACTACACAGGCTAATCTGGGACCACACTTAACACACATGCATTTAGTCCCTGTACAGACTTCACAGGCTAATCTGGGACCACACTTTACACACATGCATTTAGTCCCTGTACAGACTACACAGGCTAATCTGGGACCACACTTAACACACATGCATTTAGTCCCTGTGCAAACTACACAGGCTAATCTGGGACCACACTTTACACACATGCATTTAGTCCCATTATCCCAGAGGGAGGCACATATGTTTCTTGAAAAAACACTCAACAACAGACTGTAAGCAGACTTAACTTAAGTTTGTGGAATGAGGCCTGAGTCCTTCTAATAGCGAAAATTCTTGGTGTTTTGACCACAAATTGGGACATTGTGTTGTTGGTTTTTTGCTTACAAATACTATACAATTGAGAATAAGCGTTTTCAATATTGCATTTAATAAGGTCAAATTATTAGAGTTGGGTAGAGAGATAAACTTGGTATTGTGATTAATTTCTTTTACTTTACCTTCAATTGGGAATTTTAGGAAGTTGTTTGGGAAAAAAACATAGTTCCAGCATTTGGTATGGGGCCGATTTTGGCCACAATATTTGACAAAAAAACAATAACACAGTTTACACATCAAGAACTTAACACCTCCTGCAAACAGGCTCTATACGATCAAGGCATTCAAAGCTTTACTAAATATCTCACAACGTTATACAAACTCAAGGCCTGCATGGGGATGACAGAAATTCTTGAGGTGTTGTGTTACTGAGGTTTCTGTATTGGTAAGTTGGAAAGCACAAGCTGAAGAATGTTTTGATTTATTGATCCTCAAGTAAATGAAGTCGTGCTGTAAACACGATACATAAAAGAAAAGACCCAATTTTAACTTCTATGAAATCATATTTTTGTCCACTTCATATTTAGCATTTTGAATACAGAGGTAACACTGTAAAACCATTATTTAATCTCCTAATTACTTAATGATTACAACTGTCAAACCATATAAAGCAGCATCACCGGCAACAATAAGTAGATGGGTAAAATCAGTGTTAAAAGCTGCTGGTCTCGGGAACACATTTAAACCTCACAGTACAAGGGAAGCTTCAACATCAAAAGCTAATCATTTAGGTGTTTCATTGCAAACTATCTTAGACACGGGCGGCTGGTCAAATGCAAAAACATTTGCTAAATATTATTCAAAAAAAGTTCACAATGAAAATCAACATTCTATGGTTTTTCAATCAGCTATTTTATGTGGAAAATAAAAAGTGTACATATTCTATCATGAATTCTTGTTTATCTCTTTATTCCTGCACAAATTTGCAGAAATTCTCTAAAATCTCGTGTGGGGCTCATTAAGGGGTTATACAGGAGATGAAATTGAATAATTAATCGAGACTTACCTTCGTAGATGGGAAGGTGAAGATTGATTGTCATTTCATCTACTACAAACCCCTTAAGAGCTCAACACGCCCTACCCAATCCCACCCATTCCATCTTTTCTACAAATTTGTTAAACAAAGTATTCCTTAATGAATACTTTGCTAACTCTAAAGCCTGATATTCTTGGCTGCGGAAGCTGCGTCATCTCTCGTGTAGAGCTCTTAAGGGGTTTGCAGTAGATGAAATTACAATCAACCTTCACCTTCCCATCTACGAAGGTAAGTCTCGGTTTATTATTCGTTTGAGGCTATTTTTTGTTGATTTTAAGGTTTTACCAATCCACAAATTTATCATAAACACATGGGAAATGAACTGACACAAATTTCTCATTTATTTTTCCAAACTCAGTAATCCACACATTAACTTATTATATGTCCATGAAATACTATTGTAATCACCAACAGTTCATGAGGAGGAATATCAATGATTTTGCAATATACAAACAATTTAACCCTTTCCTTGACAGCCATTTAGCCAATATAAGCCTCTCCAGTTACCACAAGACCTAGCTGCCTGCTGACCAGTGGCTGATAGCCATCTTATCAATATCAGTACCCCATCTTTACAGGCATTATTGGAAAAACGCTGTTTTATGACCCTCATTGCTTTTAAACCTGATATTCTCATAAAAATTGAAATATAATTGAAAAATACACAATATGAAAGTTTAAGCTAATAAAATTTCCTTTCCTGTGGTGTAAACTGTATGTTTATACCTTAATTTATTGGTCAGTTATAGTCATGCAAAGTTGACCGTTGTGTGTTTTACTGCATTTAAATGCAAATCTCTTTCCAGCTCATATAGAAACTTTGCGAAGTTGATGTGTTGAATCAAATACAAATAATTATATTTTGGAATATTAATTTTTTTTTCTTACTTTCCAAACTACAATTCTTCTTTCTTGAAGATTTTTTTATTTTATAAATTCATTCTGCAAGCCTCAAAATTCATGTAAATTCTTATAAATAACTATAGAAAAACACAGAGTTTCTCAAACAACTTCATGCATTTTCAAAATAAATTGTATTATTTCTTATAAAATTCGTATGATACTTGGTATTTCTATTACATTAATTCACCTAATGATTTATAAACATTTATAGATACCGGTAACAATTTAATTGGATGTTGCATAATGTGCCATGAATATTCATATAATTAATTTGCATTTTATTACCGATCAAAATCAGGCAATGTCGGCGTCTTCAATAAGTCTTCAATTTGTGTATTTATTTGCAAAATTCCAAGTTTATTATCAAATACTCCAGTTTATCTGATCGCCGACATATAACTTTATAACCCAGAAGTCGCCAACAAACCTGTGTATTTGTGTACCAAATTACAAAACGCCGAGGTAACATGGCACGCGCGCCAATGTCATCTGAAGACTACTGCTGCGTCCGGTAAACATGTTTATTCAAAGTGTCTAGAACCCGTGTTTCTTATCCCTAAATGTTAGATTAGCATGTGCGCTATTAATTATTATTGGTCAGTTCAAAGGCATATTGAAGACCGCCGACTGCGTCTTTGTTTTATTGCCCAATCAAGCACAGATAATCCAATATCCTGTGTATTACGAAACACAAACTTTAGATAAGCACGTGTCGTTTGTAAAAACATTTTAGTGTAAATGCCATTTAACATATCGATGTAATAGTCGTATATGATCTCGGAAACAAACATTTACGATATAATGGAATCAAACAACAATAAGAATGAAATCAATTTACACCCAAATGATATTATATCCCTATGGGACGTGTTTATTTTTGCGACATTTTTAACGAGTTATTAATACGTTTTCGGAAAATGTCCAAATTAAATATGGTTCGAGAATAGCAGTTATTTTAGGACATTACGAAATGCCTAAAGCGCGCACATCCCGGAACGTGATTTACGCATGTCAAATGGTAAACCCTCGTCTTGATTGGTCGCCAATTGCATCATAACTTTAAATAGCAACATTACCGGATGTTTACTCGACAGTTTAGAAAAATGATGAACGCAGGTGTATATGCATTTCTGTTACACTTAAAACGTCATTTTAAGCATTTAAATAGCAAATTAAATCGTGACGCGTAAAAACGCGTATATATCAGGTAATAGATTGGGTAGTAGAAATGCGTAGATAACAGGGAATCAATACAGGCGTAGATAAGCGTATTTGACAGGGAATCGATAGGGTCGTAGAAACGCGTACCTGTCAAGGAAAGGGTTAAGAGGATATTTTACCTTATGTAAATTCATTCTGTTCTTTACCACCTCATCTTTTTGCATTCTTAATAAACAGGAAATACACAAGACTGCGCGTTCCTGGTGTATTTATGGGTCTGTAAAACAGACCCATAACCGAAGCATTTTATTTGTTTTTAAATAAGTGCCTTATTATAATTACAGTGCTTTCAACAGGAATTTTTTCAGACGCCCCGGGGCCATTGGGGGGGGGGGGGACGAGATTTAACAAAAAATGTTTTAAACCTTTCCCGCATAGATATGCATAATCGTGCCACGATTGATTCCTTAATACATCCGTATGAAACCATACTTTTTATCTATTACTGCCAACTTGCTACTTTTACCGTTGCTACTCATTACCCTAAAATCCGGTATATTCCATTATAAAAAGGACATTCTGATAAATATTTAAGATAAAAGTGCTCAAAATTTCCAAGAAACGCAAACATTCACCATTTGTTGTCAAATTTTGGCATATCTGTTACTGTGTAAAGATGTGATAAAAACGTCCAATCAGGGCGTTTTTTTCCACTTAACAGGCGTAAATCGCCTGACGTGATGTTCCCGGTTTTATGCATTATAATTATTATATCTCAATCATACTTCATCATATTAGATCTAACAAAGTATATAACTATCATTAAATGATTTTATTCGTATAATTTGATATATTAGAAAGAATGATATTAAATTAGTTTTTTCCAAATCAATTGACTTTTCACAGGAAAATATTCCAAAACCACAATGGCATTTTTTCCCAAAATGACAAAGAAAAGGTCTTACAAAGGGTCTATGTTACCTTCTGCGTATTCAGGTTATTCTTGTCCACCACATCCTTTCCCCCTTAATAGTTTTGACTAAACCAACTTTAATTGTGAAACTTTACAACTTTAAATGAGAGAATTAACAACTAAAAATGTAAGACTACATAATTTTAAATGTGATACTCGCCAACTTTAACTGTAAAACAATTCAACTTTTAACATGACACTAAACAACTTAAAATATGAGACTGTACACATTTGAATGTGCACAACTTATTACGCGAGACTAAACAACTTGCAATAGAGAATACAACACGTCATAAGACACAATACTGTAAGTATATGAGTACTTGATCAAACACGTATTACCTATGGATTAGACAGAAATGCAAAAACAGATGAAAGTCTATGGTGAATTAAGTATATGATACTCTGTCTTGCTACCAGGGGCCATTATACTAGTAATTATAGCCTATTATGGTTAAATCTATTATATGTACGTGATATTGAATCGATACTAGTTGATGTCTACATTTTATGCCATTGTTTTTGTAAGACAGACCTTAGATGTAAAGTTTAGTCACTGGCGTTGAAAGTGTGTGCATAAAGATATGAAAGCAGTATAGTGATTTTGTCTTTGCAAACATCCGGTTTCTAATTTAAATAAAAATCATATTAGATCATAATCAGTTATACGTGAACACAAATACTTATAAATTTAGAATTTTTGATTTGTATTTTAATTGTACTAAGTTTCAACATTTAGGGCTTTATAAGGAAAGTGACTCATTGTTGCAATCTATCAAACACTTGTTTTGGCAAATATTGCATTGTAAATTTTAACCAGTAAATATTTATATTTTTTTTTAGACTTTTTGAGGAATGGGGCTGAATTTAGGCCCAATCTTTGACACAATTAATAACACTGTAAGGTCTCACCTGAAGCTCAGAAGCTGAGCTGATATGCTGGCCTCGCGGATATTGTTAAGGGCCGAGTTTGAGTTCTGATTAACTTCGGGATGAGTCGAAGGGTGTACTGGACCATACAACAAAACTGTTGTCACGTTTTTAAGCCTTCTTTAGTCTCAATTCAATGCGATGCCCTTTGGGCTCGGAGTGCAAAACCGTACGTGTTTACTTTTAGCAACTTGTTTTCAATCATGTGGGAATTGGCGTCTGAGGCACACCACATGAATATATTGTGCGCTGAGGATAGTCCGTAACCCTTCTACTGTCCTAACTATCTACAGCAGATATACTTCTGAATGAATAGTTTCGATTGTTCCTTGATTTGCTCCCGTTCCTCGCTGAATATATAGCTGTCTTATAAAGAATTAAACAAACTATTCAACGTTTAATCCTTTGTGAGATTCTTCGTGATGTCCACAGTGAGAACTAACTGTTAGCGTTAACTGTTAGCGTTACCATAGGTGCTGCTATAACGTCTCGCTTCTGTAACCCTCATCCCACTCGGGCACTAGAGCTAAACAAAACTACTCGGGCTTGCTTGGGGAAATCTCAACACATACATTTCAGCTGTTCATAACAGCGCGTGAAAACTTGACGTGCTGAGGATTTATTGCAGAACAGACTTGTGTTATGATGCTGACCCTTTGTGGCCGGAGGTCCAGTGGGAGGAGCTAGGGATCAGGGAAGGCAAAGGATCATTTAGTATTGGGGCTCCTGCAGGCCGGACTGGTGCTGTTGCTTGGCCAACTGGATATCAATGCTGGTGCTCACCTGAAAACAACAACACTAGAGTGGGGGATATGAACTTGTAACACATTTTTATATTACAATGTATAATACACTACATATATGACTCTTGATTGGATGTGAAGGTTTTCAACAGCAAAACATAATTATCTGAATTTCTAATTTGGAATTTAATTGGTGCCTTGTCCTAAATAGCAATTAATGAAAATTAATGCAATTAAACCATTTCGTATTAAAACATTAAGTGTTGGCTAATGCTTTAATAACCTGTAAATTCATAATAATTATTCTTACTTTACTTTCAGTGTAATTGTATAAGCCAAATTGCCGCTCATCAATATTAGAAGCTTTCGTCCCATTTTAGCATGTGAAATCCACGTAAGCAAATCCGGGACGATACTGGATTTTCACAAAAGAAGATACTTATTTTCAACAAAACAGACCTTTAAAGAGGTAATTGTTGTCCCTAAGTAGCCTGTGCGGACTGCACAGGCTAATCTGGGACTACAATCTAAGCACATGCATTAAGCCCTATTTTTTCACAGCGCGGCTCATTGATGTTTTTAGCAAGTTTTTCCTGCATAACAACAAAAACAAGGGCTGTTTGTAAAACATGCATGCCCCCCATATGGGCTGTCCGTTGTAGTGGCAGCCATTGTGTGAATACGATTTTTGTCACTGTGACCTTGACCTTTGACTTAGTGACCTCAAAATCAATAGGGGTCATCTGCTGGTCACGATCAATCTACCTATGAAGTGTCATGATCCTAGGCAAAAGCGTTCTTGAGTTATCATCCTAAAATCATTTTACTATTTGGGGTCACTGTGACCTTGACCTTTGACCTTGTGACCTCAAAATCGATAGGGGTAATCTGCAAGTCATGATCAATCTACCTATGAAGTTTCATGATCCTATAGGCGTATGCGTTCTTGAGTTATCATCCAAAAACCATTTTACTATTTCGGGTCACCGTAACCTTGACCTTTGACCTAGTGACCTGAAAATCAATAGGGGTCATCTGCCAGTCATGGTCAATCTACCCATGAAGTTTCATGATCCTAGGCGTATGCATTCTTGAGTTATCATTCAAAAACCATTTTACTATTTCTGGTCAACGTGACCTTGACCTTTGACCTAGTCACCTCAAAATCAATAGGGGTCATCTGCAAGTCATGATCAATGTACTTATGAAGTTTCATGATCCTAGGCCCAAGCGTTCTTGAGTTATCGTCTGACAACCACCTGATGGACGGACCGACCGACAGACAGACCGACAGACCGACATGAGCAAAGCAATATACCCCCTCTTCTTTGAAATTTAAATTCACACTAGACAACAATTCCAAAGTAAACCATCATGTCATAAAAGTTGTAAGACATATTACAAATTAATAAATATGAAACAATTTAATGGCAACAACTCACTGCTGGTACATATTGACAGTTCTCTCCCTTGTTAGTGTAAGCTAAATTTATTAAAGGCCACAATATACTAAATGATTTCCCTATATAATTCAATGTAAAAGCGACAAATTAAAGAGAAAATAAATGCAACATTTTGAACATAGAGACCACCATAACCATACTTTTACTGAAAGTTCATTCTAAGCTGAATCAATTTAAGCAATAAAAAAGATATGTCATGTTAAAACCAAACATTAACTTTACTCAAATCAAACTCTACTTCTTTTGCACCTTAAATTTTCCGGACATTTTCTAGTGCAATGTAACTGTTTTCAGGTCAAATTTGTACTTAAGTCTCTATATTTTTATCATATGTCAGGGATTAAGTAGTGAGCACCTTTTCTTTCCCTTCCAATATATCCAAGAGATAAAGGCAGAACACCAGTCTAAAGTGTAAAACATGGCCTCGAGTAAAATATGATTTTTATTGAGAACAGCCCAACATAAAATGATTATTTAGTATAATGTTACCTATAAGAAAACCTGAACTGTTTAAAACGCAAAAAATATGCACTTCCTTATCATTTTTCATCTGTCCTCAATGTGCATGCCAAATTTTAGATCGATCCTTCACATAGAAATGTTTGAACAATGAAAATTATTATAATAATGCCTGATAAGACATATGGCTTCCATTGTCGATGCTTAGATTTATAAAGGGCTTTCAAGAGCAAATAACATTAACTTATATAACATTATACAGTAAATATACTGTAAACTTCTTATATGCTATATCGAAGAAGAATTATAATATTATTAAAATGTGTTTGGGCTTCTTTCAGTGCGAATTTGTGAGTTTAGAGGTGCTCAATACGAGTTTCTCTACTTTTTATCATTCCCCGCCATAGGCGGAGGGATATTGTTTTGGCGTTGTCTGTCGGTCCTTCCGTCCGTCCGTCTTTCCTCCCGTCTGTCCGGAGCCATATCTTGTAAGTGCTTTGGTGGATTTCATTGAAACTTGGTATGAGTATGCATATGGATAAGAGGATGATGCACGCCAAATGGCATTGTACACCATCAGTTAATAACAGAGTTATGGCCCTTTGTATCTTGAAAAATGCTTTTTGTGTGTCCGGAGCCATATTTTTGAAGTGCTTTGGCGGATATTATTGAAACCTGTAATGCGTATATATATGGATAAGAGGATGATGCACACCAAATGGCATTGTACACCATCTGTTAATAACGGAGTTGTGGCCCTTTGTATCTTGTAACAATGTTGTTTTGAGTGTCAAATATAATAATTTTGTGTCCAGAAGCATATTGGCGTGGGCTATCAATTTAACGAATTTGCTTGTTTTAATTATTTTCCCATACAAATTTTCCCATTTAATTATTTTTCTTTACGCTTTCCAATACTCGTTAACTCCATGAAACAAAACGCATTTATTCCATGAAACTAACAAGAACGCATAATATCCTGTGAAAAAATGGTGGTTTTATATAAATCATGCTCCTTTGTAACGGGGCCTGTTTTGACCACAAAAAAAAACAACACTGTATACACAATGAAAACTTACTACCTCCTCGCAAACAGACTCTATACGGCATTAGATGGAATAGATTCCAATCAAATAGGCTTAATTAAATATCTCACAGCTTTATAAAAACTCAAGGCCTGCATGGGGATGACAGAAATTATTGCGGTGTTGTGTTTCTGAGGTGTCTGTATCGGTAAGTTGGAAAGCATCGAGCTGGAGAAGGGTTTGAGTAATTGATCATCAAGTAAAATAAGTTGTACTGAAAACACTATATACACAAGAATAGACGCCCTTTTACCTTCTGTTAAATCATATCATATCATTCTCGTCCACTTCACTTATTTATACACTGCAAAAACATTATTATTCGCGGGACATTATTTTTTTATTGATTTCAAGGGTTGAACGATCTACAAATTGAATACAAACACACTGACACAAATTCCATATTTAGGGCCCTCACACTACTTTGGGGGAAGGGGTCCGCAGCCCTTACGAGGGGGAATTTTCGCGGCGTTTCCCTTTTTGGGGGATTTTGTTACTTACTCTCTCATTATTTCATTTGTACATGTTTGCACTATATTCATTGCATTTTTCATAATTTAGTATGTTTGAAAAGATTAAATTGAAATAGAATTGAGATATAATGATTATGAGACACATCTTCCTATTAAAAAACAAAATTAATCTTTTTTTAGGGGGAATTTTTCCACCCAAAAGGGGAAAAAAGTATACTTTTCAGGGGGGGGGGGGGACTGCCGCCGAAATTCGGCGGCAGATTTGATAGATTGAGGGCCCTGAATATTTATTGTTTCCAAACTGAGAAAGTCACGCATTAATTTCCACGTCCATGAAAGTCTTTTTTTAACCACAAAATAACATGCGGACGAATATATATGATTTTACAATAAACAAACAATTTAAAAGGATATTTTACCGTATGTAAATTCATACCATTCTTTTCCACCTCATCTTAAAAAACAGGAAATACACAAGCAGGGCTTTTCCTTGAGTATTCATGGGTCTGTTTAACGGACCCATACCCAAAGTGTGTTATATCTTGTTCCTTATGAAAATTATATCTCAATTATGTTTCAATTAGATCTAACAAAGTTTATAACTATTATAATAGGATTTTATTCCTATAATTTGAAGTATAATTAAAACTTATTAAATGTGTTTTCCCAAATCAATGGACTTTTAGCACGAAACAAATTCAAAATCCCAAAATTGCATTTTTTCCCAAAGTGGCCAAGAAAAGGCATGACAAAGCGTCTCTTTTACCTTCTGCGTCATGTTTGTCTCCCACATCCTCAGCATCGTTGTCCCGACTGCCAGCAGCAACTGGAGCAGTAGAATAGCTCGATGTATTTCTTGTATGTATATTTAGGACTTACACACATTGATATAAATGTAATAAAAATCAATAAGACATGTTGAACATCATAAAATATGGCAAATTAATAAATCTCACATTTAGTGTTACCTTTCTGTAAACATTGCATAAAATATCAATACATACTCCTCCAAAGATTACTTAAACAATGTCATATTTTATTAAAAAAAATGTATTCATCCATATACATTTCTTACATGGCATGGTGTTTATAGAAATGAAAGTCTAAAAATAGCCTCAGTTGCTATATATATAATGTACATGTGCATATATGTAGAAATATTAATTTTTCTGTTGAAATGCTTTGTTTTTTAATGCAAAGTTTACAAGAACTAAATTTTAGGACCATAATGACACAAACCCTATGACAACATAACATAATATGCATTAGATCTTATGTTCAAAACAAAAACCCTCACATTGTATAATCAGATAACAATATGTGTACATAAATTATTTGTATCTTTAACTACACACTTAATGTTGTATTGTAACATCACACACTACTATGTTCGTATGCTAAACAACACATTGTCATTGAAATACTTATCACTAATTACAACAACTAATACATACATGTACACACTATTCCACTCTGAACACCAGGATGTTGTCCCCATACAGTCCCACAATGATGGATGATGTGGTGCTGCTGTAGCAGACTGACTGTGGCCACCTCACTCCATCTCCCCAAGTAGCAAGATTAGCCAGCTTACTCTCTCCCTCCCAGCCCACCTGTAGTACAGTGTTGGGCCAGACTCCACAGACCAGCACCTGGCCTGCAGGGGTCACATGTAGACCATTTGGGCCCACTCGTGCTGGGTCTGTGTATGTAGCCAGGAGTGTGCCATCCCTGGCCAGGGTGAGAAGCTTGTCCTGACTGTAGTTGCTGATGATGTACAGCCTGTCTCCTGTGGGACTCACAGCACACTTGTATACTGCAAAACAGAGTATTAAACATCAAGATATTTAATTACTGTCAATGTTAAATAATCTTATTAAACAGACTGCAGTGATATTGTATTACACATATGTTGTGATAAAGAGGCCTTTACACATCTAAAATATATGCATACATTTCAATGATTCAATAGTTAAGCGTGACAATAAACTTCAGTAGCAGAGCTATTGTGTAAACGTTTGACATGTTGAAATGCGACTGGTGAGTAAGATATGAATTGAAGCAAAATTACACAGTCTATTCGATTGAAAAAATTACACATACAGAAACAATTGCTCAGTTCAATCAACATGTTTATACCATGTTACTATGTGCAGCATGAATAGATTTTCCACACATGTATACATGTGATAACTATGTACTGAAATTAGTGAAATTGACCAAAGCAGACATAATTCATGTGCCGTGTTACAACGTTATTTGTGTTTTTCAAGTGTTTATAACAAGAAAAATAATTTTCAAAACAACAGTTATTGACACTTTTCTAGCTAGTTAGATACAAAACCAATTTCAACAGCAAAATGTTTAAATGAACATACTACTATAATTACAATGAAATTAATACACACATTTGAACACTTCATAAAAGAATACAACCACAAGAGTACCTATGTTATAAGGCGTTATGAAATTATTCAATTTAACAAACATATTGTACATGTACAATCATTTAAAAACCACAAAATTAAGACAGGGTCAGAAAGTGTCTCTTTCCCAGGAACTCAGTTTCTATTTATAGACATGTCATGTAGTGACAGTCAAAATACTTCATTACTCATGTTTATAAATCAATATTTCTGAATCTTGTTTTGGCTACATTGCACTGTAGCATTCAAAGGGCACATAATGAATTATAGAACAAATATTTTATAATACATCAGCGGGTTTTCTGCTATTACATCTGAATTTTATTTTATTTTCATCTCACAAAGTATATAACTGTAATTTATATGATTTAAAAAAAACAAGATAAAGGCCTTATGGGTCAATATTTGTTGATTAAAAAAATAAATCCCAATTCGGTTCATTGAGTCGATAAAAATTTCCAAATTTTGTCATTGTAGGGATTTAAAATAACACAATTTGACTAGACTCCTTTTCCCACAATGGCTAGACAAATCCCTGTACATAATACACATGTTATCAAGATGGATTCACCATGATTCTTACCATTATAATCAGATGACCTATCTTCATAGAGTCTGCAGAGCTGTTTGCCACTCAGTGAGTGTTTGTACAGTTCTTGACCAGAGGTGACAAAAAGGTCTCCTTGGTGATGGGCTATACCTGTACATTCATGTTGTAACTGAAACTTCCTTACAGGAACAAGCTTTCCCTGGTTGACAGTGATAAACTGGACCTCATACATGTTGCTAGTATTTACAGCCACTGCAACCTCACTCGGTGTGATCAAACATATGGCCTGTGGCCAAGCATTCACATCCCAGTGACTCACCACCTGGCACTGCTGGCTCAGAAGCTTGAGTCTCTTATTATCGTAGTCTGCAACCAGGACCTGCCCATCTGGGAGAGCACATATAGCGTTGATCCGGCATGTGTTTGAATCACTTGTTATTCTCACATTGTGCTCAGACTTCCCCTGGACCTTAAACACCTTGCCTGACTTTCCAAGCAGAGTCAATGCCTGCTGTATGATATGTTTACATTTTATGCTGGCTATAAGGCAGAGCTCCTTATTATCTCCAATTTTCTGAACGATTTCAAGTAATTGTAACAAGTCACTGTGAAGACTGGTGCATTTATGAATGGAACTTGTAACTGACCCTTTTATGCTTATGACTTCATCTTTCATCTCGTTAAGTTCCTTCGCAGTAATATTATCGAATTCATTCACGATAAAAACAACATTCCTACACATCTCTTCTTTTAAATATTGCTCATTTCCGCCTAATGTTCCCACAGAATTATTATCACATTCATCTATATAAGTATTTAAATTGCCACACATTTGCTCTATCATAACTTCCCTATGTTCATTGTATGTTCTCTGCAATGACTGAATGCTGGCCTCCTGACTGATCTGCAGGGTTTTAATTTCCCCCAGGACAGTTTCCAGCTCCACTGACAGCCACTCCAGGCCAGTGGGATGCGAGTTGGTCAGCTCCGAAATCTGGGTCACTTTACTGCACTGGCTGAAATAAACAATTAATACATGTACATACCAAGGAATAGTCAGTGATATTATGTAATGCTTCAAACAAGTATAAAGTGTCAAATAAAAACATACATGGACAATAAATTAACGCTTCTTGGGCTTAATATGGGGTATATAGATTTGCACTTTTCCATCCATCTGTGTGATTTTTCTGTCGTATATAACTCAACATGTATTCCTGCAACTTTACAAGTACAGTAAACAGGCATGTGAGCTAATGTGCACCTCTATACTTTGTTTCTGTTGTTTTCATCATAATTGTAGTAATGTCTCATATTTATACAAAAGTGACATTTTAAAATATGTGTAGAGTGTAAAATAAACAGTATTGCTACAAGAGGACTAACACTTTACATAAATATTTATCATTGTGTAATTTTACCCACATGCATAGTTTGATATGTCTTTTTTCAACATACCCAGAGTTATGGCCCCTGTTTAGCAAAGAAATCACATTTAAAATTGTGTTGCGAGTAACTCAAAGAGTACAGCTGATAGAAGGAAGAACTAATCTTAAAGCATAACCCACAATGTGAAATTATGCACCTTGATATTTTTTATTTTTTTATTTTTTATTTCACATAAGAAGAGTTGTGACAATCCCTTTAACCAAACGATATTTGTTCAATTGTGAGAAGCGTTACTCAAATAGAGGGATACTTCTACAGTAACATAATCGTCAGGTTAACGTGTGCAACTCCATATATTTGTTCATAATTGTTTGACATTAGTGCAGTTGTGGGACAAATTGGATCGTAGAGGTATTCATGTACTAAGAATACATTTTTAGTAGTTAATATTGTTTTCAGTTTAAGTGTCATTGTACACATTGACCACACTATCCATAATAACACATGCAAATAAAAAAGATCATTAATGCTCTTCCATCCTACAAAAAACAAGCATGACTTATATTTTATGTCTATTCCCAAACTCAGTATGTACAATCTAGCCTGTGATAAGCGACATATGACCTGCAACCTGGTCTACTATCTCCCAATATTTGTTGTTGTTATTTAACCTATTGTGATTATTTTGCTTTTGTTGTTTTTACGTGATCTATTCGTGGAAAAGCATAGACACCATTGTTAAATGTTTGAATGGTCAGGTTAGCGTATGCAACTCCATATGTTTGTTCAAAATGTTCCTTATTATTCTTAAATTATCATCCAGAAACCATTTTACTATTTTGACCTTTGACCTAGTGACCTGAAAATCAATAGGGGTCATCTGCTAGTCATGATCGATGTACCTATGAAGTTTTATGATCCTAGGTGTACGCTTTCTTGAGTTATCATAAGAAAACCATTTTTCTAAGTTGAGTCACCATGACCTTGACCTTTGACCTAGTGACCTGAAAATCAATAGGGGTCATCTGCAAGTCATGATCAATGCACCTATGAAGTTTCATTATCCTAGGCATAAGTTTTCTTGAGTTATCATCCGGAAACCATTTTACTATTTCAAGTCACTGTGACCTTGACCTTGTGACATGAAAATCAATAGGGGTCATCTTCCAGTCATGATCAATGTAACTATGAAGTTTAATGATCCTATGCCTAAGCGTTCTAGAGTTATCATTTGGAACCCATCTGGTGGATGGACGGACGGACCAATCTACCGACATGTGCAAAACAATATACCCCTTCTTCTTTGAAGCAGGAGGGGGGGGTCTACAAACCAAACAACAAACCGACCAAAGGAAAAATGCAAAATAAAATAACCCCAAATCTTAGAGGAGGTCCTCTATTTCTATATAAAGTGTCAGCCTGCGTTGAGCAGCTTATGACATGCAACCTGGTCAACTATCTCCTAATAAGTTTATTTGTAATTTAACCAATTGTGATTATTTTGCTTTTGTTGTTGTCACTTGATCTATTCGTGGACAAGAAAAGACGCCATTGTAAAAATGTGTTTAAGGAGGATCCAAGACATTAGCCTATTGTATATTTATTTGTGATATTGACATTTCTTACAGTAGCAAGCCTAAAGTCAATGATTTTTTTTAAATTGGGACTAACACATGTATGAATAATATTTTGCAATAAACTTTTTACTACACACAATAAAAACAAGTGTTCTGCGGTCGGAGACATATGCCCACTTATTGTGACAGTGACCTTAACCTTTGACCTAGTGACCCTAATTTTGATAGGGGTCATCAGTACTGTCCAAGGCCAATGCACATGGGAAATATAAAGCCAAACGGTCGATTTGTTGACTTATTGATAAATAACGCTTTTCCCACTTATTGTGCCAGTGACCATGTCCTTTGACCTAGTGACCCCAATTTTGAGAGGGGTCATCTACAGTCCAAGGATATTGCACATGACAAGTATCAAGCCAATCGGTGAGTAAGCTGACAAGTTATTGATTAAAAAACTATTTCACACTGACTGCATAACTTATTTCAATTGGACTCATCTACTGTCCAAGGCCAATGTACATAAAGTATCAAATAGGATAGTGACCTTGACCATTGACCTAGCAACCTCAATTTAGATCGGGGTCATCTACTGTCCAAGGCCAATGCACATATGAAGTATCAAGCTAATCAGTCAATTCGTTGACGAGTTATTGATCGGATGCCACTTAATGTGATAGTTTGATATAAAGAAACTGTGCAAAATTAGGAAATAATTGGATGAAAACTGTGGAATCAATTGTGTAAACAAGCAGAATTGCAAAATTTCCTCATATTAAAGGGGAAGTCATTCTGGACTTATTGCTTCAATATTGCTCTTTTTACAAAAGGGTTTGAGTCCTCATTGATACAAAGACACTGTGAAAGTTTGTCAAGAATTGGATGAAAATTATGGACTTAAAATTATCACATAAAAAAACTGTTCTTTTTTCTCCTCAAATTCAAGCGGAGATAATTCTGGACTCCGATAACTCTGATATTGCTCATTTTCAATAGGGTTTGACTCATCATTCAGATAAAGATACTGTGCAAGTTGGGAAATAATTGGATGAAAACTTTGGACTTAATTGCGCAAACAAGCCTTATTTCACAATTTTCTCAAACTCAAGGGGAGATAATTTTGGACTTTAAACTTTGATGTAACCCATTTTCAATAGGGTTCGAGTCCTCATTAATATAAAAAGACACTGAACAAGTTTGAAAAGGATAAAATTAAGAAAACCACTCCATGACATAAGCTCTTCAGGCCTTCGGCCAGTAGAGCTTATAATTGATAAGCTATTGATCGGTAACCATTTTCACTCTTTGTATCATAGTGAACTTGACCTTTGACCTAGTGAACCCAATATTGCTAGGGGTCATCTAATGTCCAAGGCCAATGCACATGTGAAGTATCAAGCCAATCAGTCACTTTATTGACGAGTTATTGATCTAAAACGATTTTCACACTTATATATATAGTGTTATAGTGACTTTGACCTTTGACATAATGATTCCAATTTCAATAAGGGTCATCTACTGTCGAACGCCAAGCACATGTGAAGTATCAAACCAATCGGTCAATTGATTGACAAGTTATTGATCCAAAACGAACTGGTCTACCGACATTCAGACTGGTTTACCGACAGACACCCAATTAAACAATATACACAATCAATAGTAGCCTTAAAGTAACCACCTGCTCTACTCTTTATAACAATCGATAGGGCCCTTAATTCAATCACATGTACTAGTCTTTCTAACAATTCATAGGGTCCTTAAGGCAATCATCTGCACTTCTCTTTATAACAATACATAGGGTCCTTTAAAGTCAATGGCATGTACTAGTCTTTCTAACAATTCATAGGGTCCTTAAGGCAATCATCTGCTCTACTCTTTATAACAATCGATAGGACCCTTAAATTAATCGCATATGTACTAGTCTTTCTAACAATTCATAGGGTCCTAAAGGCAATCATCTGCACTACTCTTAATAATTATACATAGGGCCCTTAAATCAATCGCATGTACTAGTCTTTATAACAATTCATAGGGTCCTTAAGGCAATCATCTGCACTACTCTTTATAACAATACATAGGGCTCTTAAACAAATCACATGCACTACTCTTTATAACAACCCATAAGACTCTTAAACAAATCACCTGAACTACTCTTTTTAAAAATTCATAGGGCCATTAAGACAATCACCTACACTACATCCATAGGGCTCTTAAACCAATCACCTGCACTACCATTTATGACAATACATAAGGCTTAAACCAATCACCTACATTTCTCTTTATAACAAGTCATAGGACCCTTAAACCAATCACCTGACCAAGTTTCATGAAGAACGGACAGTAAATCTGGCTTCAAGAGTGTTAACAAGGTTTTACTATAGCCATACATAGCCATATTATGAAAAATGATCCGCCCCGTGGTGGTCATGTTTTTCAACGAACTGGAACCATTTTCAAACTGGTCAAAGATATCATTGGGACAAATCTTCTGGCTTATAGTCATGATGATCGGACAATAAAGGTGGCATCTAGAGTGTTAACAAGGTTTTACTTTAGCCATAAAAGGCCATATGCCCTGCTTCCTGTCAGTGATTTTTTTTGCTTTTTTTGTTACAGCCTGTGGCATTTGGATTGGGAAAATAAGCGCTATAAACCATGAAATTGGGAAAAATAGCGCGATAAACCATGAAATTGGGAAACATTATAAATATGATTATAAGAACAGAATAAAAATTGCTAAGTTCATGTTTGACAGCATTTTTATATTATAAAGTGTTGCTTTCATGTCTTCTTACAACGTTTAGTTAATATCCTTCCACATGCATATTAAACTTGCAATAATCTATAGATTCTTCAATATACATGTACCATTATGATTTAATCATAATCTCTTTAAGAGTATGAATTTAATTCAGGATATTTTTTAAAAGTAAAATATGATATGGTGAAAACATTAACAAATATTAACAAACACGCTTTTGTGTTCTTGCTGTGTTAATGTTGTATTAAATCGAGCTAAAATAATACATTTCATTTGTTTACCTTTTAATATCTTGCACAATTGACATCCTCATTTCAATACTATTTCACCAAACTATACAGCGTGAAAAACATTATAAAGCAGAATATGCATATGAATCTGAATATACACAGATCCGCTAACATATAAATCAAATCATGTTTGTCTCTATCCATTTTATAATGGTTCTCGTCTTAAATGCTTTAACTTTGTGAACTTCAATTTCCCAACACAGATTTCCGTGACGCACATTCACTGTGAACATTTCTAATAAATATTTTTTGATGTTCATCTCAAACATAGTATTTTGCGTTAATTGACACACACATTAAATTATTTCCTTATAACCATGTGATATCCGCTGTTAATTTTAGTGATATTTACTAGAGTTGCGACACCTTAAGGGTTTTGCGGGATGGAATGAGTGGAGAGTTCAAATCA
This sequence comes from Dreissena polymorpha, assembly GCF_020536995.1. NCBI lineage: Eukaryota > Metazoa > Mollusca > Bivalvia > Myida > Dreissenidae > Dreissena > Dreissena polymorpha. The sequence continues at coordinate 99,747,499 of NC_068356.1, forward strand.
AATTGAAAATCGATTATTTCAAAATAAAAAATGGTACGAAAAATATGTGGGCAGTGGGTACGAAAAAAAAAATAATTTGGGTACGAAAACAAATTTGAGTACGAAAAAAAAAGGTTACGAACAAAATAAAGGTACGAAAAACTATTTGGGTACGAAAAAAATGGGTACGAATAAAAAATTAGGTACGAACAAATTTGTGTACGAAAAAAAAATGAGTACGACATATGGGTACGAAAAAATTTGGGTACGAACAAATTTGTGTACGAAGAAATATTGGGTATGAACATAAAATGGGCAGGAAAAAAAACTAATTTGGTTACGAAAACAAATTAGAGTACGAAAAAATAAAGGAAACAAAAAAAATTAGGGTACGATAACTATTTGGGTACGAAAAAAAAGTGTACAAATAAAAATTTGGGTACGAAACAAATTTGGGTACTAAAAAAATGGGTACGATTTTTTTTATTTGGGTACGAAAAAAAAATTGGGTACGAAAACAATTGGGAACAAAAAACATTTGGGTACGAAAAAAATGGGTACGAAAAAAAAAATTGTTACGAAAAAAATTTGTTACGAACAAAAATTAAGGTACGAAAAAAAGGGTACAAAAAAAATTGGGCACGAAAAAAAAGGGGTACGAAAAAAATTGGGTACGAAAAACATTTGGGTACGAAAATAATGGGTACGAATTTTTTTTTAGGTACGAACAAATTTGGGTACGAAAAACATTTGGGTACGACAAAAATGATAACGAAAATCGAAAAATTGGGGTATGAAAAATCTAATTTGAATTGTCTAGCCCGTGAATTGTCTTCTGGGGGTGAATTGTCTTGGGGTTGCTATTAAGGCTACATGAACTTCCGGCCAAGCCACGTGTTTATAGCGATTGCGCAATAAAAAACACCACTTTTTCGTGATTTAATCAAAAACTAGCTTTTTCCCAGTAATAACGAATACGCCAACAGGAAGATCGCGTTATATGTACATTTAATGGAAAATTTCATAGGGCCATACATTGTAACTCTGTGAAAAATCATCTGACCAGAACCGGCTGATAATATGCATGTCTCCTCTTGGTAGTGAAGCTTCCCATTAAGTTAAATTGAATTCCAGTCATTAGTTGCTGAGAAATAGCCCGGACAAAAATTGTGCACGGACGGACAGACGAAGCGGCGACTATATGCTCCCCCCTTAAAAAATTTGGGGAGAGCATAATAAAAAAGTTGTGGCAATTTAAAGGTGGTACGCAAACTTTAAAATAGATTTATCAATTATATGCTTATTCTTAGTGAAAAAAAGGCCATAATAGTTACAAAATGCTTGATACAGTTATCTGCTTTTGTTTATACATTGGGGTCATGTTGGTTAAGAAGCAAAATACATGTATGAAAGCAATATGTCAATGGACATAGGAAATATATTCGAGGTGGTACGCAAACATTCCAATGCGCGCACCTACGCCGGGGTGAGTAGGATAGGTCCACTATATATATTTCATATATAATAGTCGAGCTAAAAAGTAAATATACTATAAACAACAAGCTTACCTCAATCACAATTTTAATGCAATGCAGTTAAACAATAAAGTTACAATGATATGCCAGGGATTGAAACTAACTTTTTACTATTGTGGGCAACCATCTTTAGTATTTTGGTTGCCCAGATAAAGAATAACGAGCCCAGAAATATGAACATGTGAATATTATTATACATTTTTTTAATAAAATAATAGATAATTATATACATTTGCTGACAATACACATGTTCAATGCATGATGTATTATTATGAGCCTGAATTGAATCATGTCCTATTCCTATATAATGAATGTTATTTAACTAGTATTGATCCATGGTGATCAATTGTTTTTCAATTTTTATTGCACTGAATTGTTTTAAGATTAAAAAAAACAAGTTTACCAACTTTTGAAATTGAGTTGCCCAGGCCAAAATCTACTTGCCCCGGGTTCATGGGAAACCACTTATTTCCATCCCTGTATGCTCTTCATTTTCTGTTCTTCCATCCCATTCTCAAAATTAATTTTAAAGCACAATATTTTTTAATAACATTTGTATGAATTACTAGCCATTATCACCCAAAACACAATTTTACAACGCTGTAATCGTGTCGTAGAGATTTAGTTTACTATTATCAGTGTTCTCTTTAAATACCGGCAGCCAGCGATTCTGCCGGTTACATTTACTCTTACATTTACATGACGGCTTCTTTTCCCAAATATATTAAGTAAATGTCATAAATGCTTTTGTTTTACTGCATAGTTGCCGGCCATATAACTGGTACTCAATTTTCTGGAAAACACTGAATTATGCATGAAAAACACACAATACTTAAAATCTTAGATTCGTATTTAAAATAAATTGACACTTCCAGCTTGTCACCATTAAAATCCAAAGATTCAAATAATTTTCCATGAGGTACGTCAACAATTGCGTAATCAAATGAATGAAAAATAAAAGTAAAGAAAGCCGGATTTTACATAAATTCCAGGTTGATAAACACAACAAGGTAAAGGTACCTTGTAGTCGGTGAGATATAATAATAATACAGTTAGTAAGGCTCGTACCCTGGGTACGGTAAATATACTAAAACGTACCCGGGAATTTTAACACTAAATCGGTTGTTGTCGGGTATTGTGTAAAAATTAATTATGTTTACATTTATGTCAATTTTCTGTTCAATGGCATTTATATTATCAAAACTCATTGTTAAAATCAATGATGTGATTTAATTTTAAATCTTAAATTGTTTAAAGTCTCGTCATTGTATGACGTCGTAAAGTATAATATTTTCCGCGACATCGCACGCTCACTTTTTACCGTCATAGATTTTTTTAAAGAAACATTATTTGGTTTGCAAGGTCCGTTAAATGGAGAACACCATATTCGGTATTTATATTATGTTTTAACAATTAATTCATGCTGTGTAATAAATATTGTATAAGATATTTCGATATTGATTGAAAATGTTTCAAATTGTTATTTATGAAACCTCTTATTCTAATGAGTGTATGCTATTATATTATACTTTGAAAAGCATATCTGTTGTACTATAATCTTATTATTCAAATTAAATTGTTAATTTAACAATGCTTGTCGTCAGTGTTAGTCGTAAATGCTTGTGATCATTGTTGTCAATGTTAGACTTCAATCCTTATCGTCATTATACATGAAGGAAATAAAAGCAGAAACAGAGACGTATTCTTGATTACTTGCTTATTCCTACGGCGTCCTCTCAACACTCAAACTAAAAAGCATGTTGATGCAGATTTTTTAAAAGAGAAGGTTGTTTAAGGTTAACAATATTGTTTTACGTTATCAGTAGCATGTTTAACGACATCGGATTTTTGGCAGATATACAACTCGGATACAATCTAATATTTGCGATATGTTTAAGTTTATTTACCGTACCCGGGGAACATGTAAGTAAAGTTAAGAGTACCCGGGGTACATGTACCGGTAAGTAGTACCCGAGCCGAGAATGACCAATCGAGCCTTAGTAAGTGATTGATGGTGTATGGGATAACATGCACTGAGGGTGTATATTTTTCATGAACAAGTCAATTGAAGGTGTTAGAGATGCATTGATCCATAACATTAAAAAGGGTAATTAACCAAGGGCTTATTAAAATTAAAACGATGATATTACATTGTACGAGCTGTTTATTGTTGAGTACTGTAAGCTTGCAATATTTTAAATAATGTAAACAACTTACCTTGTATTAAGTTGGCACATTGTTGTCAGGTGTAGAAACTTTTTATACTTATTTCTGTTAAGTTGCACTGGCTGAACCAAAAGAATTATGTAGTCGTTTCTGAATAATCACGAAACAACCTACTAATGCATATATGCTTGCCAGTTACTGAGTTTGTGCATTTCCATTCATTATATTATCGGCCTTGGCAAACAGCGTAGACCCAGATGAGAAGCCGTGTGATGTCTGCTATTTCGTTACGCTGAAGATTTCCATATCCACGGGTGTTTTTGTGTCAAATAATATGATTTTTCAATAGATCGTATACTTATCTACAAAACAGCGAATTAGCGTTCACTTTACATCATCTATGTTATTTTGTTAATACTTTCTCGCGTTCTTTTCGAACCTGTATTGACAGCCATTGGTCGACGCCGTCTGCTATTTCGAATGCTGAAGATTTCCATATCCACTGGCGTTTTTTTATGTCAAATGTTAGTGTTTTCCAATGGATCGTATACTTATCTACAAAACGGATAAGTAGCGTTCACTTTATATCGTTTGTGATGATGTTATTTTGTTAAAACTTTTTAAGCGTTCTTTCTGTCGAAGTCGGCCATTTTGACGGGTGTGAAAAAATATCGACGTTCCCGCAATTACCAAAATCCCCAGGAATCCCCTAGATCCCACGAAATCCCCATTAATATTGATTATTTATCGAAAAACTGCGTATTTTAATATAGATTGTTGCGAAATACACTGAAATCACTGATGAAACATTGTTTTTATCAAAGTTTGATTTCGGGGATTTCGGTAGGGATTTCGGTATATCCACATAGCGCATTTTGTAAATCCGGTTTTGTCAAACTTTCGAAACTTTTTCGTGATTTAATCAAAAACTAGATTTTTCCCAGCAGTGATTTTTTGTGATTTTTTTTCTTACAGCCTGTGCCTTTTGGATTGGGAAAATTAGCGCTATAAACCATGAAATTGGGAAAAATAGCGCGATAAACCATGAAATTGGGAAACATTATAAATACGATTATAAAAACAGAATTAAAATTATTAAAGTATGTTTGACAGCATTTTTATATTATAAAGTGCTAATTAAATGTGTTCTTTTAATGAAGACAATGTTAAGTTAATATCCTTCCACATTCATATTGAACTTGCAATAATCTATATAGATTCTTAAATATACCATTTAATCATAACCTCTTTAACAGTAAGAATTTAATTCAGTATTCTTTTAAATTAAATATCATATGGTGAAAACATTAACAAATATTTATAAAAAAACGCTTTAGTGGTCTTGCTATGTCAATGATGTATTAAATAGAGTTAAAATAATTAATTTCATTTCTTTACCTTTCAACATCTTGCACTTCAATACTATTTCAGTGAACTGTAAAGCGTGACAAACATAATAAAGCAGAATATGCATATGAATCTGATTTTACACAGATCCACTAACATATAAATCATATCATGTTTGTCTCTTTCCATTTTCGAACGATACTCATCTTAAATGCATTAACTTTGTGAGTAACGGTGGACTAACTCCAATTTTCCAACACTGATTTCCGTGATGCACATTCACTGTGAAGATTTGTAATAAATATTTGTTGTTTTTATCTTAAACATTGTATTTTGCGTTAATTGACACACGCATTAAATTATTCCGTAATAACGATATGATATCCGTTGTTAATTTGAATGTTATTTATCATTTTCGCTGCTCATCGTAAATTTCTCGTCTGCTTGCCGCCATCTTGGGTGTGTGTAAAAACAGGCGTTTACAATCGGGATACATCTACTATCGTCGGTATCCTCCGCAATATAGAGAGAGATGTGGATAGCAACGTAAAATCGTATTCGGCTAAATTCGCGAAAAATACGTAAGTCAGTTGTTGTTCGGCGACGACTCGGCAACTCGATCGGCACTCGTTCAAAATTATTGCTAAATTACATTGTAATCTTATTGGCTTCATTGGGAAAATTTTGTCTTTTTTTGGGAAATTTTAATCAAATTTTTGGGAAAAAACGTCATTTTTTGCAATTGGGAAGCAGCCGAATATCGGCTGTATTTTCTGGCAAAAAAAATCACTGCCCAGGTATAACGCCTACGCCAACAGGTAGATCGCATTCTGGTCCATTTACATGTCAAATTTCAGCAAAAGTTGCCGACCAGTTTTTAAGCGCCTCAAATCGCGACTTTTGCCTCAACTTAATGAAACTTAGCCCCCTTTATCATTCGTTCGAATGAACGTCATCAATGATGACGTTTAATACATCACTCATTCCATATCATTTTCGCTGCTCATCGCAAACTTCTTGTCTGCTTGCCGCCATCTTGGACGTGTGTAAAAACAATAGGGATATAGAGAGAGATGTGTGGATAGCAACGTAAAATCGTATTCGGCTACAATTCGCGAACATTCGTAAGTCAGTTGTCATTCGGCGAAGACTCGACAAGCTCGATCGGCACTCGTTCTACGAAATTAACGCTAAATGACATTGTAATCTTATTGGCTTAATTGGGAAAATTTGGTCATTTTTTGGGAAATTTTGGTCAGATTTTTGGGAAAAAACGTCATTTTTTGCAATTGGGAAGCAGCCGAATATCGGCGGTAATTTTGGGCAAAAAAAATCACTGCCTGTGGACCTTGTTTTTCAACCAACCATAATCATTTTTTGAACTCATCCAAGATATCATTGGGATAAATCTTGTGACTAAGTTTCATGAAGATTGGACATTAAATGTGGCTTCAAGATTGTTAACAAGGTTTTACTTTAGCCATAATTAGCTATATAATAAAAGATGCCCCGCCCCCTGGCGGCCATGTTTTGCAACCAACTTTAACAATTTTTTGAACTGGTTCAAAATAACATTTGGACACATTATTTGTTTTCATGATTGACAGACATTACATGTGATCTCTAGAGTGTAAACAAGGTTTTACAATAGCCATATAAGGAAAAATGTTCCGCCCCCTGGGGGCCATGTTTTATAACCAATCGGAATCATTTTCAAACTCTTCCAAGATATCATTGGTACTATTCTTCTGACTAAGTTTCATGAATTCGGACAATAAAAGTGGCCTCTAGAGTTAAGAGTAGAGTGTTAACAAAGTTTTACTATAGCCATATATGGCCATATTATTAAAAATGCTCCGCGTCCTGGTGGCCATGTTTTAAAGGGGCCTTTTCACGCTTTGGTTAATTTACAAAATAGAAAAAAACATGTTTCAAATTCGCAAATTTTCCTTGAAGTTATGATATTTGAGAGGAAACAGTAATACATAACATTAAACATGCTCTAAAATGGACCCCCATCCAAGCACTTGAGTAATGGATGGGGGCATTATTGGAAATAAGGTCGGAGGCCGAAAATATACAAGCATATCACTCCAGTGACCAGTCTATTTCGCTACTTTAAAGTACAAAGTGAAATTTTGTGACGCATTCAAACGTGACCACAGCTTTATAAATACCACACCTTGCAGGAAAAAACTCATAGGTTTTAAAGTCAGATTTTAAGTTGTAGTAAACTACTCAATCATTCAATATGATTCTTAATCTACAAAGGGTGGCCACATAAGAACATAATTCTTCCATTCAAGGGTGGCTGCTTGTATATTTTCGGCCTCCGGCCTTATTTCCAATAATGCCCCCATCCATCACACAAGTGCTTGGATGGGGGGTCCATTATTTTCATAAGGCCTCCAGCCTTCAATATATAAGCATATTTAAAGACGACAACATAAATAGAACAGACAATTACTCAGTTTTATCAATTGTATGTGTCATTTGCATAATTTAATGGATGTCTACATAAATATGTAAACATATATACCGTATGCAAGTATTACCACATATATATCAATATTAATTAATTAATTATCGTAAATCTACGAATATAATACGCACTTTTTTACCTGCCGATTTTTTCTTCAAGTAGGGGGTTCGTATAATATACGAGTTTAGAGCAGAACAAAAATTTTCCTGTGCAAATTTCCAACTTAATCGCCGTTATTCGCTTCGCGGCAGCCATTTTGAACTACACCATTACATCAAAGTGGTGCAACAGGGCTAGCGCTGTCGTTCGCCATTTGAGTCATTTGCAAAAATATTGAGAATTTGGCTCAATTAAAATCTTATTTGTGAAAATGCGAAAATCTAGTAAAATTTCATGGAAAACATCCGCCGTTTATATCGGACTGGTTTTCTATATTTGTCTCTTTGTTTTAATGAAAGTGTTCGCAATTCGAACAGTAAACAAAACCCGGTTTGTACCCGATTATGAGACATTGCTTGACCTTATTGTTATTGAAGTGAGCATGGTAGCTGGCCAATCAACATTGAGCTCGCTTACACATGAAATGACGTTGTTGAATGAAACGTGAGAACAGGAGGAGCTATCGGATAATATTGGGTCATCCATGCGCAGACACTGTATACTTTGAATACACAGTTAATATCGTCGTCTGCCTACAAAATAGCGACTGGACGCTAAATCGTATAAAGAGATTAGCAAATGAAAAAAACAAACTGACAATACCCGTAAATAAATATTTCTTAGCTGACCACTATTTATCTTTCTACCGCATATTTACCATATCTGAAGTAAAGAGTGGTAATTAAATAATTAGTTTATGATGCTAATAGAGTCTATTACACCTGTCTGCCGATTGCCGAATTAAATTGAAAGGTGATAATTAATTAATTTGTTTTTTTACTCCCAAACCAGCCTTAATGACAGCAGCGTATTTTAATTAACTAGATCATGAAGAACATGAGCGGTTTAATTGTATTTTAAGGTATATTATTAAAGTATCGAGTTTGTAACTCGAAAAAAGAAAAAGTAATTCATCTAGACAACTATAAAAACGGAAGTAACCATTTTGTCTTCTTATGACTTTATTATTATTATAATTATTATCGTCCCGAATATTGTCAAATTGAATTAAATGTGAAAACAAAAAACAGCGTCTCTGCTTCATTCTTTTGTAATTATGACTGCTTGACCCGGATGTCAGCAAGGGGCCCGTGTGTTATCGGTAACAATCAATGGTAATATAAACAATAGACAGAGATATTTATTATGCAACTGTCATAACAACAGCACTTAAACATATCCCGATCAATATACGGGGGTAACAGATAGTTGACAACACCAAATTGATTTGCTTTTTTCACATCACAAAAATATATTGACACATTTTTTCGGAAATGGCCAATTTCGGACACTGATTGTTATAGAGTTTTTTCTCATAAGTTTTAACGTTCAACAACTGTTCCTTATTAATTCTAGAACACTTTCAGTATGATAACAGAAGTTCAGTTCTAGTTGATGTGTTCCAGTACAATTCTAGAAAAGTTCCGAAGGTTAACTTCAAATATTTAAGTCTAAAACCAACTTTCTAGAAAACAAATTCCCATGCAGACAGCCAGTATTCAAGTACTGGGCATAGTTAATAATAATACATAACAAATTAACAACTGTTGTAAATTTGTTATTTATTATACTATGCTCAGTACTATTAAACACAGACTTTATTCAATTATCCAAATTCCTAAATAAAAAAAAAACAAATAAATTAAGACAAAAAACAAACACAAAATACAATTCACAAAATAAATAACTGGTCTTTTTTATACAAGAAGTAACCAAAATAAAACATGTCACCAGCCACAGACTGCCAGGCTTAACACAGAGGCTAGTTTTTAAAAATGTTTGTCCAAGTCTTCCACTTCCATTTTCCTCTTCTTCTGAGAATATTGATCACCAGTCACTGCCTCCGGGTCCTTTTTGGTATGAGGTACGTGTGCTCTACAGAATAAAAAATCATAAAAATGTCTAAAGCAAAGAGTTATTTACATTCAAACTATAACAAGAGATTGCAAAGCAATAATGGTCCCCTACCTGTTAAACTTCACTATTTTAAGTTTGTTAAATATATTTGTTGACATAGCAACCAGAATTCTTGCATTATAAACAACATGAAATGACGTGCAAAATGTCCTTATTGTCATCTGTTCATGTTTCAAGTTTCATGAAAAAATACTTAGAACTTTTTAAAGTTATCCCAGGATCCAGAAAAGTGTAACTGACTTACTGTAGACCGATATATTGAATTCCAAAAAGACAAAATACTTTCAGGTGGTTAACATTAAATAACTTATCTAGCCCAGGGCATGACAATATTTACCATGAATTTGTGGCCCTGTAAGTCCTCTAGGTAAATGCGCTTAAAGAGCCGCTTTGCTGTTGGATTATTTCCCTGCCAAACTCTGCAGTATCTTCCATCAACTGGTCAATGGTAATTAAAGCACATAATGAAAATGTATAGGGAACGTAATTCATGAATTGTTTTAAATATTAAGTTGTTAAATGGTCTTTAGAAAGAGAACTAAAATGGAAGTGAATACATCGCAAAGCACTTAGCATAACTTAATTTGTTGGTATGATTAGTACAAATTTATTATTGCTATAATTAGAATGATGTGTAATTCTAATGGTATGAAAATGCACACTCAGATACCCAAAAACCAATTCCATTGGTTTTAATTTTTTATTTACAAGCAAATACATTGAATTGATATTCCCCGCCAATATGCTTCTGGACACATAAGTATTATATTTGACACTCAAACAAGCATTTTTTAAAGATACAAAGGGCCATAACCCCGTTTTTAACAGATGGTGTACAATTCCATTTGGTGTGCATCATCCTCTTATCAATATATATACTCCAACCAGGTTTCAATGAAATCCGCCAAAGCACTTCCAGGATATGGCTATGGACGGATGGAAAGACGGACAGACGGAAGGATGGAAGGACGGACAGACAACGCCAAAACAATATCCCTCCGCCTATGGCGGGGGATAATAATAAACATTAACACCATTAATGAGCATTGAGTGCTCACCATACACAGTATAAAACTTCCTTAGCCTCAGTTCCATAACCTTGCATGATAAAATTCTGATACTACATTTAACGTTATTAATTTCTCCACATAGGTCTTATTACTTCCTTTTTCAACCTGCAAACTCCACTAAGTGAAAATTTGGTGAAAATTTGGGTGACAGCTGCTTTTAAACTATATTTGCCATACTAAAACCTCAAATATCACATAAAAAGGTCTACAATAATGTCATAAGAAGATTAAATTTAAAGGAATATTTAGAAATAATAAAAATCACAAACCTTCAGTTGTTGTTCTATTCCTAGACAGACTGCTCAAACAATGTATGCATCACTCTTTAGCAATATTTCATGTCACTTTCCAAATGATATAAATACATAAGTATTTTAAGAAAGTGTTTTTAATGGAAAAACTCATGAACTCTTCGGTTTGTTAAATTTCTTTAACTTTATTTTAACAAGTTAAACCAGTACATTGTCCACCATGTTTCATGTTTCAATCTAACAGGTAAACTTTCTGTATTTGAATTCAGCCAATTAGAAAAGGCTGTTATATCTTATAACCAATAGATTTGCAGCAAACATACCCAACATCTGATGCAAAGCACACGCTGGGGTTATCAGATAGATTGTTATTTGACAACCTGGACTGGCTGAGTTTGATATTGAGAAAAAACAGTGTGTATACCACTTGGACAGGGTTAAGGAATTTAAACTTGTAGAAATTGCTTTGAAAGTAACAACTACTCCTACTTCTGCAGAACTACTACTTTAATTACTACAGCATCAACAACACCACCAACAACAACACCACCACCAACAACAGCAACAATAACAGCAGCAACAACAACAGCAACAGCAGCAACACAACAGCAGCAACAAGAACAGCAGCAACAGCAGCAGCAACAGCAGCAGCAACAGCAGCAACAACTGCTACTATTGCAACAACTGCTACTACTGCTACTTCTATTGCTACTACTATTGCTACAGAACTTGTTAATGCTACTACTTCTACTACTACTACTACCACCACAACCTCTACTGATATAAAAAACACTACTGCTACTACATCAATTACTACAACAACAACACCTACTACTACAACAACAACAACTACTACTACTAATACAGATACTACATCTACAACAACTACTACTACTGCTGCTGCTGCTGTCGCTACTATGAAGTCTATTTGGCTATTTGTAAGTGTAAGGTGTTCTATTATGTTCTTATTCCCCATTAGAACTTTTGTAGAACTTACTGGTTCTTAAAGCGTTCTAGATGTGTTCAAGAACTACATTTTAAAACATTTTTAGAAATTTCTTGACCATATTTTGTCCTTGAAATGTTCTAAAAAGGTTCTTGAAATTATTGGAACAGTTTCAGTCCTAAGCCATTTTCCACAAATGTTCTGGATTTATTCTAAAAAAACTTTTTTGGAACAATTCCAGAACATACGTTTTAGAACACAAATATGGAACAGTTCCAGAAGTGTTCCAATTTCTAGAACAAATTTATAATTGTCTTTATTGCATTTTCTTTTAAATACAAAATACATGATGCAAATAAATTCATACATGTATTAAACTACAAATACATTTCAGACAACCAGCGAAAATTTTCTAAGTTATTTTCCATTGATTTCCATCCAAGAAAATGTATAAGTTATTTTCCATAATGATTTCCGTTGAAAAAAATGGCTAAGTCCAACTTTCCATGGTGTTTTCCATTCATTCCGTGGAAATGCATGGAATTTTAGTCGAGATTCCGTGGAATTCCATAACAGCTTCAGATGGAAAATTGGCAAGTGGATGGAATTCCATCAAATTCCATTGTATTCCGTAGAATTCCATAATATTTTCTATGGAATTCCATAGAAAAGTGCTAATGACTATGGCAGATCTACAGACGGGTAACCACATTTCAACAAACTATTTTGACCTGTTTATTATTTTCAGCTCAATTCAACAGTTAAATGTGCCCATTATATAACTTTAATAAGCGGATATGATTTTTATATGATGCTTTACAGAATATTTATATAATATCACGTCTTTAAATATATCAATATTTATTTAAAATGAAGCCTTTAATTAGATATTTGCAAAAAATAATGGTTACCGCTTCTATATACACACGATGTAGCGTTTATGAGTTTGAATGTACATGTAGTAACATATTTTTATTTCCGTTTCAGTGTAAGGATGTTTTATTCAAGAAGTGTTACAAGGACAGCGTAAGTCGGAAGTAAATTATAACGTGTGTGGTAACCGCTTCTAAACACGATGTAGCGTTACCAGTAATTTGTTATTAACATATTTGTATTTAATTTTCAGTGTTTGGCTGTTTTATTCAAGCAGTGTTACAAGGACAACGTAAGTCGGAAGTAAATGGCAAAAATCTTTATTACAAATAGCTATTGTTATTTGATTGCATAAATCATAACACATTATCAACATACTTTATTTTATATTGAAATAGCGTTTTTTATGTTTGTGTTTCAGGAGCTTTATTAATTATTTTACATCTATGATAAGTCTGAATTTTCGACAAATAACACAATTCGAATACATTTAATATTCAATAATGTCACACAATACACAGTTTAATGTTCTGGGTTGATTTACATATAAAAAAACGACTGCTCGCCCAGTCCTTCCTCAAGCAAACGTTCTGTGGCTTCAAACTGCTAATTGACTCTGCTAAAATATAATAGCAAAAACAACATGCAATTATAAATCCACCCATCTTCTGGAGCCTTGACCACTCGTAGGTGCGAAAACAGCTGCCTGGTGGCCTTGATGTCTCGATATGAAAGGGAAAACAAGTGTACATAATTACGTGACCTTGTTAATGTGTAATATACATTCTTTACGGGCAGGAAACTTACTTACTTGCCAGGCACACTAAATATGCTTATATGATAATACCTGTTGTCGTAAAAATAAAACCAAAAACAAATATGTTTGTTGATCATTTAAAGTTTTCTAATGGTCATCTAACAGTTAATAGGTGTCGTTCGCAACCGTTATTTATTGTTTTTGTTTTCACTTAAGATACACTTATATTTGTGAACGCAGCATCAACATACTAAAACAATATCCAGGAAAGAGAAAGTAATGCATTAGTATATCAACCGTACTTTCGTTTTTCCCAACTTACGACAGAAAGTATTCGATTTACGATGTGAATTTAGTTTTAGTGCAGATTCGTTCAAACAACACAAAGACACTATTTTATTTTACGGATCATTTCGGCTTAGAAGAATGTCCAGTCATAAAAAATATCTAATTTTATAAACAGCCGGTAGCAAGATGAGTTGCAGCTAATTGTCAGTAACCACATTTTCACTAACTCTTTTGACCTGTTTATTCTTTTCAGTTCAATTCAACGGTGAAAAATGCCCATAATATCACTGCAATATAAAATAATAATGAAACGGCGCAGTTAATAGACGCACACAAAGTAACTTAAACTACTTAAGCCGATTCTAACAAGAGCACCGCCTTGCGGGTGCAGACCGCTCATCTATTTTCTTTTTAAAGGTGAAGGGACTCTCATTTTCAATCACAAAGGAGGGAGGAGTGGAGTGAAGAGGGGTGTATAGTGTGGGGTTGTGGACATTTATTACATTATCTTCCAAAAAAGCGAAAAAAAAAATAAAATCGGGGGGGGGGGGGGGGGGGGTTGGGTGCGATGGTTGGACGGTATTTCAAACATAACCGTTTAAAAAAAAAATTGGGGGGGGGGGTATAGTGTGAGGGTGTGGTGATAATTTGTGAGATGATCTTAAAAAAAAAAAAAAAAAAAAAAAAAAAAAAAAAAATTGGGGGGGGGGGTGGGGGTGGGGGGTGGGGTGGGGGTATAGTGTGAGGGTGTGGTGGTCATTTGTGAGATGATCTTAAAAAAAAAAAAAAAAAAAAAAAAAAAATTAGGGGGGGGGGGAGGGGGGAGGGCACGGGGGAGGGGGGGAGGGCACGGGGGATGGTTTGGGTGAAGTCTATTGTGGTATGTCAGGTAAGAGTAGTTTCATCAAAGTATCAATCAAATCTAATCATAAATAAAGAAGTTATGGCAATTTTAGCAAAATTTAATAATTTGACCTTGAGAGTCAAGGTCATTCAAAGGTCAAAGTAAAATTCAAGTTGCCAGGTACAGTAACCTCATGATAGCATGTAAGTATTTGAAGTTTGAAAGCAATAGCCTTGATACTTCGAGTGGATCGAAACACAAAATTTAACCATATATTAAAAGTTACTAAGTCAAAAAAGGGCCATAATTCCGTAACAATGACAACCAGAGTTATGCAACTTGTCCTTTTACTGTACCCTTATGATAGTTTGTGAGTGTTCCAAGTATGAAAGCAATATCTATGATACTTTAGGGGTAAAGTGGACCAAAACATAAATCTTAACCAAATTTTCAATTTTCTAAGTATAAAGGGCCCATAATTCCGTCCAAATGCCAGTCAGAGTTACATAACTTTGCCTGCACCGTCCCCTTATGATAGTTCATAAATCTTGCAAGTATGAAAGCAATAGCTTTGATACTGTAGGAATAAAGTGGACCTAAACACAAAACTTAATCAAATTTTCAATTTTCTAAGTATAAAAAGGGCACATAATTCTGTCAAAATGCCAGTCAGAGTTACATTACTTTGCCTGCACAGTCCCCTTATGGTAGTTAGTAAGTGTTGCAAGTATGAAAGCAATAGCTTTGATGCTTAAGGAATAAAATGGACCTAAACACAAAACTTAACCAAAATTGTCAATTTTCTAAGTATAAAAAGGGCACATAATTCTGTCAAAATGCATGCCAGAGTTATCTAACTTTGCCTGCCCAGTCCCCTCATGATAGTAAGTAAGTGTACCAAGTTTGAATGCAATAGCATTGATACTTACTGAGAAAAGTGGAACTAAACGCAAAACTTAACCAAAATTTTTAATTTTTTAAGTATAAAAAGGGCACATAATTCTGTCAAAATGCACGCCAGAGTTATCTAACTTTGCCTGCCCAGTCCCCTCATGATAGTAAGTAAGTGTACCAAGTTTGAATGCAATAGCATTGATACTTACTGAGAAAAGTGGAACTAAACGCAAAACTTAACCAAAATTTTCAATTTTTTAAGTATAAAAAGGGCACATAATTCTGTCAAAATGCACGCCAGAGTTATCTAACTTTGCCTGCCCAGTCCCCTCATGATAGTAAGTAAGTGTACCAAGTTTGAATGCAATAGCATTGATACTTTCTGAGAAAAGTGGACCTAAACGCAAAACTTAACCGGACGCCGACGCCAACGCCAACGCCAACGCCAACGCCGACGCCGACGCCGACGCCAAGGTGATGACAATAGCTCATAATTTTTTTTCAAAAAATAGATGAGCTAAAAATGACAAAGATAAATTATTATTGGAATTGAATTAATACATGCCCTTGATTATCGTGTTTTGTTTTAATGACTTTAATTTTTGTTAAATTTTCAGGATTACAACAATTTGTTTATAAACGGGAATGCACTCACTAAAAACACAACAGCACGCTTTTTTATTAACTATGATATCTATTTTATTTTGAATCCGCGCACATTAAATATTATGATTTGACATATTATTATAAATGTTCTTATATTTTTTTAACAACTAATCATTTAAAAAAGATTGTTTATTTTATGATACATGTACGCATCGACTCGGCGTCATGTCGCGGATCGAGGCTTGCCTCGGCATGCCGCGGCGGACAGATGCGAAGCTTCGCGGCGAAATTCGACTTGCCGCCGCATACTTACGCGGCTTCAACAGCTGACGTGGCATCGACTCGTTTCGCCTTGCCGCCGCGGATCGCGAAATATGTTTGTTCCGCCTTGGCTGTACTGTACTTGGTCATTGACAAGTAAGTTTTCAATGTCCAAGCTGGACATAATTTTGGCTCTTGATAATCTTTTAACTTGAGAAAATAATTTTTCCTTGGTTTATAAATCTTCAATTGATCGCCACAATTGAATGTTATATCATTATTTACAAACACACACTTATTAACAGTGATTTCAATGTCTGCGCATGAGATTCCGTACACAAAGTAATCACACTAGTAACTTGCAAGTAAACATTTTTAATGACAAGCCATTTAAGGGCATCCATGTTGAAATTAAATATAATACTTTACTAAGATCCCATGTTGTTTGATACCTGGGTTTTGGAGGATTAATATTACACAACAAGATGTGTTTGTGAAACACAATGTCCCCCTATATGACGTTTTGCCTTGAAGGATGACCTTGACCTTGTGAAGGATGACCTTGACCTTGACCTTTCACCACTCAAAATGTGCAGCTCCATGAGATATACATGCATGCCAAATATTAAGTAGCTATCTTCAATATTGCAAAAGTATTCATTAAATAAGCGATTTGGGCCACATATATTTGACCTACAGGGTTTTTTTTTAGAAAAAGGGGAAGACGCTGGACGCTGGGTAAAAGGGGAAAATCGAGCGCGAAAGAGACATATGTGGGGAAAAAATAAAAACTGTTCATTTCAATGTCTATAACTCACCTACAGACTTCAGGGTTTTTTTTAGAAAAAGAGGCATGTCTCTGACCTTTTTGTTGTTAAACACATAAACAAGTATGATATTAAAGTCAAAGTCCTAAATAAAGTTGCAGGTGTAGATCTAATAGTGGGAAATGTTTTCAACTGGGGCCGGGGAACGATGTCAATATTATGATTTCAATTTCATGATGAATGGGTTGACGATCTAGATCTGCTACAGTATTGGAAGGGAAAGGTGCGGCAGCTGCCGATTGTCTACTTTCACTTTCACAATAATCCGACAGTATTAATCGATGTTGATTACATGTACCTCCGAATCCTGCTGGGTTTCAACGGTTTTTGATGATTCATTCTTAAAACATGCGTCAACGCAATTAATATTTTCCGAGTCCAAACGTTTTATTTTGTTCGTGTATGAACGCCAATTGTGAGACTTTTTTCTGTTTTAACGTTTATGTCTTGGCTTTCACATAACCCGGATGAAAATTCGACTGGTTTCCGGTAATTAATTGACGAAACACCCTTCTCGCGCAAGACCGGAATCCAGTAAAATAGTCACATGATTAATACGATTAGTTGCCCGGTTTCCATGACGTGATTTAAGAGCTATATATAGAATCACTGGGATTCTCAGATTTGAGTGGAGAGAAAGAGAGAGAGAGCGAGATCGTTGTACATGGTACAAATTGGATAAGTGTCAACTTCCCAAAAGAAAAAAAACATTTCTTTGAGGGTAAAATATTATATTTTGGTGAAAAATTATAATTTTGGAGGGGAAATGGTATTTTTAGGGGAAAAATTATGGTAGGGGAAGACGCCGAATATCGGCGTCACTTTCTTAGTAAAAAAAAACCCTGACCTATGACCTTGAAGGATGACCTTGACCTTTCACCACTCAAAATGTGCAGCTCCATGAGATGCACATGCATGCCAAATATCATGTTGCTATCTTCAATATTGCAAAACTTTTATAAAATAAGCAATTTGGGCCACATATATTTGACCTCTGACCTTGAAGGATGACCTTGACCTTGACCTTTCACCACTCAAAATGTGCAGCTCCATGAGATACACATGCATGCCAAATATCAAGTTGCTATCTTCAATATTGCAAAAATATTCATCAAATGAGCGATTTTGGCCACATATATTTGACCTCTGACCTTGAAGGATGACCTTGACTTTTCACCACTCAAAATGTGCAGCTTCATGAGATACACATGCATGCCAAATATGAAGTTGCTATCTTCAATATAGCAAAAGTTATTGCAAAATGTTAAAGTTGGCGCAAACAGACCAACAGACAGACAGGGCAAAAACAATATGTCCCCCACTACTATAGTCAGGGACATAAAAATTTCATATATCTGTAAATTAGAATAAAGGACATATTGAATTTATAATCTAATATTTTTATTGTTTCTAAAATTAGTGCTTTATGTGTGCAAATAACACTATACCATTTGTTCATGTTCTTTAAATACAAAAGATAAGACACAATCACTTTTTCAGTTGGACGAACTGGATTACTTTGTCTAATATTACACCACAAACACCACTTTCTCCATGCACTGGAATACTGTTTTTGGTCCCAGTTCCCCAGCTGTTAAAGATATGTTCGGCAACTTCCTCTCAGGAAGGCCTTGACTTTTGAGTTCTGTCCTGATACAATCACCTCAATCAGTTGTAGATTCTTTCCCATTGGATTGAACGCCCAATTGTGTGGCAGTGCCAACAAGTTTTTGTCTTGGTATCCTGACAGGGAAACAGATTATACAATGTAATAACATTGGAAATCAGGTCTGGTATGTCCAATATGGGCATGAAATAAGAGCTTTATCAACAGATACTATCTTCATTGATTTTAGTCAATATCGCTCCCATTAATCTAAAAGGAGGAAATATATATGGAATATATGTTGACCAGTGTAGACTAAAAACATCAGCACAAAGTGCATCAGGATCTGGTTTCTAAAACATCAGCACAAAGTGCATTGGGATCTGGTTTCTACAAACATCAGCACAAAGTGCATCAGGATCTGGTTTCTACAAACATCAGCACAAAGTGCATTGGGATCTTGTTTCTAAAACATCAGCACAAAGTGCATCAGGATCTGGTTTCTACAAACATCAGCACAAAGTGCATCAGGATCTGGTTTCTACAAACATCAGCACAAAGTGCATCAGGATCTGGTTTCTACAAACATCAGCACAAAGTGCATCAGGATCTGGTTTCTACAAACATCAGCACAAAGTGCATTGGGATCTGGTTTCTAAACTTCAGCACAAAGTGCATCAGGATCTGGTTTCTAAAACATCAGCACAAAGTGCATTGGGATCTGGTTTCTAAAAACATCAGCACAAAGTGCATTGGGATCTGGTTTCTAAAACTTCAGCACAAAGTGCATCAGGATCTGGTTTCTAAAACATCAGCACAAAGTGCATCAGGATCTGGTTTCTAAAAACATCAGCACAAAGTGCATTGGGATCTGGTTTCCATGAAACATAATGTTACAACTGAGAATTTAGTCTCTAAACAAATAAATCAACATTTGGTAAATATTTGACTTTTTAACATCCATTCAGTAGTGTCTGATTAACATTTCTGGACGAGAAACAGCATCGCTGTTATCAACACCTGGTAAATAAAAGGCTGTTAAGAACAGCATCCTTGCAATACACCATTCACAAAATTTTTTTGTCAAGGAATCCATTTTTAGATGGTCGCTTTAGCGACCGTCTAATGTGCTTGATGTAAAATTCAGGTCGATACGGCCTGGGTATGATTAGCCCAATTCCCGCTTACACTACGCGCGAAGAAAGAGTTGTATAATTTATGCAAGAGGTTTGAGGGTTAGGGTCCAATTATGTTCATTCACAAATGGAAACATTATATTAATATCGTGTTAAATGCAATAGTTTCGAATGGTGTTTTATAGAAAAGAATAAAAAAAACAATGATCGTATTGCACGTGTCGCGGAGGAGATTGTTTATGAATGATTAAAATAGTCCACTTTCTGCTGCGTCTGCGTGACGTAGTATTTTCGCTCATCTCATTCATAAATCTGAGGCTGGCGATAAACAAAGGGGAGTCCGGGTGAGAATTACGCACTAGTATAAGGTTACGCTTGTTTATATTCACAGGTCTCAATTAATAACACGTTGACCACGAGTTCAACAATTATTACCGGGATACGATAGACAACATAAAAATGATTCATTATCGCTGAAACTGTTAAAATACATTTAAATATAACAAGAATATTCTCTAAAAAATGTAGTCTTGCTGTTTTGAAATAAGGTTTGGAATTTTGGTTTCTAAATAACTTAATTAAAATCAAAAGTTTAATTATAGTGTTTTTTACTTTTAGTCGCATATTTACCGCATTATAATGTGTGTTATAATAGGCAAACCGTACATTAGTAAAATTCAATCTGCCTTCGCACATAGAAGGAATGGGTCAATTAGGTGCTGCGTTTCCTTTGCTTACTTCAGTTAGAGGTCAATTCTTTACGTAAAAGCAATCACAAGGCCCCGGCTTCAGAGGAATTGGGGAGCGTTCTTACATAATTAAAGTCGTAGTCGCATGGTATTTGCGTTTAGCGTCCTATTTGGTCACATGGTTATTTTTCGCGGGTGTTTTGGCATTCATGATATGAGGCTATTAATAGATGCACCTGTCGATAAACAAAGGAAAGTTTACGGGCGATAACAACGCAATAGGTTACGCTCTCACATACAACTCAATGACGTAGTACAGGTCGTAAATTGAGAGATTTGGGAAAAAGTTGACGCTTATTTATATTCTCAATTTATAAAACGTTGAACATAAGTTCAACAATAACTTCAGCGATACGATAGACTAAAAAAATCATAATTAAACAAAAGTTAAACTATTGTGTTGTGTTTTTCACTTGTAAGCTGCATATTCACCGCATGAAATGTGTGTTAGCATTGTCAAACCACACATTAGTGTGAGTAAATAAAAAATATACTACGGGAGAGCACTTCATATGTGTCCTCATATGCCTTGTTATGAGTATCTTTCTTCATTATCGAAATATATCGTATGTTTATATTTGATTTAAACGCAGTTTTCTTTCGTCACATTTAAATCACACGTCAATAGCGCCGTCATGCGAAAATGGGTCTTATGCGTTTCGGCAAGCGTTTGTTAAACCCAACATGTGCTCTTGCGCAGTCAGGCCATAGGCGACGCTGTTCGCTTTAAAATCACTCAATATGTTATGTTTCTCCTTACCAGAAGGAGGGATAGCTGAGTGGGCTATTTATATGATGGGCGCATATGGAATAAGACCCATTTTCACATGACGAGGGTCATTACAAATCTCATTGCGAATTGAAAATCCCACATTTAAAAACAATGCTTTTTGATACAAAATTGAATTCAAAATAGCAAACTTGTTAATAATGGCAGCCTATCGACGCATTAAGGAATGATTTCCAGACGTGCTGACCAAGTACGGCAAACATTGTGGTATGATAATTAAACGATTTTCACTTATCGTGACACTATACTATTTCGCTTATGATTGTTTTCTCATCTTGGAGGCGAAATTGAAATTCTGCGAGATGGATTGTAACGCGTAATTGTAACAGGGCCACAATTTGTGTCGTTTGAGCATACAGAGAGTCCGGAATTCCTTACACTGAACAGTGCTACATCCTTTGAATTGAGCACATACGCAGTGATGTAGCAAAATTTCAGAGGTTGTATCTCGAATCAGCTTATTAAATATTCGAAAATATTCATGCGTGTCTGTTGGCGTTATGTTAAAGTCACTAAGATGAAAACTGAAACAGCTTCGCCTAAAAGCGCATTAGTGCTCTATACCTATGTTTATGTTAGCGTTGTTGACACCTTGTGAACTGCTCGGGTAACAAGTAAAGCATAAACAGCAATGTTTATATACTTTTATTCCTCCATATACAAGATACGAAGATTATTGTATATTTTGAATTTGTATATGGTGTCAAAAATCAAAAGTTTTGTACACGGAACTTTCATTATGAATTTATATTCTTGGTGAGATAGTCATTTGATATTAGAAAAAATATTCCTTTAATATGATGGTGACTGCAAATTTTCTTTATATTAAGTTCTCATTACCATTTTCATCATACTTTCTTTGCTTTCAGAACTTCCAAAAAAGCATGCTGTTTTTATTTTGTCTTAGTTATTTCTATGAAATAATAAGGATGATAAAAAGTGCACACAAAACTCGACCCGTGCGCTATGACACACACTTTTTAAAGTTGAATGGCGTGTGTTCATTTCAAACTTGGGATTGATTTTGAAAAATGAATTGCGTGTTAAATTATGCAATAGCGAACATCTTCAGTGCCTTCAGCGCTTTGATTACATTCTGCAGACATCCTAAATTTTTTATGTCAGCAATTGCAACCATCGAGTCTGATTGAATAGCAATGTAAATTTCGGATCTATCGACAGCTCAAGATTTCAATGCGAAGAAAATTGCAAGCAATTTCCAAAACATTAATATGATAATTTTTTTCTTGCAAAGACCATCTACCACCTGACCGTTTCCTTTCGTGTGCATCTGATTGAATCCACAAACAAATAGGTTTTTGCCTATAATCTCCTTTACATTTTTCGTTTGGGCATTATCCAACCACCATTTTATTTCATTGCAAGAATCTGAACTTATAAAACATGATCATTGAATCATAATCTGGATTTGCATTCAAAACTTGTACCTTTTGCCTTTCTAAGTTCTTGTAATGCATTTGGGCTTCCATAATAGCAAAAATGCATTTAACAGCAAACCAATAAAATGATGCCAGTTTCCTAATTGGAACTTTGCTTTTTGCAAGTAACCTAGATGCAGACTGCTTTATTTTCTGTACTTTTTCATAAGGTAAAAGTACCATACATTTCATTGATTCTAGTATAAAACCAAAATATGTAATTCTTTGAACAGGAATTACGATGGATTTTTCATCGTTTATAACAAATTCCACCAATTCTAATAACTCAATCATGGTTTCACCATCTTTTGCACATAAATGTTTTATCTGTATTCATATATATATAATTTTAGCATCTGATACTCCTACAACAAAAAGAAGTGTATGCTGGCTTCAATACATTGGTGAATACAAATGGTGCTGAAGAAAGCCGAATAAAAGGCAGACAAATGTATACAATTGGTCTCTCCATTCAAAATTAAGAAACTTTGAATATTCTGATACTGATGGGAATTGACCAATAAGCAGAATGTAAATCCAGTATAATAAACCAGTCATTTGGGTTGCATTAATTCAAGAACAAAATTCATGTTTTCTTGTTTAAATTTCTTATAACATACAAACTCATTGAATTGTTTTAGATTTATGACTGGCCTAAACTTGCCATTTGGTTTTGGAACCAAAAATAAATTTGAAATGAATTCTCCATCCTTATATTCTGAACATTCAATCGCATGTCCATGTAACATTTAATTAATTTAATCTTGATCAACAAGACTTAAACAAATTTTGCCAGGTAATTTTGATTGTACTGGATTTGTTTCAAAATTAATATGATACCCTTGAACTGTTTGTGACATCCATTTGTCCGATTACCTTTTTTGCCCATTTATCAAAATGATATTAATCTTTCAGAATTGCTTATCTTTACATTAAATTTTGCACCTCTACTTTAGGGCTGAAGCTACTGTGCATGACGGCGACTTCTTTGCCGGTGTACTAGCATAATTATGCACGTGTCTGAACTGACCATATTGTTGTCTAGGCATTGTTGCTTGTCTGCCATACATTATCAGGGACCACTGCCATATACAATACAATACAGTTTTTATTTTGAGTTTGTGTATATATGACCATATAAGATTAGCTATGTATAGCTATTTAGTTTACCGACATATGGAATTGAACCTGTCCAAAGGACAGTCAATGAATCAGATATCAGTTCCTTCATCTGTGGCATCTTTGAGATATAATAGGCTAAACCAACTTTGCCTGGGACAAAATAGGAATCATGCCTGCAGTTACATAACCATTGTAGGGTCTTGCCCTGTATGTGCCTCTGCCATGAGACACTCGCATTGGGCCATAGGTACTAGCATGATTGGGTATCTGTTAGGATAAAAGAATTTTCCAACTTTTAACAGTAGTTTCAGTTTTTAAACTCATCACCGAAAAGGTACCCTTCTCGAAATAAAATACGCTTTTTAACAAAATACACTTTAAGAAGTGCATTTATTCTGCGCTTTCTCCAAAAAAGTGTATTTTTTCTGCGTCTTTCGTTTTAAAAGTACACTTAAGTGCATTAAATTGTATTTTTCGAAATTAGAGCGCGTTTTTTCATAATCTTTTGAATTGCCAAGTGTATTTTTTCTGTACTTTTATATGATTGAGTGCGTCTTTTCAATGGAAGTGTATTTTTAACTATATCTTTTCCAAGACAGTGTGTCTTTTCAATTTAAGCGTATTTAAGTGTATTAATAAGTGTATCTTTTCTGGGTCTGAACATATTTTATACTTTTCATACATTATATATTAGTAGTAAAAATTGTGTAGTATTTACAAAAACAACACAAATACAAGTGTTATGTATGACATTATCAAATGTTTATTGATTATTTGAAAACATCAAGAAAAAAATACTATTCATAATAAATTTTTTAACAACAATGCTTAACAGCTTTAAAAAGCACAAGTTCAACTAAATCAGGCTGTGGGTCACTTATTAAAAATACTGAATGTGTCAAAAATATTATGTGGGCTTCTGGCAAGCCCACATAATATTTTTGAAAGCCCACATAATATTTTTGACACTTTCAATATTTTTAATATTTAAATTATATTTTCTCAAATTTCTTATACTGATATTTAACCCAAATAAAATTAATATCTACCACATTGTCTACTAAACACATTTTTTAAAGGCAATTAAAATAATATTTATAATAGAATTATAATTTTCTAACACCTTTCAGTATGTCAAATTGAAATATTCACAAATAAATATAATATGCTAAGGGTTATGTGCATGTATTGTAATTTGTGATTTCATAAAAAATAAACAGATTGTCATTTCTCAGTAATGATATTCAATTTAAGGTCACAAAGAGAAGAATTGTTATCAGTGATGTGTATTATTCCATAAATATTTTGGTGTTGAAATGTGCCTTTATCAGTAGATATATCTCAAGCTGACACAACAGATAAAAGATCAGCTCTCCCCCAATTAAATCAAATATGCATCATAAACACTAATCTCTTATCAGTGATGCAGCAATGCCTAACAAAGGGGTGCATATCATCTGCATACTTTTGATTGGTTGATAGTTTTTGTTTTGAAAACAAGCCACTTTTGATTGGCTTAGGGCACAGGAAGTAAATTTGTTTAAACAAGCAGGTGTCAGCAACTGATAATGAGCTACATTTTTAGACATGATTTAGCAAATTAAGATTTTAAATTGTACTTGTAGTGTCAAATGTCTTGAAATACTGTCAGCATGAAGTATTGTGTGATGAAAACAAAGTGTATTTACTACAATGTAGTAAATCAAAGGAGGTCCAAAGTGGCTGGATACTGAAGAACAGTTGTAACAGGTTTGTATTTTTATTTCTGCATCCCTTTTTTAATTAAGTTCATTGAATTAATTATGATCATTATCATGTTTATGTATTGTCTCTGGTATAAGGATAAGTAAATGCATTGTAATTTTAAGGAAAACTAACACCAATTGAAACAAAAATAGATAAATATACAAATTAAAAAGTGTTAATGTTGTGTACAGTGAATTATTATGGCTGTGTTTTATGGTTATTGTCATCTTAAACTTTATTTATAGCTAAGTCTGGTCATTACTGAATGGACTTCTTTCCCTCATATTTCAATGAGAACTTTTATATTTTGATTTTAAAGGTAAAACTCTTGCCCCAAGGAAAGAATGTGCATTATCACCTGCTAAAAAAGGAAGAAACAGGGGGATACTGACTGATGTATGGACTTTAACACCAGGTTTTTACCCTTCAAGAGTTGGCCAACTAGAGTGAAGCAGGAGAGTGGGCTGTGCTTGACTAAGAAAAGCTGGATTTGTTGAGAGGTAAAACTATACAGGTTATTGCATTTAAAATGCATCACACTTCCAGCGAGTCCAGACAGCCAAATGAGACCACGCATCTTAGTTCATTTTCAAACTGTATTGTCTACAAAACGCTATTTCTTTGATGATAAGAGTTTAGTCACATGTGATCACAGGATTAAAAAATTGCAAAAATAAACAAACAAAAACAACAAGCAAACAAACTTGCATTGATTTAAATTTCTAATTATAATCGCAACAAGATTACCATTACAGCAATATTTCATATTTAAGTGAAACAAAAACCTTACAATTTAACAAGTATGAAGAATGCCTCGCCCTTTTGATAGTGTGTGATATCATGTTTATCTTTTGCAGATCAATACGCATTCAAGATCCTTAAGAAGAGAAGGACACAAGCAACATCAGTGGTAGATGTCACTCCAGCCCCTGCTTTTCCGGTCTCGCATGCTGCTTTCCAGGTCCCTCCAGCTGCCAAGATCAGGTCTAGGCACTGGCTGCCATCCAGGTCCCCCTGGCGGTTGCGGTCGTGTTCTCAAATGGCTGCTGTACTGGACTACTGGTCCCACCACCATATTCGGTCAAGGTCTCTCCAAATGCTGAAGTCCAGGTTCCTCCGGCCACTGCGGTTCAGGTACCCCCAACAGCTGTGACCTAGTTCTCTGCAGCAGCTGCGATCTAAATATATTGACCCACTGCGGAACACTGCGGTTAATCGTTTTTTCCATACAATCTTCCACAAATGCCTCATTTTATAATGAAGTGTACAATTCTTATGTTCATATTTGTTTGTGTTATAAAGATGATTTTCCTGCACATTGTGTTTTTTTCCCTTAAAACTGCATGGGGCTATTACTTTTTTTACTGAAACATATCAGCACAAAATTGTAAAAGACTTTAACATACTTTAATACAAAAAAGTGTTTAAACCCACAGGAAACCACCTTGCCAAAAACCCACAAAAACTTACTGAGCAGGTTATTGTTTGCCAAAACCTAGCGAGTGTGCGTTTCATTGTCCATATGCTTATAAATTTAATAATTAGAATGAATTATCTTTAATGTATTTTTTTTAGATATATAAACTCAAGAAACTTACATAATTTTTGCGCCACATTACAAGTTTATTTGAATTTGTGTCACTCCTAAGATTTTCCCACGGCCTCCGAATGTCTCTCTTACCCTCTGAAAGTGTTTGTGTTTAGAAATTATTTATAACGTTATTTTTAATAAATAAATCTATTTCAGACTATAAAATACTGTTCTAGCTGTTGATATGTCCCCTTTATAGTTAAAACTGAGATAACTTGTTAGTAAATAGTTGTAAATGGTTGTATATATTTCCAAGTTTGGAAAGTTATGTAGATCTCAAATGTGCTTTCATGTCCATAGTGCTTATATATTTAATAATAAGAACGAATTATCTTTGATGTCATTTTAGGTTTTTTCATATAAACTCGAAAAACTTAAATAATTTGTGCGCCACATTACAAGTTTGGCAAGAAAAAATCTTTAACAATATTAAAAACCATGTGAGGATTGAGAAAGATTTAAAAAAAACTATTTTGCTATTTGACAATTTGGTAAGCCTACATGTATGTCTTTGTCTTTCAACATATTTTATTTGCCATTGTTATTTATTGTGATATTGTTTGAAAAAATTGTATATTGACATGTTTTTTTTCAATGCATTCTTTGTATGGAACAATGTAAACCAAAAAGTATAGGGACAGGGGGAAGCAGTTGCAGAGGAAAGCGGAAAAGCTTTTAAGCACCCATAGAATGGCCTTAACTACTTGTTTATTTTAAAATGATTTATGTGAATAAATGTGTTTATTTCAAAGTTTATTTGCTGTTGTTCTCTCAGATCATATTAAAACCGGCCACTTTTCATATCCAAATGAATGTTTTTTTAATAGACATTTTTAAAGATACACTTAAGTGCACTTTATACACTAAAAATACACTTGAGCGTTTTTTTTTCTTCAAAAAATACACTAGAGCGTATTTAAAAAAAAATACACTTGAGCGTATTTTTTCCCCCAAATTTTTCAAAAAATACACTAGAGCGTATTTTTTTCAAAAAATACACAAGAGCGTATTTAAGTGTATTTTTTCATGTTTTCCTAAGTAAATTAAAACGCTTAAAATACGCTTCAAGTGTACTTTTTGGGGAACAAAAAAAAACGGTAAGCGAATTAATACACTTAAATACACTTAAGCGTATTAATTCACTTAAAAACACTAAAGTACACTTTAAAATACACACAAAAGTGCATTTATACACTCAAAAAGTGTATTATTTGAACAGAAAAATGCACTTGTTTAGTTAAATGCGCTTTAAAGCGCATGTTATTGGCACCATATTTTTTTCAGCAAAAAATACGGTGCCAATAACATGCGCTTTAATGCGCATTAAAAGCGCATTTAATGCGCATTAAATGCGCATTTAGTGCACTTTTTCGAGAAGGGTAAGGTGTGATAGGAGTGCTAATGCTTTTTTCAGAGAAGGCCTTAAGAGGTACCTGCGCCTTATGCTCATGTTTGTCATATCCGAATAATTTTCGTCCGAATCAGATTCGTCTTCGCCACTTACTATGGCTTCCGACTGAACCGTCACACTCAGCTGAGCAGAATTTAACTATCCTAAAACATTTCTTAGTTTAATTATCGAATCCTCATTCAAATTGTCTAAATCTATCAAATTACCGGTTTTATTTTTCTCTTATTTTTTCTGCTTTTCTGTTTTCTTCGCAGATTTTTTCTTACCAGAAGAGGAAACGTTTCGATTACTATTATTAGTAGTGGTTGGAATCGGTTCCCCAAAACCAAGTCGATTAATCTGCGATTTATTGATTAATCAGCATGTTTAACCAAAAATTAAGTTTTTAATATTTCAACCAGATTTTGTGTTGTTATTAACATTAAATTGCTATTTATTATCAAAAAGAACTTTATCATGACTATTCCTTATGTGTTTTGTGAATTTATAATGAATAAATGCTATAATAAATCTTGCTTTGTATTCCAATTAGTGAAAACTCTTGTGGCTGCAATGTTATGTACTGTGTTGAAAACGGCATTAAACCCTTACTGTGTTG
Source organism: Dreissena polymorpha (assembly GCF_020536995.1). NCBI lineage: Eukaryota > Metazoa > Mollusca > Bivalvia > Myida > Dreissenidae > Dreissena > Dreissena polymorpha. Next base: position 99,776,889 of record NC_068356.1, read on the forward strand.
AAAACAGCATTAAACCCCAATAACAACAAATCTTGTACAGACTAACAGAGTAAAGAATATTACAGATTGGTAAATAAAAAAAAAGATCTTTAAAAAGTGATTTTATTTCAAAAGAACAACTTCTATGATCATTATCAGAAGAATATGAAAAAATCTACTTAAATATGGACCTTTTCATAATAGTTTCTTGACCACTAAATTTATTAAATAAAATATAAAAAATACAATCACAATGTTTTATAACATTATCAAAATTCAATTGAATAGAAAATTAAATGATTAGTATTAAACATTATTAAGAAGTTTCTTGAGAGAATGTAACAATAAAAATAACCACAACATAATGAGTACAGATTTGTATAGGTAAGAAATGAATTAGGACATATATGATTCAGGATTTCTTCTATATGAACTTGGAAAATTGACAAAATAAACAATGTAACATCATATGTTTGCATGTTTTTATTTTTAGAGTAAACATACCATGGTTTGTGTGCTGTTTTCTGCAGTAATTACAGAACACATATTTCATATCAAGGTTCCCGTCCTTCGCTGGTTTAGTAGGATCGATCAGTTTGACACTAATACATCGTTCCAAACTTCAGATTATGTCTTAGATTTTTTAGAAAAGTGAACAATTTCTTGTCCGATCGACATCTTGAATGAATTGCTTATACACGTCCGTATAATGATCGCTGATTGGTTTAAAAGGTTTGTTTTATCCAACAAAAAAGCTCGTTTCAGTTGAGCGGTAGACAGAAATGGTCTAGTAAAAAATTATCGAATGATCGGTACGTTAAAAAAATCGTCAATGTTTCGTCGACTCGACATTTTTATAGTCATCGTCACTTCAGCAGCAATTCGTCGATGATGCGTCGACGATCTGATTAATTAACACACCACTTATTATAAGGCTTTGTAACCTTGGAGGCTAACTTTTGGGGGGCTCTAGACGGGGAACAATTGTCCGCCGATTTATGAGTAGGAATATCCTCGGTTTCAAACCCAGAAAATTCTTCCTCATCAGATTGCAAAATAGATAGGACATGACTATTATGGATCCAGAGAAGATTTCAAAAGTTATTTACTAAATCTATATAAATACTTTGACCCATAGGGCGTAATTTCAACAAACGTGGTAGAAGATCAAGTCTAGTTCAGCTTACTATCCAAAGCAACAGAAATACGGTAAGAAAATCAATATGGTTTGCATAGATAAATTTCCATGTGCAGCATGAGGAAACAACATCTGCATATGGTACAGAAGTGTCAGAGCATCATGAATAAATTATGTGCGACCTTGTAGCAAATGATATCAAATGGCAATTTGCAACATTCTAAATTAATTTCATAAACCATTTCCAAAAATTAGAAAGAAAGTGTGGTCTTAAAATTACATAGTATTTCATACTTTTAACAAAAAAATCGGGGAAAATGTGTTTGTTAAAATACTATAAATCAAAATTGACAACTTGACAATTCTTATTTCTCATTTAAATTGTGACAAAGTTCATTGATATTTACACTCTTATATGTGCCAAAGTATTTCAGCAATACCTGTGATTTTTGAAGGCACACTTTGTGCAGCACAGCTGACTGTGGTCATCACATAAGATTTCAATTCTGTCGTCCTTGTGCGCTTCACACTTTAATAGAAATTCCTCCACCTGTTTCGAAAGTGGCCATTCTTTCATGTCATTTCTTCCATAAGTTGAATGTTTTTTAAACCACTTATCATGCAACTGAATACATTTCCTACAATAAAGTTTCGAACATGTTTTGCAGTAAAAATCTGCATTTGCTTGCTCTTCGCATGACGAACAAATAAAATCCTTAACTTCATCAGAGCCTATGGCAAGAGGAGCGATATAAAATGCTGTCATTTTAATAATTGACTTAGTAAAAAAATAGTCCAGAAAAGTCAAGCAATCACGAATTCTGTCTTGAAAAGAAATCAAGATGAAACTCAATTGTTTGAACTGAACATAAACCAACTTAACTGTTAAATGACATTCAATGGTCTGATAGCAGTGAACACTGTTACTGTAATTGGACTATTGGGTCACGTGAATATTGAATATACAGTGAAACCTAGATATTAAAACCACATGTGGGACTTTTTAAAAGTGGTCTAAACAGCAAGGTAGTCTTAATTGCTGAGTTTCCATGATGGACCGATACTACACATGGTTCAACATTCAATGAATGTTAATATGTTTGCATGAACTTTAGCATAGCTTAAACAGGAAAGTTTCTCATAACAAACAATTTCTAATGTGAGCGTACATTTTTCAATGGTTAATGCTGATACAAAGAGTCACTGATTAAGCCGACACAACAATATACAGTAGAAAATAATGAAACAAAATGGGAACAACTTTTACGAACAAGTTTTGTTGTCACAATATTGTTAATAAGTTATCAGCTGCATACACATTTTATAAAACAGATAAATGTTCAACTATAAAAAAGCGAACAGAGCCAATTAAATAATGTTTTTGAGAAACGAAACAAAATAAAAATTGACACACCTCCTTCTTTCCAATTCCCAATAAACCGCCCACTGCCCATGGTATTTCCCATTACTCGTGTAGATTTAATCAATCTTTTCTTTTAAAAACAACTCTTTAAGTATTTGCTTAACCAATTTGAATAACAGTATGGCATACAGGCCATTTTTAAATCAATCATCAACATAACAATTTCTCACAATAATCCTAACTGTTAAATTATTGGCCATCTTTAATTTTTAAAGTGTGTACCAAACAATAACCAATTGACACATACATTGTTCGATCATATTAATTAATTTTCAATCAAGCATTAAGGGTTCACAACAAAAACAAGGGCCGAAAATTCTAACACCTCACAGTAAATGCAATACTGTTGTTGTTAATTGGGTCACAATGATGTCGTACACAATTCCTATTGAACCAAAACCCCAAATTTAGTAAGGTGTGAAAGGAACTAGTCGCTTGGTAGGTGTCAATTAAGATAAAACATTTTGATTGGCACTGATTAAATTGGTCATAAAAGATGTTAGCGGGTTGATTCAAGAAGTGAGTGTATCGACCATTCAAATATAGAAGGAACACTTTGGGATTTAAAACGGTTGTCGACATAGTCAGTTGGTCGTTATGATGGGTGGTCCTTAAAAGAGTTTGTACTGTATTATCTGTATAACTGTGGCAAGGAAGATACAAAGTTGACATTTAGATCATAATGTTAAACAGATTAATGAGCAAGACCAAATGGAGTGATATTGATACATGGGCTGAAATTTATGTTTAAGTGAAGGAGACTAAATGTCTAACACAGATTAAAAGTAATATTGCTTAAGCAAAGAACTGTTTTTAATCTTATGCTTGGTAATTTATATACAAAGTGTTATCTTACCTAAGAAAACCTTATGCTAATTGGAACAAATGTTTCCAATATAGGACACCATACAAGTTTAAACACATATGAACTGAACAGTATTAAGATTTGATTTTCTTTGTTTTCATATTGTTTATATTAAGATAAATGAAAGATGTTTAGAGATAATGTTATAGACACATTGAATGACATAACATCTGTGTGATGCAATATTTAATACATTTGAATGAGCCAGTCTAGCTTATGTATTAAAACACACTTGTTTTCTTTTTTAAGCAGGGTGCATGTAAGCCTGAATAGTATTCAAAAGGTCATCTGAATATGCTGTTTAAAATAATTCAGAAAATGTATAACACTAAAAAGCAAACAAAGACTGACCATAATTATTTGGCTAGTAGAAATGTCATTTTTCCAAGAGATTGGCTAAAGTTACAACTTGACATTTTCTTACCATTACCACTTTCACCTTTTCTCTTATTATTTAATGATTCTAGAAGTTAAAACACCATCTAGTCTTTTTCTTTGACTTTTTGGGTAAAGCACACAACACATATATTTATAATGTTGAGTGTGTCTATATTTTAGCTTGATTGCTGAAAAGCCCGAAGCTTAATTAAGACACTCTAAGGTCTGTTTCCTGTAAAGAAAAAAAACTGTGCTTGGTGTCTTTAGAAGAAGCTGCCAAAATTAAGTATGACCCAAGACTGTCTGGTTGCTAGGGAAATACCACATTTCATGTAATAGTGCCACTGTATTGCAGTTTACCACCTAATTTGATTTTGTACCCAAGCAACCTCCAACTGGCACTCACATTAACTGGCAGTAAGGTAAGATTAACATCTGAATTTAAATATAAGACATTGAGAAAACAAAGATGCGATACTCACAAACTTCAAGTATCATTTGTGACTTTGACCGGCGCACCAAACATAAAACCCCTGACTATTGCAGTTAAAAGTAGAAAAATTATCAATAATTACTATACAAGTTATTTTAAATATGTTTTGATCTCTGGAGCGTGGTAAGTGTTGACCCAATGGGCATAATTTCAACAGCTGTAGCAGAGGCCTACTATAACATGTTACATGCCAAACAACAAGCCACAGGGCTTTAATTTTTCAGAAAATAATATTTTCAAAGTTTTCACTACATACACATAATTAAACAGGTTGCCCCGAGGGAAGGGATCATTTTAACCCCAGACGCATGATTTTAACAAAGTTGTTAAGAGGACCACTATACAATGTTCAACAACAAATATATACTCCAAGCATTAATGTTTGAGTGAAAAGTACCAATTTTTTTTTAAATATGTATGTCTATATACATTTATTCACCCTTGGGTATGGCCAGTCTTTACTTAAAGGAAGATTTTTGAAGAAACTTGGTACACAATACAATGATACAGGCCAAAAGCCATAATCCTCTGCCTTAGAGTTTCAAAGAATAATTGTTTAAGTGTTTGCTCTATATTTATACATGTAAGACAAGCAAGTGAACCTCAGTGGAGTGCCAATGTTTACCTCAGCGATTTAAAAAAAAATATTTGGTATAACTTCAAACGAAACTAATTATCAACAAGAATGATTTCTATATACTCCCTCGATGAAATTATTTCACCTTTAGTCTTATTTTGGACCAGACAGAAGCAATGTCAAATAGGGTGGTGGTAGTTGTGGACGGTGTGTAGTGTTGGTGGTGGGTGGTGGTGGTGGTGGGTTGTGGTGGTGGCAGTGGGTGGCGGTGGTGGGTGGTGGTGATGGGTGGTGGTGGTGGCAGTGTGTGGCAGTGGTGGTTGTTGGTTGTGGTGGTGGTGGGTGGTGGTGGTGTGGTGGTGGTGGGTGGCAGTGGTTTTTGTTGGTGGAGGTGGTAGGTGGTGGTGATGGTTGGTGGTGGGTGTAAGTTGGTAGGTGGTGGGTGGCAGATGTGATGGTGGGTGGCTTTTGCGGTAGTATCGGTGAGTGGCAGTGGTGGTCGGTGGTGGCGGTTGTGGTGGGTGGTGGTGGCAGTGGCTGGTGATGGCGGTGGTGGTGGTGATGGTTGGTGGTGGTGGGTGGTGGTTATGGTGGGTGGTGGTGGTGGTGGTAGCGGTGGTGGTGGGGTTGGTGGTTGCTGATGGTGGTGGTGATGGTGGGTGGTGGTGGTGGTGGGTGGTGGGTGGTAGTTAGTGGTGGGTGGTGGTTAGTGGTGGGTGGTGGTGGTGGGTGATGGCGGTTGTGGTGTGTGGTGGTGGTGGTGGTAGTGGTGAGTGGCAGTGGTGATGTTGGTGGGTAGTGTTGGTGGTTAGTGGTGGTTAGTGGTGGGTGGTGTTGGTGGTGTTGTTAATGGTTGGTGATAACGGTGGTGGTGGGTGGTGGTGGTTAGGGTGGTGGATGGTGGTTAGTGCTGGCTGGTGGTGGTGATGGTGGGTGGTGGTGGTGATGGTGGGTGGTGGTTAGGGTGGTGGATGGTGGTTAGTTCTGGCTGGTGGTGGTGATGGGTGATGGCGTTGGTGGTGGGTGGTGGTAGTGGGTGGAAGTGATTGGGGTGGTGGGGTGAATAGTTTTATAATGCAAAGAACACATTGTCCTGATTGTTATATTATGCAGCAAACACATTGACCTGAATGTTTTACTATGCAGCCAACACATTCATCTGATTGCTGTATTATGCAGCCAACACATTGACCTGATTTTTGTAATAAGCAGCCAATACATTGCCCTGATTGATGTATTATTCATGTAGTAATACTGGTGACATACACTCCACATTTAAATTGCAGAGTATATAAAAATCACAATACTGTGCGAAGAGTGTTTTAAATGTAGCTGATTTATTCATAAATTAAAGTTTACTTAATTTAAGACAAATACTAAAAGCCAACTATCTGATCAAAGATGACGATAACCCTAACTGTACTATTAATGTTCTAATATTTTACCTGTCTACATGTATTCATGTTACTTGATTTAACAACATGAGATAATGCATATCATTAGGTGAAGTGAAGGTAAGATAACATAACTAGCATCTCTTATTATCTGTTGATTTTGCCATTTTTAGAACATTGTATTCTTGAACCATTTGTACTTTGTCCTTATACATGAATACAGATACAGGTTGCAAAATATTTGTCAAGGAATCATCTAATATTATTGTGCCTGTAATTTCAATCTTTGGGTTGATTGCATTTCACATTTGACACAATGACACCAGGAATAAAATATAACTAGTCAAGTAGTTCTTACAATTAAAGTTATATTGTACCAGTATTAACTGAACAATGGCTGCAAATATGTTTTATTTATGTTAATGTTTTAGCCTAATTAATTATGTTAATTTCATTTTATTTCTGACCAAACACTCTGCATTATCCATTTGACGAGACTTTGGGCTAAATGTATTAATGAAATCTAATTGACTCAATTTTGTAATGTATTACCTTATATTGTAATTAATACCACTACTTATATGTATATAATTTCCAATAAAAACAATATTAAATAAAAGTTATGGTTAAATAGAAAATATAATTAAAGATTTTGTGTATATTAGTATTTGCATATAAATTCAAACTGTTTAATCAGTCTACTATTAACCCTGACATGAAAGGTTAAAGGTTAATTGCAATGATATGGAACTTGTAATCTGTGATGCTACTTTCTCAACAACAACAACAACAACAAAGGTTTATCGTGATATGCAGGCCGCCGGCCCCTGACACAGTTATAGAACATAATTATATGTATATATACAAAAGCATGTGTGCACATAACATCATCAAGCATGAAATGGTATAGGTAGGTTTAACATATTGAAAAAGGTAGTAAAGGATAAGTAGCTATACCCTACAACGTAAGTAACTCCTTACGTCTTACAAATGCAAGGTAAATATACGATGCTAGATCCTTAATATAAGTTTCATTTCGACTTGACATTAATATACAGTCAATCTTGTGGATGCGACCACTTGTATTAAGCGACCTTTGTCTTATACGACCATTTTAAAATCCCACGGAGCTTTTTCGCTATATAGTGATATTGTATTAAGCGACTTTTGTCTTACGCGACCAGCGACCCCTGATTTCTATGTATTTTGATGTTCAAATCTTGAATTAAGCGACCACTAGGAGGTAAAAGTGGCTAATGTATTGATCTTCAGGGACAAATCCGTGTTAATTGTTTATCTAAGCCGATAAGATGTACTGTTACACCGCTGCTTTGTTTTCAACCATTATGATTATGCTTTGTCTCGTACACCAGTTCTGACCGGTATTGTTGTAGACTGCATATCAATTTATTGAGTTCAATAACAGAGGAACGTTTTACGCACAGTCTACAGCTTAAAAAGTTTACTATGTGGAACGTTAAGAGACAACGCCGATTTTTCTCGAGTATAGATAACAGGTGCAGAAAAAATGCACTGTACGCGACAAACATTTCCTGAGAAGTGCGGAAAATAAACTATTAATCGGCAACATCTGTCGAAATCCGTATATTACCAATTTGTAATTATGCTAATTAGTAGATATTTGTTAGCCAATCACATTGTTATTAACTTAATAAATTTTCCAATCAGGTCTATTTGTTTGTTATCCCCACGCTTTTTGAAAAAAAGGTGGGGATATTGTGGTTATCTCCGCCGTCCGTCCGTCCGTCTGTCTGTCCGTCCGTCCTGGCCACTATCTCCTCCTACACTAAAAGCACTAGAACCTTGAAACTTACACACATGGTAGCTATGAGCATATGTGCGACCCTGCACTATTTGGAATTTTGGTCTGACCCCTGGGTCAAAAGTTATAGCGGTTGGGGTGGGGCCACGTCAGAAATTATCACTCATTTTTTTAGGTTATTATACATTTACTTCTTTATTTCTACACCGATTCACTTCAAATTGATACTGAACCTCTCTTATGACAATACGGTCAATCTCAACCATGCATGGCCCCATTCCCAACCCTGGGGCACCCCGCCGACATAGGCCACACCCACCAAAAATTTCCATTTACTATAATTTTTTCATTTCTACACGGATTCACTTCAAATTGATACTGAACTTTTGTTATGACATTAGGGTCAATCTCAACTATGCATGGCCCCAATCCCAACCCTGGGGCGCCCGCCCACATAGGCCACACCCACCAAAAAATTCCATTTACTATAAAAAATTTTTAGGTTATTTTACATTAACTTCTTCATTTCTACACTGATTCACTTCAAATTGATACAGAACCTCTCTTATGACAAAACGGTCAAACTCAACTATACATGGCCCCGTTGCCAACCCTGGGGCGCCACGCCCACATAGACCACACCCGCCCAAAATTGCCTTTTACTATAATTTCTTCATTAATACACTGATTCACTTCAAATTGATACTGAACCTCTCTTATGACAATACGGTCAATCTCAACTATGCATGGCCCCATTACCAACCCTGGGGCACCCCGCCCACATAGGCCACACCCTCCCAAAATTGCCTTTTACTATAACTTCTTTATTTTTACACCCATTCACTTCTAATTGATACTGAACTTCTCTTATGACAATACAGTCAATCTCAACTATGCATGGTCCCATGATCAACCCTGGGGCGCCCTTGGGTCAAACATGCGGCGTGGGGATACGCGTCGGCCTCTGCCGCGCCATTTCTAGTTTCTAATTGACGTGTTTTAATTTTTCAGCTCATTATGTGTCATAATCGAGTCAGATTTCCTTAAGCGTACATGCAGAAATTAAAATGTCAAAACGAAAAGTGTTAACGTTGAACGAGAAAATTCGGGTTTTGGAATTGTCAAAGAGTAAAAGTGCACGTAAAATTGCAGATGAGTTTGGAGTCGGTAAAACTCAAATTCAGAACATTCTTAAGCATAAAGCCGAGGTGCTTGAAGACGTGGAAAAATATGTGTCAGGTGAAAAAAAAAACGCGAAAAATATTTCCTAATCTATGTTGTTTTTGCAAATAAATATGTACACACAATTCATTTTTAATATATGATAATGTATAATAAGTGAAAAAATAAAACACATTATAAGTAAAATATTGTTTATGTATTGTGTTTATATTCATTTCATTATAAAAGTTAAAATCATTGTTGACAAAAGAGATTATCCTTCATATAGATTACAATTGAGGGTAAGCATTCTTCCAGAATGGCCTTTTTTATTTAAAGACCATTTTATTAAGAGACCACTTTTGATTACTCCCTTGAGTGGTCTCTTAATACAAGATTGACTGTATGCAATTTCATTACATTGGGATTTAAAAGAAATTTTCGCGGAATAAATCGTGCCCTTAGATCCTTAAACATTGGACAGATAAAAACAAAATGATATTCCGTTTCAACTTGTTTTGAGTTACAAACTTTACAAATTCTTTCATGTATTGGAATATTAGAATACCGGCCCTTTTCTATTTCAAGTTCATGGTAACCTGATCTAAATTGTGAATAACAATGCCTGTATTTTCTCATACATAGAATGTCAAGGTACCTTTCATGACTGTACAATGACTTTATATGTTTATACACACTCAGTTTTGGTGAATGGTTAATAGTTTCTCTCCATGATTGGAACTATTGGTCTCTGAGCCGTATCGTAAATTCGTTTAAGAAAGTGCTTAAGTGTGGTACATGACCGTTGTTCCAAACGTATCCAAATCCATTTTCATGCAATAAACGTTTAATTTCTGTTGCCCAATTACAGCTAGATGGACCTTAGTATCAACCAAATAATCGTAACATTTTCGTATTATCTGGAGTCAGGCGTTTTTAGTATTTTAAGCCAGAATTTTAAACACCTTATCTGCGCGTTAATAAATAACGGGTAACGACCACAATCGCCAAGTGTGACAGAATTTGAAACCCCACAATTCACACCCGTATAGCAAAATTGGCACAACTTTTGAGTCAAATAGTTTAAAGAAAATTGAATTTGGCAGTTGGCAATAATTGGACATAGATGATAGAATACTGTTTATTGCCAGTTTACCTTTAATACAATATGCTTCAGCCATATGAGTGAGCGACAAGGACGAAGAAAACGATACACCGACATAAGTGAATGTCTGTTCCACGGGCAACAAATTACCGTTATAGTACCATTTCTCATTTGTTGCTAGGCGACCGCCGTTCTTAAAAACTACAACTTTAGTTTTACTGATATTTACAGCTAAATAAAAATCGGTACAAAAATCATAATGAGGGTTCAGTTGTCTTTGTAGGCCAACTACTGTGTCGGGCAGAAGTGCGACGTCGTCAGCGAACATAAGGCTGAAAATTTCGATATCACACGGTTTAAGCTGAATCCCACGTGTGCCTTTATTTTTTAGGTACGTTATTAGTTCGTTTATGAAAAATGTTAACAATTTCGGCGAAGCCAAACAACCCTGTTTTAAGCCGATGTTACTCTCAAATTGCTCCGTTAATCCAGTGCTGGTGCGAACGCGCGCTTTCACGGATTTATACATCCCTTTTAGCACTTTTAGTAAGTTACAGTTGGCATTAGATTGAATCAAGACTTCCCATAACTTGTTTCTCACCACAGAATCAAACGCGGCTTTAAAGTCAATAAAAGCTACATAGAGTTTCCGGCGCTTCTGCGATAAGGTTTTATAAATCAAAGTCTGAAGCACAAAGGCGTTGTTGGTAGTTGAACAACCCTCCCTAAAGCCCGCTTGCGACTTGTCTATTTTTGAGTAAACATTTGCGAAAAAAGTCAAACGTCTATTTACTATGTTAGTAAATATTTTGCCAAATATATCTAGTAGTGAAATTCCTCTATAATTAGAAGGCGAATTGATATCACCTTTTTTGTAGATTGGGATTATAATGGCGGAGCACCAGCACTCTGGAAATACGCCTGTGGAAAATATTCGATTAAAAAGCGCTAACATTACTGGCATAATGGTTTCGTGCGCCTGGATGAAAAACTGAGGGGGTATTCCATCATTTCATCATTGAATATAGCGTCTTCGACTTCGCTTAGCTCGTCATTGGGAAGATTAACAAGAATATCCACGCTATCTAAGTTCGCGCTAAACAAGGATTCAAAGTGTTCGTACCAATCACTTTCGGAAATATTCGCGGTGTCCATGGCGTTTTGTCTTCCGGTTAAGGATTTCATTTTTTTCCAAAATGATCTCGGACAATTAAATAAAATCGTGTACACACAAGGGTATTTACTTGATATTTGTAGTTACTTTATTTAATCCCCAGACAGTTTTTGTTATTTTGCTCCTGTGCATATTTCCGCAGTGTGTAACTAAATTGCAACTAAACTGAATTTAAATTGTATGTAAATGTATTTCTAATCTGATAATGCTATAACTTTGATTTTATTGCTTATGTGTATTTACATGCGTGTACAAGTGATTTATTATGGACTAAATATGAGGTTCACCAAGCCATCTAAGAAGACAAAGAAGACTCAATAGACAGAGGCTTTTCATGTTTCATGTTATACTGTTATTCCTATCATGTACAAGATACAAATTGATTTTTATATGTTAATGATATGTATCCTCACTGCAAATTTATTAAAATCCCCATTAAAGCTGTATTAAACACGGTACTATAATTCAGGGTTTAATATAGAGTCAAGAAGCGTGCTTGGGCAATCTCTGAAATAGTTATGTGTGTTATGAACATTACATTTGTAAACCCTTATATTTTTTCAATCACGTAACAAACAGTATCAACCTACCAATGAATGATAAAGGGCATGGTAATTTTGGCAGTCATAGTCTGGGCCATAAGTTTCCATCCACTTCCTGCTGTCATGGAATGAGGCAGTTCTGATCTGCTTACAAGTGTATGCAATTAAGGAGCTCATTTTCTAATATAAGTGCAACTATGCATTTTACATTTTTAATTGCAAAACACACCACATGTTGAGAATTTATTGATAAGTACCTGTATAATTGTATGCATTTATTTCCTTCATAAATTAAAAAATATTGGATAATAGATATACATATCCTTCTTTCCTATTGGTTCGTGAATTCCTATTTAGTTCATGATTTTTTTTGTGATGCAATAATGAAAACATCTTTGCTTCGCAGATGTTTGAATTCGATACTAGTAATGAGTATATCGGGAAGATTTTGCACTCTCGGAAAAAGTGAAAAATGAGGGCAAAAAGGTAATATTTTGTTTATCTGACTGTATACACATTCATATCATTGCAATTTGCACTAAAATAACTGAGTAAAATAACAGTATACCTTAAATATTATGCTTATTTAGGTTTTACATCTGCCCCAGACTTTTGTTTACAATGTCAAGGTCACGTGACTAAAACAATATCGACGTTTTTGTAAAGTTGAGGTTGTAATGGGGGAAATGGAAAGTTGAACGCAAACTGATTAATATCCAATAAACGTTGCGTGTTTTTTTAACGTTGTAGGCAGTTCCTCAAAAATATCATGGAAAATATAAAAACTATACCCCTGACATACTGCTTAAAGCAGTTGCAGAAGTAAAGTTGAAACAAATATCCATCTGTCGTGTTGCTCTTCAACACAACATTCCATACCAGACATTGCGTGATCGGATTAGTGGTCGTGTGGATCCAAATAACTTTAGGACTGAAACGATTTTCACTGAAGACGAGGAACTGAGGTTGGTGGAACACACAGAAGACTCTGCCAGACTGGGGTACAGCTTCAGTAATACAGCCATGCAACAGATGGCAGGTGAGTTGGCGCACCACCTTGGAAGACGCGCTACTGACAAGCCACTCAGTAACTGTATGCTATTTTGCTATTTAAAAAGATGGGACAGTAGAATATCCACACTGAAACCTTCAGCGTTGGATTCAAACAGAGCCAAACCCTCAACTCCAGAAATTGTTTCCAAATATTTTGAAAACCTCGAAGTGGCTATCGCGGAGTACGGGCTACAGGAGAGACCTGATTGCGTATACAATCTGGACGAAACTGGCATCTCTCCTGAACATCGACCACCAAACATTATCGCTCCAATCAAAAAGAAAGCGTAGGCGGTCACGTCGCCACGATCAGCAACAACAACATCAATCGCGTGCGCAAGTGCATTTGGACACCATTTGCCGCCACATTTTGTGTATAAAGGTTCATTAAAATCTAAGCATACTAAATTTTAATCCATATATGCTAAGCAAATGAGTTACATTCATAATTATGTAGTACAGTATTTTTAAAACTAAAACATGGATTTAAAGTACATACAAGTCAGTTGCGTAAATCAATAAATTGATGTTATTTAATTAATTGTAATGTAACCGGTGAGTGAATATTACGAGTGGAATATTTTCAATGCACCGTATAATGAATAACAAACGACTATCTGCGCTTTTCTATGCATTATTTGAATAAAACAAATTGATTTCGCGATATATTAAATTTACCAATATAGCTTTGAAATACAATAATAATACCTACTTACCAGAAGAAATTGAATGGACAATATTTATTTATTAAATGGAAATGCGCGTGCTGTGACGTAGAAGCGTATTTACAAACATCATCGGTAATTCGGATGAACAGCGTCAGTGATAACATTGGAAATAAACTGGTTTCGTGAAATTGAATACTCCGGATAATTGAATATTTGGACGTGACAAATGGGCTATTCAATTAAGCGAAATATACTGTATAAGTCAGTTGCGTAAATCAATAAATTGATGTTATTTAATTAATTGCAAAAGAATATTAACTTTGAAACACAACATTAATGTAATATCTGTTAATATTTAAACGCTGTAGTAATTTACATAAATAATTAATGCAGGAAAAAGGTCCAACGACAACTTTACACCTGGTGCTGTTGTGACCATGTCGGAAACTGGTTGGTCGACCACTGCAACCTTCAAGGACTTGTAACCTCGAAAACAACTTTGTGAAGTACGTCAATAAAGGAGATGGCAGCCAACCAGTACTTCTATTACTTGACGGGCACATCACACACACTTCCCATGAGATGTTGAAATGGGCCAGAGATCGACACATCAACCTGTTCTGTTTGCCAGAACACACATCGCATGTCCTGCAACCCCTTGATGTCTGAGAGTTTGGGCTGTTCAAGCGCTTCTATTATAGCGAATGTGCTACATACATGAAGGCGAATCAAGGCAAGATTGTCACCTGGAACATAGTTTCCGCTTTTTGGAAAACCGGCGTGCATCCCCTGAACAAAAATGCTGTTCCGATGGAAAAGCTCTTGCCGTGTGAATCGTTTCAAGATGAGACACCAATGCTCAAGATGCAGTCGATACGCGCTGGCAAAGAGGCGGTGGATGAGTATCTTCGGTTGAAGTCCGAATCTACCAGCACAACAGCCCCTTGCAAATGCAAATGCGGGAAGCAAAATTCCACAACCCCAAAACCGCAGCCTGGCGGGAAACTACTCACCAGTGATGCATACATTGAGGCACTCGAAATATACGACGCACAAAAGAAAAGCAAGGCACCATCATCATCCAGGACAAACCTGCCACAAACAAGCCCCAAACAATCTACAAGCAGTTTAATTATCAACCGAACCGACAATTCTGAAAGTGAGTCAGATATTTACCACACAGAAGTTTGCTGGGTTTGCTAGTGATTCACGCCTATCAATGTTGACAAGGGACCACACCTAAAGATAGCCAACTGGGGACAGTGCGACGAGTGTGGACATTGGGTTCACTTGGCATTATGCCATGCCAAGTCTGTTCTCAGACGAGGCGACAGTTTTCTGTGTCCTCATTGCAGTTAAATTGTCGATGTTCTTTATCGTTGTTCAGTTGTTTTCTTACTGCAGACTTTTGTACCAAAGAAACAAATCTTCATTTGTTCAATTTCATTAATTACTCACAGTTTGTGCATATTTGCTGTTTTTGCTGCTAAGTTACAATTGTTTTCACTGTTTATTTATTTATTGAGACAATAATTACATTACATAATTGAGAATTCTTGAGCCTCAAATTTGAGCGCGTGCGCTCGACCAATTAAATTCACGAACCAATAGGAAAACGTTCAGCAGATACAGACTTCCGACTGTCAACATATACATGTAAGTATATCGATGTTTAACAAGTTTGAGTTCAAACTTTTTGGTTTATTTGCGTTCTACGGATGTTTTTAGTTCTAGATCTCATCATCTTCAATTTGAATAAATATTTAAGTTGCGCATGCCCAATTTCGAACGCTCAGGTGGCCGAACCAACAGAAAGAGTGGCAAATCCGACTCTGGAAGACTTTTATGCTTACATTTTATGGTCAGTTGCTCAGCATAAAAGTAAAGGCGCGAAGAAACAATAACATGTAATGAGTATCTAATACTTGCGTTTAACGCAGAAATCACTTTCAAAGTATCATGCTTTTTCAAGAGTGTTTTTGAATGCTCTTGATTTCATTTGACAAACACTTTCATAAAAGAATCTCTTGATTAATAGAAAACATTCCCATTTAGTTGACTCCAACAAATCTGCATCCACTTTGTTTATCATGATTGTTTTGTGGCACTTATTTATTGGTATTTGATTTTTCTTAATAATATAAATGTCACACTTGTCTATTACAAGCTGCTTTAAGTCATAGACGCAGCTATTGCAACGCATCGATTTGTTTACAGACATTTCTAACAGAGTTATTGAGAAATTCAATGTAAAAAACTACAAGGAACTGTTTAATACTTGTCAAAAAAGCCAGTTGTCCAGAAGATTAGAAATACCAACTGTTGATATTTACATCATTCTAAGCACAGCATTGATAAATAATTAATGACCAGTAAAACTTAAGCATGACAGTGTTACGAAAAATATGTTATATTTGTCACTGTATAATCATGCTTATCAACAAAAATATAATTCCCTTAGTATCCCTTATTATCATAAAAGCCCGATAAAACAAGAGCTGCTTTTAAGAAAACACAATGCCCCCTACTGCGCTTTGAAGCCGCACGGCAGCTATTTTAGAAACAATTTTATATTTTGAATGTTAAGGTCACAGTGACCTTGACCTTTGACCTAGTTACCTCAAACCATGTTTGATTGTAGATCTCAATGAGATGCACGCACATGTGAAGTTTAAAGAACATAGACCCACGATTTTTCATTTTATCATCAAGGTTAAAGTTTTGGGACATAATGACAGGCAGACAGGCCAAAACCAATATTGCCCCGATCATTCGATCCGCGGGCATTAATAATGTCCACATTTCCCTTATTATCATAAAAGCCTGCTGAAAGAACTTGCTAATATAAACTTTGAACATATTGTCTGGCAGTTAAATGTGATGCACCTGGCAGTGTTTTTTTCACCATTCTGGGAATCGGGACGCGTGTGCATTTGGGTTGGCAAATACTGCATTCTTTTGACTAAAATTGGGAAATCAATATTGTTGATTGTATTCTAACAAGTACTTCATAATGGATAATACAAGTGATTTCAATATTATATACCAATATTGTTGATTGTATTCTTACAAATACTTCATAATGTATAATACAAGTGATCAATATTGTTGATTGTATTCTTACAAGTAATTCATAATGAATAATACAAGTGATTTTAATATTATATTTACTGAGTTTCAACTCATATAACTGATTATGGAGATGAACAACATGTAACTTATTAAAAAAATAATATTTTGGAAACCTTCAATAAAAATTGTTTAGGTCCCATTTGGGATAACATATATATTTATTCCATTGGGAATGGGTCCCCTAGCATTTGCTCGTAAATGTTTGGATATCGTAGCTGGAAATTTACATGGAATAAATTGTTGCACAAAAAATAAAAGCGACTATGATGTATCTCGTTACATATATATTACCATACCACATCTAGCATTGAAATGTTAATTGGCTACTACTATAAGGAGCACTGAGTGTTGAATGTGTTAACTTAATTTTATGAAATATGTTGCGAAATATTCGTTGATTTTGAGTATTTACTTTACTTTATTTTTTATCTTGCTTGACCGTATAGTATTGCTGAAATGGGATTTATCTTAATTTTACATGTATACTGACCACATACACCACAATCAAATCAGAGCTTGTTAAATCACAGTAGAAAGACATTTTTTATGCGAACTAAGCTGATAAATTCAATCCCATATTGTAGTCATCTTAGTTTGAGATAAATATTTAACATCAACAATCTGAACTAAGATGTTTCTACGATTATGAGGACCATAACCCAAAATGTCCTGTGGATGTTCTAACAGTTAACCTGTTTATTCATGTCAGGTTGTTTTACCATGAGATCGTTTACAAAGGTGAAGTGAATGTAAGATAATTTAAATAGTATCAGACTTTATCAATTGGTTTTCCATTTATAGAACATGGGGTGATTAAACTATTTGTACTTTGCCCTTACATATGATATACAGATAAAGGTTGCACAATTTTTGTACAAAAAGCAGTTAATATTATTGTACATGTGTATCAAAGCTTTGGGTTGATTTGTATGACACACTGGGCACACTGACCCCTATACTAAAACAGAACACACTTAGTAATTCTTACAAATTCAATAATATCGTCAAAATATTGACTGAAACATGACCGCAATATTTTTTCTCACATTCATGTTTATCTATCTATTTATATATACTGCTAGTCGCCAACAATTAGCATTACAAGCATGCGCGTGTCAGTGCTAGGAAATTAAGGAAATTAAGGAAGAAGTGTATAGGAGATAAAACGTAATACATAATGTATTTGTGAGACATAGAAACAAAGGTGATAGTGTTAGTTAAAAGAAGGAATATACAGATAAAAGGTTAAAAACAGCCAACCTGCTTAGAAACTGTGGTCTTAAGTTTGGTCACCCCCTGCCTAAACTGGTCCAGGGTAGGTGCCTGTACAATATAGGCTGGTAGAGAGTTCCATAGGACAATAGTGGCTGGATAGAAGGAAAATGTATAGAAGTTGCTTGGAGTGGGGATTTGTCTGAATGAAAGAGGGTGCAGATGTCTAGTGAGCCGGGTCGGAGGAGTGACGTAGGGAGGCATTGGTACAGCAACCAGTCCATGGACAATGTTATAGAACATCAGTAGCCAGGAGTCATACCTTCTGTTCTCAAGTGAACGCCACCCTAATTTGTATAGCATGTGTGTGACACTGTTGTGATATGAGTAGTCATTTGTAAACCATCGAGCGGCCCTGCGTTGGACCATCTCGATCTTTTTGGTGTTGTGGTGGTGTGTGGTGGTGGTGGGTGGCAGTGGTGGTTGGTGGTGGTAGGTGGTGGTGATGGTTAGTGGTGGTGGTGATGGTTGGTGGTGGGTGTAAGTTAGTAGGTGGTGGGTGGCAGATGTGATGGTGGGTGACTGTGGTGGTGGTAGCGGTGAGTGGCAGTGGTTTTTTGCTAAGAAGAGACTATCTTGAAAAGAAAAAGGTGGAGGGTTCACATTTATAAATCCCTTATATAATTTACAATCTATGTCTTGCAATAATGCCTGAGAGTTGACCTGTCAATGCGAATGACAGGGGGACATGACCTTATTAAAGATAACGCAGTTAATATAGCTTATGACACATTATCCTGTGATAACAAAACCCACTGCATACCTTCCCATGGTACCTTTTTGTATAACTGGACCAAAATCAAAGCCACCACGATGCTTGATGTTCAATGTAGGCATATAATGGAAAGTTAGGTGGTCTATTATAGGAGGTTAATGTACGTCGTAAAGTAAGTAAATACCATAATTGACCCATGTTTCGCACAGTACCCTTTTGCAATTCTCACTTCTTTTTACAGAACTGGCTTTGGTTGTCATGCATGGTAAATGAACGGTTCCTATGATATTAAAGAAAACTCTGCACCAATTTGTATGCATTTATTTTGTTTTGGCAACAACAAATTGAAGTTTGAAAAATGTTCATCAAAAAGTGTAAGAGAACTTCTTCTGACAAGTCAGTGTCTATGTTAACAAGGGCTGTTTGTAAAAAATGCATGCCCCCCCCCCATATGGGCTGTCAGTTGTAGTGGCAGCCATTGTGTGAATATTTTATTTGTCACTGCGACCTTGACCTTGATCCTAGGCCTTATTATCCTAAAGTTATCATCAGGAAACCATTTTACTGTTTCGAGTCACTGTGACCTTTGACCTTGTGACCTGAAAATTAATAGGGGTCATCTGCTAGTCATGATCAATGTACCTTTGAAGTTTCATGATCCTAGGCGTAAGAATTCTTGAGTTATCATCCAGAAACCATTTTACTATATCGAGTCACTGGGACCTTGACCTTGGACCTAGTGACCTAAAAAAACAATAGGGGTCATCTCCCAGTCATGATCAATGTACCTATGTAGTTTCATGATCCCAGGCGTAAGCATTCTTGAGTTATCATCCGGAAACCATTTTAATGTTTCGAGTCACTGTGACATTGACCTTTGACCTAGTGACCTGAAAATCAATAGGGTCATCTGCCAGTCATGATCAATGTACCTACTAAGTTTCATGAACCTAGGAGTAAGCATTATTGAGTTATCATCCGGAAACCGTTTCACTGTTTCAGGTCACTTTGACCTTAACCTTTGACCTTGTGACCTGAAAATCAATAGGGGTCATCTGCTATTTATGATCAATGCACCTATGAAGTTTCATTATTCTAGGCCTAGGCGTTCTTGAGTTATCATCCGGAAACCATCTGGTGGAGGCAACGACCGACACACCGACAGACCAACATGTGCTAAACAATATACCCCCTCTTCTTCGAAGGGGGGCATAACAAGTTGATAATACACGTATATATAATTATTTCCAAACCATTTTTCGCGCACCGAAAAACAAAAAACTGGTTGGCTCAAAGAAATTTTGGGACAGCGCTAGCTCTGGTTACCCCACGACACCAGTACATAATATAATCTGCAAATGTGGTCCTAAACTGCATCCAATAACGAGTCACTGTGACCTTGACCAGTGACCTAGTGACCTCAAATTTAATAGGGGTCATCTGCCAGTCATGATCAATGTACCTATGACGTTTCATGATCCTAGGCGTAAGCGTTCTTGAGTAATCATCTGGAAATCATCTGGTGGATGGATGGAGACCCCACGACACCAGTACATAATATAATCTGCAAATGTGGTCCTAAACTGCATCCAAGAACGAGTCACTGTGAACTTGACCTTTGACCTAGTGACCTCAAAATCAATAGGGGTCATCTGCCAGTCATTATCAATGTACCTATAAAGTTCCAATACTAGGCGTAAACGTTCTTGAGTTATCATCCGGAAACCATCTCGTGGACGAACGGACGGACCTACCGACGGACTGATGTCCAAAACAATACACCCTCTCTTAATCGAAGGGGGGCATAAATATACTAGACGTCCCTAATTTTGGAAATAAATTGATCCAGTTTAGAAGGATGTGAGAGTCCACTAGGCATAAATGGGTTAAGTTCTTATACAGTGCTTCAGGTAGGCCTTAGCGTCAGCGTGAAGCCCCCTGCTGTCAAAGATTCAAACCTACCACCTTGCCCTTTTTGTGGCTGAATGGGAAAACAAATCCATAATACAGTCCGAAAATTCCCATTTGATGGTGAGAATGTTCGTATGCTTGTAAATAGAGATGTTCAAGTTTTATCAAGTCAACAATTATATTTTCCCAATGTAATGTAAATTGACACATACATCCATATGTATGCTGTTTGCTGCTCATGAGTATCTTAGGGTTGGAAATGAAGCCTTTAAAACTTGAATACAGTAAGAAAGGTCTTTAATTAAATTTAACTTACTAAAGGACCAGACTTGTGGTCCCTTACACAGTTAAATTTAATTAAAGACCTTTCTTAGCAAACAGCACAAAACCTGGACAGACTGTGAGTAACTCGCAGGCTGTTCTTGTTTTATGCTGCTTGCACATACATGTAGCAATTTTTACTTGGCTTAGTGGGAAAGGAATAAGCAGTCCTTCAGCTTGTATTTGCAAAGGGCAGGACGCTCTTTTGTCATAGGGCATTTTACTTTGCTTTTGAGTGGGAAAGGGTTAAATTGCTCTGAAAATTTCAAAGATAAACATTATTATAGCATTGCATTAAAAAATAAACCAGACATATTGATTAAAGAATTTAATATAATTTTGGTCTTCTTTTTGAGGGATTTACAGTGTTTCCACCAAATCCAACTTGAAGGCACCATGCAGGGCTCATTGCCAGCTTTATCACCTATTTTGACGCAGTATTAAACAGGCCCTAATCCGAACGATTCAAAAATACTTGCGACGGTTGGCAGACAAACAGTGGGGCCTGATAACGCCACTGTATGTTTGTGTGTGAGTAATTTCCTTACAATGTGTGAATTAAGTTATTGAATTCGAAGTTTTGATAATTACTTTGGTAAAACTCACTATGTGGCGTGATTTATGGCATGTTTTATCAATACCCCCAGTGGTAATATTTCATCAACGTGTGGCGACAAGATTAATGCAATCTTCAAAATTGCAAACTTTTTTTGCAGAAAAACAAACATTGAAGTTAAGTTGTACTAAAAATTAAATTAAATTGCATCCTTGAAAGATTCCTGAAAACGTAAATGTTGATAACTGAAAAAACACACATTATAATCATGTTAGGTATGATGATATATCATTGCATGTAAGCCATAATTGGCTTATCAGCAGATACTACAATGATCTTGTGAAATTATCAGCTTCCTACGGTCACTTTCAACCATGATTTCTCGCCATAATTTATCCAATTCAATTCAAAAATTGTGTTGCTTATTTTCCATGCAAACTAATGGTCCCTTTGTAATTATATTTAAATCAAACATTTTTTAAAACTTAAAATGCAAACCTTTTTTTTTATTTTAACAAGATAATGATAATGCTGTTACAGTGTAAAATTTTCATAACTGCTAAGAAAAAATACCAACCCATTTATTTTGTTTAAAGTTTGATAAATAATGTCAATAAATGTTGAACAAAGCTGAAACATCATAAATAATAATTATGCTTTTTTAAACTGCTGGCTTGCACACAAATTGCTGTGAAACACAATCTGTTCAAATAAAAACAAATTCAGTCATAGAATCATCATTCCGAAACAAGAGTAACCTCCCTTTGACAAGAGTTATCTCTCTTTGTCAAAGCCTGGCATTCTTTCACAATGATTAATATGACATTAACTTCATGTCATTGTTTGAAACATAATGCAAATCAATTAACTGAAGCAGTTTTTGTCAGTTTAATAATTAACCAGCAAAAAAAACACTATGGTACGAAGTTCTTTTCAATTAGCGAGTCATTCGAGAGAAATTTTAAAGAGCTTCTAAACTAATGGCATGTCACAGCAGCTAAACTCTTCACCTATACACGCTTGTTCACATTATTTGCGTTTATTTCATAATGAACTATTATGAAAACCGTGTAAATTAAATTAATGGCAAAAATAAATCACTCTCTGACAGGAGCGTTTTTAGCACCACAATTAATCATCTATTAAGGACGGCAACACTGTCCACTTAGACCAGTTGGTTTTGATTATAAATACCATCATCTCCATTTTGCAATTCTGACGTTTCACAACCATGGACTATTGAAATTGTTTCGCCAAATTCTTCCATAAAAAAAATTCATAAATGCTTTTCATTAAATCTAGAGTCTGTTTATTTTGTTTTGACATTTTCAATGACTGTTAATACATGGCTAAGTCAGGGTATGTGTTTTCCACTGACACTTCAGGTCCATATCTCCCCATACTTGAAAAATATTCGACAGTAAATTCCACATCAATTTTCGGTCACTGATAAACTTTCCCATCTAAATGATCAATTTTAGACGACCGTAAGCTCACTTCAAAAGCCCCAGTAATCGTGTTTGCCCTATTTGGTATGTCTTATCTTAATTTCCTATCTCAACATGTCATTTTGGACACGACTTTCAAAAACGAACATGATTTTCTCATAACACAAGGGATATGTGGCTAGGGGGACAAGTGATCTTCATGGAACATCTTCAGCTGACTGGATTAGCAAAAAATACTACCCCACCATGTCACAGACAACCGGAGGCGTCAAAATATTGAAGATATCGGTCTCAAAACTAAAATTATATTGTCTCCATAACAACAGCATGCATATGAGATCAACTTTTGAACCCAAATCTGTTTTACTTAGGCAACATAGCAGGCAGTTAACGTCGTTAACAGTGTAGCCAATTCATTTATAAAGGAGGCTTTAAAAAATTTATTCAATAAAAAGTTTATGTTTAAGGTCATGTTTGCCAGGATCCAAATAAAACTTCCTGGAGAGTGTTTTCCCCTTTGCCACTTAGATATGTATTTTAACCCATTTGTAGTCCTTTAGAAAGTTACATTTAATTAAATACCTTTCTTACTAAATGCAAGAGGTTTTAAAGGTTTTATTTCCAACCCTTAGTTAATAACGTGCAGCAAACAGCATAAAACCTGAACAGACTGCGAGTTACTTGCAGGCTATTCTGGTTTTATGCTGCTTGCACATTGCCTTTTTCACTTTGCTTCTTATGGGGGAAAGGGTTAAACAAGTTTTCATGAGACATGGTTCTTTTTTAAGTGCATTGAATGTACATTAAAAGCAGTACTGTTGCAATCCACTGTGCCCTGGGCATTGTACCACAAAAATACTAAACTCAATTTTCTGACTCTAAAGAACTAAATAGTTTTTCCTCAATTTTAATATGAGTTTGTTCATCATGCTCAACTTGGTTTTTGACAGACTTTTTTATGAGTCTGACTCAAACCGAAGTTCATTAACATATGCATATTCTTAGAGCTGACATTTGAGGTTTTTTGCGAGCTGACTGACCATATCAATAATCAGTATTAAACCATCTGCACCAATGATTGCATAGGATTAGTTGATGGGGTGTGTACCTTGCAGGAAATCACTGAGTTCTATACACAGTCAGAATTATTTTTTCAATATCTCCCCAAAAAACACCCAGACCTGGTTCCAACCAGAAAACAGACTTAAGAGTCTGAATAAGCAATTGGCTGTTATGATGCAATAAAGCTAACAAATGAGCTAAAACAATTTGGTTTTAACTAAAGTGAGCTTTAAGTGTTTTTGTCAACGGTGGTTGTTTGTGGACAATTTAAAATTTAAAATGAGTGAAAAAAAAATGCAGAATTTCATGAAGTAGCATTGTTTGATGGTTTCTAGTTGTACATTATACCATAACTGTGAAAAAAAATCCTTTGTTTGGCAACTTTAACTTACAAAAGCATTCGCACACAACAATGTAAAACATAAAATCACCAAAGACCATTGTGATGCTGATGTTAAGTTGTTGTATTTTTTTTAACTCTTTCAGTGCTGGAACCGAATTTCGAAGGCCTTTGCCAACAGTTTGGATCCAGATGAGACGCAACAGAACATGGCGTCTCATTAGGATCCAAACTGGTTGCTGTTCTGATAGCATTCTTTGAAAAAAAATCGAAGAAATGCTAATTTTAGAAATTCAGCAGACCATATTTTAGCAGATGACAAATTTCCCAGCATGCAAAGGGTTAACTATTAATTTGGGAGCAAAAACTACCATTTTCACACCCTCACAACTGAGATATTTGTTACAGATCCCTAGCAATGTTCAGATGAGAAAGTTGCAAGCAGGTCAACAGTCAAGAGTGCTGGGTCTGCATGGTTTTTTACTTTCTACTTAATTTCCAAGCACCAATGTGATTTTGAATAAATTACGTATTCATAAACACTTCTTCATTTGTACGTTGAATTACTTCAAATTTATACTGAACATCTCTTATGACAATACGGTCAATCTCAACTATGCATGGCCCCATTACCAACCCTGGGGTGCCCCTGTGTCAAACCTGCGGCGTGGGGATATGCGTCGGCCTCTGCTGCGCCATTTCTAGTCTAAGTATAAAAAGGGCACATAATTCTGTCAAAATACACGCCAGAGTTATCTAACTTTGTCTGCCTAGTTCCCCCATGATAGTAAGTAAGTGTACCAAGTTTGAATGCAATAGCTTTGATACTTTATGAGAAAAGTGGACCTAAAAACAAAACTTAACCGGACGCCAACACCGACGCCAAGGTGATGACAATAGCTCTTTTTTTCAAAAAAATAGATGAGCTAAAAATGACGGACTGATCAAAATAATAGCGCTCCAATTTCTCGGCTGCTAAGGGGTAAAGTTATTGCATTTTCTTTATGGAATTTTTTTATCAACAAGGTAATTGGCAAGAACCAGTTATAGAAATAAAATTTTAATAATAATGATAATAACAAATATATTTGGAACTGATCGATGTAAGAATTTAACTCCAACGTGCAGGCAATTTTGTTATTGTATCGGTGTTTTCAGTTTTGAATGTTAAATTATTGCATAAACTCTAATTATAATGCCCTCTGGCGGGGTGCAGAAACTTGGCAAAAGCAGGGATTGAACGTGAGAAATCGTGTTTTAACAAGGCGATTCACGCGCCGTTCAAACCCTGTTATGTGTTTTTCATGTCCATAATCTGGTCCACGCGCAGTTACTTCCCTTCTCCTGCCTTCGACAACTTTCCAAGCATAAATGGGGAACTGAATAAGCATCAGTTTCCTAATGCATGCAGGGATAATGGCAATGACTATTTCAATCCACTTTTCAAAAATGTAAGTGTGTATGTACCTTCAACGTTCATGTAAATTCCAAAATAAATTCTCATTTCTTACTTTGGCGGCTGCATTTCAACTTTGCATAAATCCACTGTTACAACACATTTTAAATCGAAAACTGCCTATCCGAAGGTAAAGCCTCGTCATTTCGGATGATGACCGAGTGAGGCATATGTAAAACACAACATTGAACTGTATTGAAATAATCGAATTATTTTGTCGATGTCGAATGAACAAGAGGTATTGTTTTCAATGTTATTTTAATTTATTTTGGTATTTGTGATTTGTTTATGCAATAATAGTGAAAATACACATTTTCTCGGACATGATCATCGTGCTGCGAGCTCGGGCAGGAACGGATTTTTCGAGCGCCCGCAGATGATCATGCCCTCGAAAACGTATATTATCCCTATATTCATGTTACGTTTTTTTGACACTGTGCATTTAAAATACGGATCTACCCAGGTTGTTCAATATGTGGTACGCTGGGCCGAGGCTACCGTAACCATAAATCATCACTAATGAACACTGTTCATATCGCGGCTGCGCGTACTGTTACAGTTCTCACTACGGTCATATCGACAATGGCCCTTTCATTTCACATGATAATAGGGTGTAGTTTTCTTTTCAAACTATTTGTGATATGTTTACGATTGCTCAATGAACTCGGATCTTTTCGCAAATACCGGTTAACACATTTTAGGTGTTGGCTCATATTATACCTAAAGGAGGGTGAAATGAACGCGCCCTCTTTGTTATTTGCATCGTGACCGGGCACGTTTATTAGGATAAAGACAGTATATGCATTAAACTGAAGACATGAACAAGTTATAAACATAATTAAAATATTATATATACATCGAAGCAATAACTAATTCAAAATAGTTTGATTTAGTTAATTAGTAATAAAAAAACATGCTTAAAAAGGATTGTAATGGCTTGATAATTACACACACAAAGTTGACATTACTACTGCAATAAATTTTTGTTAAAAAAGTCAATGTTCAACACAAATTTACAACACACAGTATCAAATATGGTTTCTTGTCAATGGGGTTAGGACTTAAAACATATGTTCAGTGTTTTAAATTATTTCCTGTGGTTTTAAGAAAGCTTTCAAAAGCAAACACATATTACAAAAACATGACAGACAAAACATGACAGACAATGACTGATCACACTAGCATTTATATATAAATCTAAGAACTGTGACCTCAGTTGAGCACGCAATCTGTGATTGTGCTGCACCATGCCACTTGGCTGTGATATCAATGTAATCTTACCTGACAAGACTTGGCTTGTAATTATTGACTTGACAACTACCCAAGGAACAGTCAACCCTAAACAGGAGGAAGGTCAGTAAAGGTCCAGTGTCTGGCTTGAGTTCCATTTCTGCTGCTTACTAGACAACTGTTCCAACAACAGTCACTTCCACCTACATGTAACTTTTTCAACCACAGTCACTTCCACCTGAACTGGAGGAGGTCAGTGAAAGGTCAAGTGATTTGCTTCAGTTACATTTCTGCTGCTCACTATGCAACTGTTCCAACAACAGTACAGGGGTCAGTACAGGTCCAGTGTTTGGCTTGAATTCTGTTTCTGCTGCTCGCTAGATTACTTTCCCAACCACAGTCACTTCCACTTAAACAGGAGGGGGCAAGTATAGTTTCAAGTGTTTGGCTTGAGTAACATTTCTGCTGGTCACTATATAAATGTTCCAACAACAGTCAATCCACCTAGACAGGAGGGAGATCCATAAATATCCAGCATCTGGCTCAAGTTATATTTCTCTTGCCTGCAATGCTTGAGCCCCTTGCTTGCCAAAGTGTCCTCTGTACATCAACTGTGTATTGGAAACAGAAAATAATTAACTCATGACTTATTATCCAAAAAGGTAAACAAAACTTTGTCAATACATATTATATTATTTATAAATATCTATTACCGGTATTAATGCCTTAATACCTGTTCAGTCATCAAACACCCTATCAGATTTTCAAATTAAGTGTGAAAAACATCTAATTTGAATCGACTTACCAACATTGCTACCTGATTACTGTACCCGATATAAGTTCAATGTTTATTAAAGGATCTCAATCAAATATGTTGCTATATCTCCTTTACAAGGGAAATCATGGATACAGGATCGAAAAGTAAACACAAGTGTAAAATTGTGTTTATTAAGAATGCAACAAATAAAGCTCAATGAAACTACTTGTGTATTGTGTGTTCCTTGACTATTCAAGAGCTCTATGAATACTGCATTTATCAGCTACCGACATATCTTTCGAAGTAATTAACTTTGTTTATTTACATACATGAATTTTGTCCTGAGCATATTTATGAAAAGTTAGCGTACATAGCGTGCTTCCCAACATAATCACCCTTCCCATAAGCTATCAAAATGACAGCACATATGATTGACTTTTAATACAACAATATTAATAATTAACATAACATAAATAAAATGCTGAATGTATAGAAAGACAGTTAGCAAGAGAAAACTAAATATTCCTGAATACAAATCAGGGAATTGAGTTGTTGAACATTTAATTGATGCAAAAAAGTGCAATATTATTTCTTCTTGAAAAATTTGTATCAATTGATTTTGATCATTGTTATGTTACGTTAGATCTAGTTTGGATTTGACAGAGATTGGTTCCAGTAAAATATGTTGTGGTTTATGTTTATTATTGAAACAAAATGCAACCAGTGTTGGTCTGTTGAATGCCATTAATTTATGTTCATACGTTTATGTCGATGGAAATAATGCGTGTCGCTTTGACATGATTCTTTCATCACAACGACGCATGGAAGTGGACAATTTACACTGACATATGTATACAAAAACAGTTAACATACATGTGATCTCTGAACTCATCCTCACGATGCAACATTAAATGATTAACCTTCAAGGAGCTATTTATTTGCCATAAAATTTCTTAAATTGCACAATGTTATGCCATGCAAGGGCTTCTAGTGCATGTAAACATTAAAAGCATAAGAAATAGACCAGTTGACGAGTGACCTGCAAAGTTTAGGCTCCGCCCACTGGTTGGCAAAAAAAGAGGTGGAATTCATATAAGCATACATGCCATAATTTTTTAGGTCCAAAGCGGGACATTACATAAAAAATTGTCGGGACATTTGACCAAAAAGCGGGACACCTAAAACGATCTATCATTTCACCTTTACTGTAGTCAGTATAGTACTAACAAATACTCTTGATACTTTTATTCAAGACATAAAACATCTGATATGAAGCATGGAATCTAAAACATAACAATAACAGTTTTATAAAATAATACAATAGCAAACAACGAGGATAATATTCATCTTTTTAGAGTACTAAATCTAGAACATTACAAAAACAATACTCATTATATTAATTTCAATGGCAAACATTAACGCAGGGGAGGCTATCCAGTACTCTGAAAGTACGGGTTACAGTAAACTATCTACAGAACAGTTACACACCGAATGCGCGGCCGTACACATTTCCGAGGTAGGTTTTTGGTGGAAGCAAAACGTCTTTGTGTTCATTTTAACTCTCAACAACGCCTCAACCGTTTTTACACCAACAAAAAACAAAAGGACAAAAGAAGTCTATGGATTTTTTTCTTTTTCATAAAAAAAAGTCTATGGATGCTTTACTCGAATTATTTTTCTCTAATGTTAATCTTATTTTGTTTTCTTCTTATATACACAGATTAAACTGAATTGTGAATTGTCAGGCGCTGTATTGGGGGTAGTGTCAAACTGTGATGAATACCAACACGTTGTTTTTATTACAATAACACAAGACAAGATGGGTACCACTTTTACTGTTTGTTGCGATGTTTTTTTAAGCATGTATCCATGCGCAGTTTGTTACTTGTCAATTGTCGCGGCTTAATTGGAGTAGGGTCAAACTGTCATGCATAGCACCTCGTTGTTTTTAGCTTAATTGGAGTAGGGTCAAGCTGTCATGCAAAGCACCTCGTTGTTTTTATAACAATTACACCCAATTACACTAGACAGGTTGGGTATCACTTATTGGACTGTTTGTTGCGATTTTGGTATATTGCACATTCGGATTATCCCGCTATTTATAAACTAAACATTGAATGTAAAAGACTCATTAATGACGTAGAGTTAATTTTACAAAACAATTGTTTTGTAAACCGTTTCAAACAAATACAAAAATAAACACATTTTCAACATTTACTTCATTATAATACAACTATCGATATCAATAAGCGACCACTATCTTGAAGACCACCATGGTGTGAATGCCTGATGGAATCAATAATTAGCCGATAAATCGCTGATAAGGTGTCATAAACAACACTGGTACACACGATAAGTAGAATCGGATTGTTATTTGGGGGCAATAAAGGGATTAGCGGGGGTAAGTGTTAGCGAAACAGAGCTTGAATAGCGAATTTTATTGGGAACCTATAGACCTTACATCGTTTTTTACGAATGTCGGGACAAATCGTCTCATATCGGGACGGCGGGACAAAGGGCCCAAAAGCGGGACTGTCCCGCCGAGATCGGGACGTATGGCATGTATGCATATAAGCACATACAGAGAAGGTTGACAAAATCATGCACATATCAATTATAATTTTACTAATTATGTCTACCGGTATATAAAACATTAGCATGCAAGGGAATGCATCTTTTGAACGGCTATATTGTTGTTATTATTGGTTTTTACTCACAACGAACTCGGGAATGGAACATAATTTAAGAGCTCAATATGTGGTTACCACAAAAATCTCTCTACTTGGCACTTCTTTGCGACCATGTTAAGTGAAAAAAAAAGAAATTGAAATTCTTTCAAAATTAAATTTAATGATCAAAAACAAATAAGGATGAAAACAAACAACCAATAGGTATCTTTTCTGTACGCACCTAGGGTAACTGATTTGAACTTTTATGTCTGAAAAAAATTACCTGGTAACACATTAAATAAATTGCCTTGACTAATGTTATTGTTTTATTTAATTGTTCACACTAATTTTGACACTCATAGTTGCAGCTTTTATATCCCGGTGTTTAATTGCACCTCTGTTCATCACAAATCGATTATCTGGTTAGGATCGGATACTGTCGAGACAATTACAATGAAAACATGGTGTCATAAGTAAAACCCAGGGTCCTAAGAATGGGTCCCTGAATAAACCACATGTGGCAGACGCGTGTCTGGTCATTAAACACAAGTTACGATACCTCCATCAGGGCTAGCGCTGGACCAAAATATCTTTGAGCCAACCCCCCCATCGGAAAAAATTTTGGATCCTAGATTGTCTGTGGTGCGTTTTGGGCCTATTGCCAACCAGTTATCGTTTGTTTCATCTGCATATATACATCTAGTTAAACTATAGCATTTCAAATTAAAATTCCTCTCATCTTCCTTTAGACTTTGCATGTTTCGTCACCGAGTCTTTTTTCAGGATATTGCAACCTACAGTGAACGTGTTAGAAGTCTGCACCTTAATGCATAGGTCACAGTTCATTGATTCATTCTCAAAGCGAAGCCAATTATTATCAACTTTACATGACTCTTGGAATGCTCTAGTTTTTTGTGTTTTAATTTTATTTTTTTTCAGACTCATTTTCGTCCAAAGGACACTTTACGTTTAAAGAAGCCATGTTTGCGACTGTACGGACAGAGTGGTTACTTCAATTTATATTGTAGATGATATGAATTACTCTTCCAATGTGTTACAAATTCGTAACTTTAATTAAACTTTAATTGCAATTAAACCGCGCATGTTTTTCACGTTTTCCTTAGATTAAAATACGCCGCTGTTAGTGAGCATAGTGTGTGAGTAAAACGATCAATTTAATTAATTATCACCTTTTCATTTCAATCAAAATCGGCAGAAAGTTGTAGCATCTACGACATTGAACTAATTATTTAATTATCACTCTTTAATTTAGATCAATAGTCAGCTTGGAAATAATTATTTTATTGTCACGCTTATTTTCATTTTTAATCTTATAATACGACATATGCGACCAGCCGCTATTTTGTTTGCAGACGACAATATTAACTGTGTATTCAAAGCTCCACCCATTTTTACGTTTCATTCAACAACGTCATTTCATGTGTAAGCGAGCTCAGTTTTAATTGGCCAGCTACAATGTGCACTTCAATAACAATAAGGTCAAGCGATGTCTCGATACAGGTGCAGACCGGTTTTCGTTTACTGTTCAAATTGTGAATACTTTCATTGAAACAAAAAGAAAAATATAGAATAGAAAACCAGTTTCGGGTTAAAATGGCGGCTGTTTTTAATGAAATTTTACGAGATTTTAGCATTTTCATAAAATCGGATTTTTCTTGAGCCAAATTCTCAATATTTTCGCAAATGGCTCAAGTGGCGAACGACAGCGCGAGCCCTGCTCCATGTCATCTCTTGGCACATTGAGCAGTCATTTAAGCCAAATTTTAAAGCTAAAATACTGAACAGTTGTTTCAATAAAATATTTTAACATTAAAAAAATGAAGACATTTATCGGAAATGGATTAACAGGAACTATATATAGATTAGGCATTTTAATCATAATAATACATTGTTTAATAACTATACATTTAAAATATTGTGCAATTTTACTGCTACGCAAGTCAGGTATTTAATGGGTACCGGCAAAAGTAAACTGAGCTATTACATGTAAAGATTAGGGCTGCAACGAATCCAAAAAAATTGTTCAGATCTGAATCCAAATCCAAATATGGTTTCTTGCCGTTTTTCGGATCCGGATCCCTCAGATAAGAGAAAATTAGAATTTTCTGTCGAAATTAAAGTAATCAATGTTTTAGAAGTATAATTTGACTAAAAAACATTAAATATTTATTAACAAAAAACATAACACATTTCTCGCTTAACATTGTAGTGATGTCTAAATAAAACGAAACCGTAACACTTATTCTCTTAATAGTTTGCTCGTTCAAATACACTTTTCACTGTTCATAAGTTTGATGTTTGTTTTCACAACATTTAACATATCAACATTGCCCATGTCCAGGCAAGCCCTATGAGCACTGACATGGTTTCCTGCTCTGGAGAAGATTCTCTCACTGGGAACTGTGATTCCTTGCATCACAAGATAACATTTAAACTTAGTATATGACGAAATATGCTTTCAAGACAATACATAATGCAGGAACACAATTTGACAGGTCGCACAAAATTTACCTGAATTACCTTCTAGTCGCACTGGGTCCACTACCGTTGTTTTTAATACAACTCAGAAAGACAATAAGGATTGAAAACTTAATAACTTATTGCCATTCGGAATTCCATTTGCAATGTGTAGATCCTCCATGATTTCAAATTAGTTTTGCTTTAGGGGCCCATTACGGAATGTCCAATGACAATAAAAGCCGAAGGATCTCGAATGATCTGCTATTTGACTGTCACTCGTCAATACATATTGACTATTACACGTATGATTTTTCTTTTAAACAGAACCAGTCTGTATAAAAAACAATACTTGTGAAAACAGCGCTAGGATACATGCAACTATGAAAATAAATATCCGGAACCAAAATTTTCAGGGGTGGATCCGTACCCGCGAATATGAAGTTGGAATCGATATCATCGGATATTTCGGGTACCCGTTGCAGCCCTAGTAAAGATTGTACATTACTTCAGTGTACGAAACACCATCATGAACAAAAGCAATCATAAAAGGGTAAAACATAATTGCGTTAAATAAATTAAATATATGCATTAATCATAAATGCTATAATTTTATCACTCGCTATGACTATTAAAGAGATTTCAATATACATGCAATGACAGTTCAATTTGCATAACATGCAGGGTTTTTCCGTTTGTATGCTTAATTGTATCAATACAATGTATTTTGTTTTGTGGAATTGTCAGTATTTAGTCTTCCGATCACGTTAACTCTATGCTTATAACTACTTCGTATTTTTATGACAAGGAAATTTGATTTGTGTATATACATCTATTTGGTACTAAATATGATGTATTTGCACTATATTTTAAGAGTTTAAAATGTTAATTTCAGTCTTATTACCAATTTATTGACTAAACAAGAGCCCTTTATACATGTTTTACGTTACTGTAAGCAGTTTTTTTGCCAACTAGTGTGTGCGCATGCGCAGAAAAACCCTTATGTAAACAATAACATTCAACTGGCATATTTGCATGGGTTAGGGTTATCACAACAAATGGAGATGATTCCATTTCCATTAGCAATACAAGTGCTGTGTTTACACTAGAGCAGTTTTCTGCTTTGCTTTGCTTTGTGGGAATTTCTTCAAGGGACCATTTTATAGCCCCTTCATGCAAAATGGGTCTTATGGCGTTTTGGCCGCCCTAGCTCAAGCCAATCATGTGCATTTGCGCAGTCTGGTCAGAGGCGAAGCTACCTCCGATAAAATCACTCAGAGTTGTTAAGGTCCCATTATGTATCTCCTGACCAGACTGCAAAATGTGTAGGCTGGCTGGGATATAGCTATGATAGGAGCATATGACATAAGACCCATTATTGCATGATGCGGGTCATTAAAAATCTAATTGCGTATTGTAAAATGCACATTTTAGCACAATGCTTTTCGATATAAAATTTATTTCAAAATAGAAAATAAAGCAAACTGGTAAATTAGCAGAAACAATTTCAAGAGGTGCTGACAAAGTACAGCAAACATGTGTGGTTAGATACACCTGTAATTAAACGATTTCCCTCTTATCGAGATACTACTATTTCAGTACTACTGAGTAGTCTTGTTTTCTTAACTTGAAATCAAAACTGTGTTTATCGATTGTCAATTAAGTCTTCCCCTGATAATTTAGTGACCGAGTAGAGACCCACTTTTCTGCCTCAAAGGCATAATACAACCAGGAATAGTACAACCAGGAATATTTTCACTCTGTATTCACACCATTCATGATACTATTCACAGGTTTAGACTGAAACACAATGATATAAGATATCAATCAGATTCACATTCACACAATTATTTTAACGTTTAACCCTTAATATCAGTGACATTAATTTATACTATCAAAAAGAGTTTTCATTACATAAAAGTAATAATACTAGAACAAATGTTCAAAAAGCTTGGTACGTAACGTCACGTGTACGAAAACATCATCAAAACTGTAAAAATGACTTATACTGAATAAATATATGAAAGTGCTAATTTAGAAAAACTGGCTTGGGGTATACAATAATTATACGTACACTGTTGTGGTATACAGCTTGTACAAACAGTATTATACGCCTGAAAAGGCTGCGAGACCACGCCGTTGAAGAACGGAAGCCAAACGATAAACTAAAGTTATGCCGAATCGAATTGACTCAACAAACAAGGTTACACGCCACTAAACTTAATGCGGTAAACCTCACACTCCCCGCCTGTTATTTCTCAAAATAACACTTTCATGAATGAATATTCTGCATTCTTACATACACAATTATCAGTTTAAGAACATAGTACATACATACACTCTAGACTTACAAAAAATACAGCATTACACATGTAATCTTATGTTATATCCTAACAATTTAAATGCTAATATCTTATATGGATATACCTTATCCAGTAGTTCAATACACCTCAATATAACCATACTGTCAGTAAATGTTACACTTTTTCATAACTTGATGCTTAACTGGAGCCTGCACTAACAAGCAGCACCAACT
This sequence comes from Dreissena polymorpha, assembly GCF_020536995.1. Taxonomy (NCBI): domain Eukaryota; kingdom Metazoa; phylum Mollusca; class Bivalvia; order Myida; family Dreissenidae; genus Dreissena; species Dreissena polymorpha. Next base: position 99,812,505 of record NC_068356.1, read on the forward strand.
CAACAACTGGTCTAGTATAAAAGACCTTCTGTTTGTCTTTAGCAACACAGACCTCCACTTTGCGGACACAACCATCTTGACTTGGAAATGTTCTCGTTACTCTGGCCATAGGCCAAAAGTTTCGAGCAACTTCTGCATCTCGTAGAAGTACGACATCGCCCACTCTAAGAGGGTCATGATCTTCATGCCATATCCTACGACCTTGCAAGGACTGGAGATATTCTTTTCTCCAACGGACCCAAAACTGATTAGCAAGATACTGCACTTGCTGCCATTGACTTCTGTACAAATCTTTAACATCCATGTTACCAAGGGACACTTGATCACACTCCAACTTTTGAGTGAGAAGAGCGGAAGGGCTTAACACATCAGGGACCTCAGGGTCATTTGAGACTGGCACTATAGGGCGCGAATTGATGATAGCTGACACTTCAGCCATCAAGGTCACAAGTACATCATGAGACAAGCTCTTCACTCCAAGTAACATTGCTTCTAAGATCCGACGTGCAACACCTATCATCCGTTCCCAGACCCCTCCCATATGTGAACTATGAGGGCTGTTGAATACCCAGACTGAACCAGACTTCTTAAGATATCCCTTTACACTTTCATCCTCTACATTAATGGCTGTAACTTGAATGTTATCAATGGCCCCAACAAAGTTAGTGCCACGATCCGAGCGATACATTTTGACCTTGCCTCGGACCGAAACAAACCTACGGAGAGCATTTGTAAAGGCTGAAGAAGATAAATCCTCTAAAACCTCAATATGGACAGCCCTTAAAACCAAACACGTGAACAGAACAGCCCATCTCTTGGAAGCTGCATGTCCACCCCTGGTCCGCCTAGCTACCACCTCCCAAGGGCCAAAAACATCAACACCTACATAGCTAAAGGGTGATGCTTCCTCTACCCTATCCTCAGGTAAGTCAGACATTTTCTGACATTCAAAACGTCCTCTTAGTCGTCTACATACTACACATTTCTGAATGACTGATGACACGAGACGTTTACCCCCAGTGATCCAAAGTCCTGCAGATCTGACTGCACCTTCAGTAAATGTTCTACCTTGGTGATGAACCAAATTATGGTGATGTTCTACCAAAAGTCTAGACAGGGCATGTTTACCAGGTAGGACTATTGGGTTTTTCTCTAGCAAAGGTAACTTGCTTCTACTCAGACGACCACCAACATGCAATAATCCATCAGAACCAAGCTTTGGATCTAGAGACAAAATGGTACTATCTCTAGGTAGGGCCTTACCAACTGAGAGACATTAAACCTCTTTACTGTAAAATTCAAGTTGGACATCACGGTACAATGACAGTTTGACCTCATTCCTTAACTGCACATCCTTAGCTGCAGGACAAAGGTGCCAACCTTTACAAGGCAGGTTCTTGTGGTAAGAAACTGCTATGTGTCTGAGAGTCGACAGGGCTCTAACTAACGTATCAAAGGTAGAGAACTTACTAACTTTTCTAGCAAGCGACTGCCCTACAACAACTTTGGTTGACCTGACTACCACTTCAGGACGAATTTCCTTATCGCAATCTGGTTCCATAAGAGGATAATGCTCAGGATTTGACAGACATTCCTCTAGAAGGAAATTTGGTCCTACTAACCATGAACTCTGCTTTAGCTGTTCAACACTGGCTCCTCTACTCCCTATGTCTGCTGGGTTTAACTCGGTGGGAACATGGTTCCATTGATTTGGACTGCTAACATGCAAAATCTTTAGAACACGATTACTGACATACTGATAGAATCGTCTTGTTTTGTTACATATGTAGCCGAGCACCACCCTACTATCTGTGTAAAACACTACCTTGGTTAAACTGACGGCAAGCTGCTCCGACACACATTGGTACAATTGACAGGCTAACACTGCTGCACACAGCTCTAACCTAGGGACACTGTGACCATGCTCTGGGGCCAATTTACTTTTGCCCAACACGAAACCTATTTGTTTATCCCCGTTTGAGGCATTCCCTAGTACATACACCACTGCCGAAATTGCACTAACTGAAGCATCTGCAAACACATGCAACTCAAGTCCAGACATCTCACTTATTGAGCCCTCAAAGTAACTCCTACGAATGTCAAGAGACGTAACCTTAGCTACTTTACTAATCCAGTTTTCCCATTTCCTAGCAATGTCCTGGGGAATAGTTTCATCCCAATCTACCTTAGTAGATACTAATTCTCGAAGGATCAATCTTCCTTCAAGCACTACGGGGGCTAGAAATCCTAGCGGATCGAACAAACTGTTAATTGTTGACAGAATACCTCTCTTTGTGACAGCTTGAGCTGACATGTCTACTTTGAACATGAAACGATCATTTTCTATGCTCCACACAATTCCTAAGCTACGCTGAATTGGTAATTCACCACAATCAAGGTCTACATCTTTTAAACCTTTAGCTAAGTCATCATTGGGAAACTGTTTCAGAACTTCTGGACTATTCGAAGCGATCTTGTGCAAACGCAACTTACTAGCACTCAAATATTTTTGAGTTCTTTGAACTAGATCAACTGCTTTCTCTACTGTTGGCTGCGATGACAACCCATCATCGACATAGAAGTCTCTGTTAACAAACGATTTGACCTCACTATCAGACTCCTCAACAGACTTCCTAAGACAGTACGTGGCAATTGCTGGTGACGGACTGTTTCCGAACACATGCTTACACATACGGTATTCAACTAACTCTTTTGATGGATCATTGTCCAGGAACCAAAAGAATCTAATCAGATTTCTATGACTCTCTTCTACACTGAATGAATAGAACATCTGCTCTATATCAGCTACAATAGCTATCTTATCTTTCCTAAACCTGAGCAGGACCCCAAGCAAACTATTTGTAAAGTCTGGGCCTTGTAAAAGCACAGAATTGAGAGAAATACCCTCAAACTTGGCCGACGAGTCAAATACAACCCTAACTTGACTGGGTTTCTTTGGGTGATACACCCCAAATATTGGCAAATACCAACATTCTTCATTTGGACCTAAATCAGGGGCTAACTCAGCATGTTTGTTCTTAAACAACTTATCCATGAACTCAAAAAAGTGAGTTTTCTTACCAGGATCCTTCTCTAGACCTTTGAGAAGAGATTCTGTCCTTCTTACAGCCTGGGTCTTGTTATTGGGTAACCGAGGTCGGTCTGAACGTAAAGGCAAAGGCGCAACCCAACTACCATCAGAATTCCTATGGACTTTCTCATCCATGCAACTAAGAAACTCTCGATCATCAATCGATAGGGAAACCTTGTCATCTGAAGGGGTTCGAATGAACAACGGATCTTTCACGGACAAAACATGATCACAACAAGGCTGAAACAATGAGGTTCTGCCATCATCAAGTACATATGTCTTGTTTGCATTTACAACAGTTGGTACATGCATTTGACCTAGACATAATTCACCAACAACTACCCATCCCAAACCTAAGCGCTGAGCAAAAGGTGCACCCGGAGGGCCAAGCACTTGATCGAACACATGGTGTGCTTCTATTACATCTCGACCTAACAACAACAATACATCAGTCTGAGCATCAAAATCTGGCAAATAATCAGCAATGTTTTTCAAATGATCATGACATCTAGCATTGTCTGGTGTGCAAATCTCATTTTTATCATTTGGTATGTCAGAACACTCTATAAGAGTTGGCAAAGTATAGGAACAACTACCATCAAGTGATTCAACAACAACATTGCTAGCCCTGCGGCCACTAACAACTTTGCTACCTCCACATGTTTTAAGCACATATTCATAATTGTCACCAGTAATGCCTAACAATGAGAAGAGCTCTGGTTTGATCAAAGATCTATTGCTTTGCTCATCAATAATACAATAACATCTAGTCATATGATCAGAATTGTTTTCAGAGTACACATTTGCAAGAACAATTTTTGAACATGATTTTGAACAAAACTGTGATTCACAGATTTCTATCTCTGTACATGAAGCAGACACTGTTGGCTTCTGCTCCCCGCCTTGGAATACTGAAGGTTGAGGGGTGACTCTTGGATTCTTGTCGTACCCTGATGCTCCTGAATTCCTCTTAATATCACTCTGATAGACACTATGAGAAAGATCTTTGCCACATTCTTTGGCCACATGTTGACTACTATAACACTTGAAACACAACCTTTTTTCACTGAGCAACTTTCTTCTACTTTCGTATGGCATTTCCTGAAACACTCTGCACTCTTGTAGTGTGTGTGGTGGTCTGTGTATGGGACACTTGTTTTCAGGAACCGATGTCTTCTTGACTGTTACTGGTGGTTTCTCGTGACGACATGAGTTTACGGCAGTAGACCTATTCGCAAACGTCGGACTCTCGGTCTTGTAATGGAAACTTGGGTCATTTCTTATCTTACTCTGTTGTCGAATGAATTTCGAGAATTCACTGAAGGGAGGGAAAGCAACATCGTTGACTTCTTTGTACCTTGTTGCTGCTGCGGTCCACTTCTCCTGAATGTTGTGCGGAAGTTTACACACTATGGGGTTGATACCTATCGCTGCATCAAAATATGATAATATTGTGGAAAACTTGGGGTTGGTTTTGAGTCCCTCTATCTCAGACAACAGATCCGACAGATCGTAAAGTAATGTTGGATTCCTTGGTGGTATCTTGGGAAAAGCTGACAGTCTTTTCATGGTAGCATGGTAGACACTTTCGGGAGAGCCAAACCTTTCATCTAGTCTTGTCCAAACCTTGTTAAGTCCTTCTACTGGATCAGTGATATATGCTGATTTTAGGGAAAGTGCTTGTCTTTTACTGGTTGGACCCAGCCACTTTATCAACATATCGATTTCCTCACTCGGCGAGGCACTAATTTCACTCATGACTGCTTTAAAAGTCTGTCTCCATGAATTGTAGTTTTCAGGTTGGTCATTGAATGAAGTTATTCTTGAATAGAGCAAGTCCTTTTTTAGCAGAAATTTTGTTAGATCACTTGCAGTTTCATTCACAACGTTTACATTATCTGGTAAATTGTTAATGAATTCCGCAGTTAGTTGTTTCTTTGTAGTTTCAGGAAGTTCAGGAATTTCATTAACACTTTCGCACTCTGCCTCTGTGAGTACAGCCTCCCTTTTTTGTTGCAGAAGTTTCAAATCTATTTCCAGCTCTGCTTTTTGTCTTTCGACATCTGCTCTCTTTTTCTCTAAATAAGCTTGTTCTTCCGCGAAGGCCACACGTGCTTTAGCAGCTCTAAGTCTGGCTTGACTTGATGTTCTCGAACTAGACGATTTAGCGTCTGGCTGATTGAGAGACCGTAAAAAGTCATTGGTTATTTGACGGTAACTAATTAATTTGTCTGCAATTTCACGATCTTTATCAATGCTTTCTTTCGTTCTTGTGTTTTCAAGAAATCTTCGAAATTCTGTGGCAATCCTATCAACTTCTCTAAAATCTGTCACAGTTTGAGTCTTCAACGACTTAATTTGAATTTCGTCTTACTCGTCAATGTTTCCATTTTCTTCAATACTATCTGAGATGACCTTCCAATGTTCTTCAAGCTGAGATTCAAACTTGGTTACCTTCTCTTCGTAAGATCCCATGGCTTTCCACGTTAATGTTCTAACTCTGAAAGTCATTTAACTGAAATTAAATCAAGTACATGTACCACTGTCATCTGGTCATCAGATTATTTACTTCGTGTAGGGATACACAGTTCATCTTCCTTGTACAAATTGTACGAGAACAGTTCTAAACTTTTCTGCCTCAAAGGCATAATACAACCAGGAATAGTACAACCAGGAATATTTTCACTCTGTATTCACACCATTCATGATACTATTCACAGGTTTAGACTGAAACACAATGATATAAGATATCAATCAGATTCACATTCACACAATTATTTTAACGTTTAACCCTTAATATCAGTGACATTAATTTATACTATCAAAAAGAGTTTTCATTACATAAAAGTAATAATACTAGAACAAATGTTCAAAAAGCTTGGTACGTAACGTCACGTGTACGAAAACATCATCAAAACTGTAAAAATGACTTATACTGAATAAATATATGAAAGTGCTAATTTAGAATAACTGGCTTGGGGTATACAATAATTATACGTACACTGTTGTGGTATACAGCTTGTACAAACAGTATTATACGCCTGAAAAGGCTGCAAGACCACGCCGTTGAAGAACGGAAGCCAAACGATAAACTAAAGTTATGCCGAATCGAATTGACTCAACAAACAAGGTTACATGCCACTAAACTTAATGCGGTAAACCTCACACCCACCCTGAAATTCTGCAAGATGAATTTTAACGCGCAATTGTAACTGGGCAACACTTTGTGTCGTTTGAACATGCATAGAGTAGTCCGGAATTCCTTAAACTAAACAGTGTTACTTGCTTTATGCTGTGCACAGACGCAGTGATGTGACCAAAGGGATTTCTCTCAAATCAACCACTTAAATATTTGAATGTATTCAATTATGTCTGCTGGTGTAATTCATGGTAATGGTCATTAAAGATGAAAAGCTGGGTAAAACAGCAACGCCGAAAAAGCTCATTAGTGTTCTATACCAATGTTAAGGTAAGGGACAGGTTAACACCGCGCGAACTGCTAGGGTAACAAGTAATGCATCAACAACAAAGTACGGGCCAACAGCGCTGTCTTCATGTCATGAGTAAAAAGTATTGCTTGCGGATTTATTTTTCATTTATTCTCATCAATTATCTTATTGCATATATTGCAATAGTTTATGGTGTCAAAAAGATAAAAGTTTTCTTAAGGAAATTTCCATCATGAAATAATGTTCTTATTGTAGTGGTTATCATAAATAGTCCAACAATTTTAATATAACATAATATTGATAGCAAATTTTATTATATATATATATATATATAGGATCTGGCACGAGTTGTCATATCATAACATAATTTATTAAAAGAGTTCAGGAATTTTGATAATAAGCGAGCTATTGGCGAGACAATTAAATAAATATTACGCAAACATAATGATACATCCCAAATGTTGTTTACATTTCGTGATGTTATTTGACGTTGCAATGTCATTTAAGCAAAATAACAGAATGCGATTGGTCAATCACATGAAAACTAACCAAATGAAAACGTTTAAAAAGTATGTTACACGTGTGTAAGATAAAATATTTGTAATGGTTCAGCGATGTTTTCCCTTCTTTGTAAAGTACTGGAAAACGGCGCTTTCCCAATCTGGGAAAAAATACATATTTCCCAAATGAAGGTTGTTGTTTTTTAATGAACTTTAATTAATTTACTTATGCAGCTCTATGGCTAAAACCTTAGTAAATATAATATTAACAAATTGACATCAGTTATTCTCAATTTTAAGGTATTTGTTAGCAAAAAATCAAATACACTAATTTCCCAATTCGAAGATTTCACGACGCATTTTTCCCAATTTCAATTTTTCACGACTCAAATTTTCCCAATTTTGAGGTTTGCACGTCTCAATTTTTCCAATTGGACCGGTACGGGAACTTTTCCCAATAGGACAAACAAAATCGCTGTGGTTATATTACATGGGAAACAGGGTATGACGTGATAAAAACTGATTCTTGTTATATACCATTTTCATCATAATTTCTATACTTTTAGAATGTCTAAAATGGACATTTTGTTGTTGTTTGTGTCTAAGCCATCTCTTTAACATAGAGAGTATGATTAACAGTGCACACACATCTTGACCTTTGAGTAAAACGATATTTAAAGAAAATGTATTTAGATTCAATTAAATGAAAAGGGGGGTAACTCATTCACCTTTCTTGACAAAATGTACAGCTAACGATTCATTTGTTTGAGAAATTGACATTGTAGGAATAAGACCATAGTAAATGTATAGTTATTGCACATTTATATATGTAAGAAACACATTTTTACCCTTTTCATTGCATGATAAGTGTTATATTCGTTACTAAAATTCATGTTTCATGTGCGTTCACTTAATGCGTTCAATCTGAACGCATCGGACAGTGGGCTACACCACACCGTCTCTCTGATGTATGTAGGCGGCCGTCATATTGGATTTGGAACTACTTTAGAAAACAAGATGGCGGCCCCCTCGTAAAGAGGAAAAATTTAAACATGTGTTTTAGCTCGTCTTTTTCAAGATAACATTCTTTAAGTAATAATTTAATGTAGATCTGTGAATTCCCACAACGTACTTAAAAACTTGTTAAAATTTAAAGATGCCATTACTGACATACGTGTAACTGATAGGGAGTACAAAATTTTAAATTTACTCGATGTCAATACTATAAGTTATAGTATTGACATCGAGTAAATATAAAAATTAAATCGACTGTTATCGTTATATTTTGTGAGATACGAGGATTGCTTACATAAACTTGATAAAGTATGAAACACATCACTCATTGTATTAGCATGGATGGCCGAGTGTAGTTGCAATAATCCAACTCCTAGCTATTGACCCTCCGAGTACGTATGTACTCATAAAAAGCTCAGATCATTCAAGAAGAACTAGGCCGAGTGGTCCAAACGGTAGACTTTTACTCCACGGGGTCAATGGTTCGAGCCCATTTGAGGGTTACTTTTGCTCGATTGGTCATTGTCTGCTCGGGTACTACTTACATGTACCCCGGGTACTCTTAAGTATACTTGCATGTACCCCAGGTATGGTAAATATACTTAATCTTACCCGGTCGATTTTAGACTGTACCTGAGTTATATTTCGCCCAAAATCCGATGTCGTAAAACGCGCTACCGATTATCTTAAACAAATTTCTCTTTTAACAAAACTGCACTAACATGCTTTTTGAATATGAGTTTCGATAATGATTTTAATATGGAGGCCATCTTACAGAAAATTGACATACATGTTAATATAATAAATTTCAAAAAGTAGCCAACAAAGACCGATTTAGCGTTACATTTCCCGGGTACGTTTTAGTATATTTACCGTACCCGGGGTACATGTAAGTATACTTAAGAGTACCCGGGGTACATGTAAGTAGTACCCGAGCCAACAATTACCAATCGAGCGTTACTTTTTAATTTTTATTCAATTTTATTCTTTTTTTTTATTGCAGCTTTTTAGATCCAATGTTTGCATTTATCAATATAGCATAGAGTCTATAATGAAAAAGATAATTTTGGGAGTTCTTATGTTATAGTTAAATTTTGTGACATTTAAAGGATTGCTTATATAAAGTATAAAATAAACCACTTACTATATGGGAGCACTGATGGCCCATTAGTTTAAGCTTTTACTCCAAGGGTCAGTGGATCGAGCCCAGTTAAGGAAGACTTCCTTTCTTTTGTTTTCTTTTTTATTATTTTTTATTGGAGTATTTTGCTCAAATGTTTACTTATCAATTTAAAGTATTTAATAACAAACTTCAATACATGTCTAATCTGTGAAAACGTCCCTTTGATATTGCAAGTTTTCCTCTTACATGCCCTTGTATTTTAAGATAGAATACTTTCCTCTCCAGAGGAAAGAGGTATGGGTTTGAATCCCATCGGGGGCTTCAGAGGATGATTCATTTTGAGACAAATGTTAATATTTGCTTTAGTGTATCCCAAAATTAGCCTTATATTAAATATATAACTGTGAAAGATAATTCAAAATAATGTTTGTTTCTATATACATTGTGATCCATGGACATGAACATTCAATTATGCAAGAAACATGTATGATTTGAGGGAAGAATACGACAGCAAACTTAGAATGGACATTCATTTAAGATTGTTAAGTAACCAAAACTATAAATGTTGTAAAGCTTAAAATTGTGTATGACGTCCTTGCTTCTGGACAGCAGAACAGTTTAGGCATAAATGATTACTCTTTTTCTTAAGAATCAACATTGATGCATTATTACTTAAGCAAAGTTGATTTTTTTCAAAACTCAATGAATTGGGAACTGAATTTTTCATGTTCGTTACCAGTACTGAACATAATGTTACTGGTGAACAAATGCCTTCTCTCTTTACACTCTACAGGGAGATGGTGTTTTTCATAAATATCCAGGTTAATTTGTATAAATACCGGGTAAGACCTCGTATCATATTTATATACATGTAAGCTATACATTTATGATGATGACATTTTGTGTTTCGCTGTAAATATACAGAGAAAATATACGACAGCCGCATGTCCAGGGTTTTTTTGGCCCGATTTTATAGCCGAAATTCGGCTATGTTCCCAATCCCAAAAAGTATACTTTTTTCCAAAAATGTGGCAAAAAATTCCCAATTTCCAAAAAACATATAAAAAAAAATTTTGTTTTTGTTTTTAGAAAGAAGTCTCATGCGTATTTTATCTCAATTTCAATTCAATTACATCTAACAAAGTATTATATGATTTTATTCTTTTAATTTGAATGATTATAAAGAGTTATATCAAATTTAGTATTTCCCTAATCAGTGGACTTTTCATGTGGAAAAAAAGGCTAATGAATTTATTTTCCCAATTTCATGAAAATGCCGATAAAATTCCCAATTCCAAAGCCATGGGCTATCTTCCCAAAAAGTGGAAAAAAAAACCTGATGTCACCAGAGTTGTTAAAAGAGCATTTAGACAGTATTGTCCCTGACTTAAGCCCATTTTGACATATTCTTATAAACAAGAGGGCCACGATGGCCCTGTATCGCTCCACTGCTGAAAAAAAGGCTGAAACAAATATTCTCAGCATGTGCAAATACTTAAGTATAGGCCCTATTTAAGCACATGGACACTTTTGTGACCCCCTGGGCTGGGTCAAAAAACCCAGGAGCATAATTTGAGCAAACTTTGTAGAGGACTTCTATACATCACTACATACAAAATGTGGTAGACCTAGGTCCTAGAGTTAAGGATAAGAATATGTTAACAGTTTTCATAAAATAAGCAAGATATAAGCGTATAATTTAATGTTAAATTTTGTGACCCGCGGGTCAGGGTCAATTTGACCCAAAGGGCATAATTTGAACAAACTTGGTAGAGGACTTTAAGATGTTACCAGAGCTCTAGATAAGGGCCGTACAGCCGTAAATACGGCTTTTTAATGAAGGTTTACGCATTTATTTTTATAAACTGGCCGTACAATTACGACTTCAATATCCCTTTTACGCATTTACGAAAAACATCTGGCCGTATCGATACGTCCGCGTCAGCGCGGCGAGATTGGTTGGTCTGAAACCTAACGGCGCTTTTCGTTAATTAAAATTACCGAAAAGTTTGAGACTGGGCTTTAATATGTATGTCTATTCCGTCGCGTCATTTTCGATACCCGTAAACCCGTCAAAAACAATATGACTATCACGCCTTTATAATGTCTCCTTTTGATGTTTCTGTGCTAGTAATTAGTCAATCATCTGATCACACGTCTTCCGATCTAAGTGTGTTTGATAATTGTTAAATTGGTCCCGAAATTATTTTAATTGGCAAATCAATGCATCATACCTCTGCCAAACTAATTAATCGTAATACTTTACGTTTGTGACACAATGAATCATAACGTTTCCGTTAATTACTTGCAATTAAAATCAAACGGATAATTGAGCAAACATCAAATTTGTAATAATTGAATAATCTTAATTTCCCATATATGATAAACAAGTACTAAATTAAAATTGCAATTTATCATAAAATTTGTATTAAAAATCTTAATTTTCCATATATGTTAAACAAATACTATTCGGAGCGAAAGAATCATTTACAAAAGCCTAATATTACATAATAATTAAATAAGGGCGAAACAACCCACTTGTAAGGGCGAAACGACCCTGGGCGAAACGACTCAGGGTGACAGAGGGCGAACGGGATTAAGGGCGAAACTACCCGAGACCCTATGCGAAAAGGGGGGCCAGCTAAGCCGCTTTCTGTTCAAAAATACACTTTATTAGGCTACATAAGGTCGTCTAACCATCATGAAATCCAATGTGTTAGCGCAGAAAATGACATTGTCGCCCCGATATTGGACAATTTAATTGCATTGGTGGCAAAAAAAGGAAGAAAGCATGATGGGAACCGTATCCGAACCAAAACTGTTGAGGATTGGAAAACAAAATATGATTGGCTCGTAACAGAAAAACATGAAGGCCTTTTCAGAGGGGGTAATCACGTGACAAACAAAATGGCGACGTCCATGCCGAGGCAGGTATTTTTCGTCGTTTTATACCCTTTACTACTTGTATTATTATTTTGTATTCCGCTCACTTTCCAGCCATATTAGAAAGAAAGTAACTGGCTTTTATTTTGAAGTCATATTCGCACTACATCTCGACTTTACTCGGTGCAAAATTTCTAAGCGGGATGACCTAATTAGGGCTTCACTAAGAACATTTGCACCGAGTAAAGTCGAGATATAAAGCGAATTAAAATACGAAGCAAACGCTAATCACCTTCTTACTGATATGGCTGGAAAGTGAGCGTCATTTAAAAAATAAACTGAAGTAATAAAGGGTATAAAACGGCGAAAAATAACTGTCTCGGTATGGACGTCGCTATCTTGTCTATCACGTGATTACCCCCTCTGGTTTTACGGCTAAATTGTAAAATTTGCCGCAGTGCTGCTAAGCCTTGTAAATTGAGCACAGTGTGGGCCTATGAAGGTTTGTATTATACAGACTTTTCATAAACAAAAAGTAGTTTACTTTAAGTACAGATAAACTTGATGTTCTTCTTAAAATCAGTATGCTTGGACCACAGCTGCAGCAGTTTGATCCAGTGCCAGCAGTGAAAAAATGGTTAAGTGACAAGAAAAGGAGAAAGAAAAGACTTCGTGAAGCATATAAACCAAGGAAAAAGGCTAAACATGTTAATATCAGATTGACTGTATTAGTATTACAGACAGTTGAAGTGTTTGCTTAAGATTTTCTGACAGATATTAGTGTTCTATTACTTAGTTTATATGTTGGCTTGTGTTTTTGTCAATAAAAATGAAGAAATAGTATTTAGTTATGAGTATTTATGTGTTTTGTATTTGCATCATAATTAAAGAAGCTAAATATGTTTATTATAATTGTTGCAAATGTTTCTGAAAAGTCAGTTATACACCCTTCAATATCCAAGAACACAGGTAGTACAGTACTACCTGTATTTTTGGATATGGTAGTACAGGTACTAATTGATTTTCAGCGTTACTCCTTTTCTTTCTGTCACTGGCAGTACCGGTACTAATTTCACAAATCCTTATCTAGAGCTCTGTGTTACTGCATACCAAATTTGGTAGCCGTAGTCCGAATGGTTTTCAACAAGAAGATGTTTAAAGATTTCACAAAATAGGCGCTTTATAAGCGTTTATTCAATTTTGTGACCCCCAGGGCAGGGTCAAACTTGACCCCAGAGGCATTATTTGTACAAATTTGGTAGAGGTTTATTAGATGCCACTACATACAAAATTTGGTAGCCCTTGGCCCAATGGTTATGAACAAAAAGATTTTTAAAGTTTTCACAAAATAGGCCCCATATAAGCGTATGTTCAGTTTTGTGAACCCCTGGGCAGGGTCAAACTTGACCCCAGAGGCATTATTTGTACAAATTTGGTAGATGTTTATTAGATGCCACTACATACACAATTTTGTAGCCCTAACCCAAGGGTTATGAACAAAAAGATTTTTAAAGTTTTCACAAAATAGGCCCCATATAAGTGTATGTTCAGTTTAGTGAACCCCCGGGCAGGATCAAATTTGACCCAAGGGGCATAATTTGAACAAACTTGGTAGAAAACTATTAGATGTCACTACATACCAAATTTGGTAGCCCTATGCCTTATGGTTAAGGACAAGAAGATATTTAAAGTTTTCACAAAATAGGCACTATATTAGCATATAATCGATTTTGTGGCCCCCAGGGCAGGGTCAAATTTGACCCCAGGGATAAAATCTGAACAAATTTGGTAGAGGACTATTAGATGTCACTACATACCAAATTTGATAGCCCTAGGCCGGATGGTTATGGACAAGAATATATTTGAAGTTTTCACAAAATAGGCCTTATATAAGCAGATGTTCAATTTTGTGACCCCCCGGGGCAGGGTCAAATTTGACCCCAGGGATAAAATTTGAACATATTAGGTAGAGAACTATAAGATGTCACTACATACCAAATTTGGTAGCCCTAGGCCCAATGTTTATGGACAAGAAGTTTTTTAAGTTTTCACAAAAAAGGCTCCATATAAGCGTATTTTCAATTTTGTGACCTCCAGGGCAGGGTCAAATTTGACCCCAGGGGCGTAATTTGAACAAACTTGGTAGAGAACTATAAGATGTCACTACATACCAAATTTGGTAGCCTTAGGCCCAATGGTTATGAACAAGAAGGTTTTAAATTTTCACAAAAAATTAGCCCTTTATAAGCATACATTCAATTTTGTGACCCCCGGGGCAGTTTCAAATTTGACCCCAGGGGCATAATGTGCACAAACTAAGGAGAGAACTATTACATGTCACTACATACCAAATGGTAGCCCTATGCCATACAGTTATGGACAAGAAGTTTTCACAAAATAGGCCTTATATAAGCATATGTTCAATGTTGTGACCCTCGGCGCAGGGTCAAACTTGACTCAAGGGGCATAATTTGAACAAATTTCGTAGAGGATTATAAGATGTCAATACATACCAAATTTGGTAGCCCTAGGTCCAATGGCTATTGACAAGAATATATTTGAAGTTTTCACAAAATAAGCACTTTATAAGCATATATTCAATTTTGTGACCCCCGGGGCAGTTTCAAATTTGACCCAGGGGAATTCTTTGAACAAATTAAGAAGAGAACTATTACATGTCACTTCATACTAAATTTGGTAGCCCTGTGCCATACAGTTATGGACAAGAAGTTTTTAAAGTTTTCACAAAATAGGCCTTATATAAGCATATGTTCAATTTTGTGACCCCGGGGCAGGGTCAAATTTGACCCAGGGGCATAATTTGAACAAATTTGGCCATTGGAGCTAAAAACTGATTCTTTGTTTAGCGTGCAAAGGGGATGGAGGAACATTTGTTGGTGCCTTTTTAAAAAGTTGTTTCATTGTGTGGAAAATTGAGTTTAAAAATGTATACACAATGCCTAATATGTGGCAAATTCCAACAATGTCCGTGGTTTTTCATGTAAAAATAAGAGATGTGTTTGTCAGAAACATAATGCCCCCTATTGTGCTGCTTTGAAGCCATATATTTGACCTTTAAGGATGACCTTGACCTTTCAGTACTCAAAATGTGCAGCTCCATGAGATACACATGTATACCAAATACCAAGTTGCTACTTTCAATATTGCAAAAGTTATAGGAAATATTTAAGTTTTCGGACAGACAGTTCGCACATATAAGTTGGTTTTACAAATTCACTGAGTGTAAACATTGGGCACTTATATTGCTCAAAGTGACCGGGAAACAAATTCTTGTGTTCTGATTTACATACATGTATTTACACTTGAAAAATTCAAAGTTAAGAATGGTAATTGTTTTCTTATTGCCAACAACTGCATAAATCTTAACATTGTAAACTGGTTGTTTTGTCTTTATTACTACTTTTGTACATTTTTTTCGTATTGCCCTCTTTATATTAACTTTCAACATATATATATTATATCCAGTAATTGTAGATATCAGATGTTTTGTGATGTAAATGTGTAGGGTTCTTGTTACTTGTCACACCCATTTCCATTTCATAATGCCTTAACACTGATATAGGATATTAGTGATTTTTGATTATTGTATTTATGTAAACTTAATCTATATGCTGATAAAAGTGTCATCCTTTATTTTTACAAAGATCCTAGTATCATCAGTAGTGATTTTTGTAAAGAACTTGAAAATTGTATTAAATGGTTAGTGGATAACAACACTGTCTTTACACCTTGGAAAAACTGAATGTATAGTGTTTGGTTCCAAAAGGAAATTATCTTAACTTCATAATTTTACTGTAAAATGTAATGATCACACTATTGTTTCTCAATCATCTGTTGAACACCTTGGTTCAATATTCGACACTGATCTATCTGCTTCATCTATTGTTAATAATATTATTAAAAAGGTGAACTCAAGAATAAGATTCTTCAGGGGCATAGCTAGCATTTTTTGAGCTGTAGGCCTGAATATGTTACATGAAAACATACATCTAAATGTGATAACAAGATAATAGTATAACCAGTGCTCTCTAATAATATATGCTATTTACTATTTGATCTCAAGACTATAGTCTCAAGTTTAAATGAATGATATGTTTATGTGTATTAATGCCACCATTTGTGTACATTTGCCACCCATATATAGGACCCTATTGGAAATAAGTTGCAAAACTTTCATGGGACATCATGTGGTATATATATATCATGTCTCGATTTCAAATCTTGTAACTACTTGTTATTTCAGATCTCTGCTAAATACACTGACTAGTTACTTGTAACTGAATTTAACTGATTAACTTTGACTGTGATATTCAAAATGTGATCTATCACTGCATTGTGATCCAAAACCTGTGATAATTGTTTTCCAATTGTTAAATGTTGTAAATTGACTGTATTGTATGATCTGTACTTGTATGACATATATATATATACATATGCATGAATAAATCAATATTTAGAAAAGTGTGACTGACACTGTTTCCAGACATATTACAGTTAAATTACTTCATGTCAGTAATGGCAGTCAGGGATGGAAAATATCTTTTTACAATTGTTGCCTGCACTGTCGACCATATTTAGTGTTTTTGTTTCCCATCTTATGGGTACCGACCCAAAACCATGGGCATGCCTGTGATATGTTTCTTAAAGTTTCTTAAAAGATAAATAATATAAATTTTAACAACACCACTGCTCAGTTTTAACATTTCCAATACAGTATGTCTTATTTTGAGGGGCCATTCTGAATTGAGTTCATTTCCAAGGGCAAAGTTATGCTTTAATATATTAATATTACCAAACTGAACATTGTTACACTGTCCCTAATTTTTATGGCACTGGATTATTTAAGGCTTTGAAAAGCTAGTTGCCTGGCCGGGATAACAACATCTGGAATTAAAATGCCTAGGATAAAATATAAACAACATCTGCAAGAAGTACTGTAGGGTTGCCATCATCAAATGCACAGAAAGAATCGTTTTTCAAATTCAATCAAGCCCCACTCATTCCATTCCATGAAATCTTTCAGGTGTCTAAATACTGATAATAGCCCCACTGAGGGCCGTATGGCTATGGTCTATATACAGTTTGTGACTGCCTGGCTGGTCACTATAATGCCATTGGGACCAATGTGGAGTTTACTATTCCTTATATTACACCGAAGAGTTTTCTCTGTACCACTGTACAGTGTTGTACGATTGTTAATGGTATAGAACATAAACATATTGATTAAATCTCAAAGTTTGTCGCCTGCAGCCGAACATCAGCAATGTCGCAATGAATATAATTTAAGAAATACTGATTCTTTTAAGTTTGAATAATGTTGTTGTTTTCACTTCAATAAACAACTAATTGGCTTTCTTAAAATTTATTAAAATTTGAATATTTTACATGCAATAATATCTAATTTTAAACAATAACATTAATAAATTTACTATTATATTACTCCTTAAAGATATTGGTCCTTATATATCTATATTATCGGTTGATTTAGTGCAAATTTGTTTGTGTGTAACCCGAACTATATTTTCGGTGTAATATCTTCCGCCTAGAGGCGTTAGACATATCCTTCCACCAAATACACCCGAGAGACGATCGCCGTTATGGCGGAATTGTCCGAGGAGTCCCGATTGTTAATGTGTTGTCAAACGCCGCCATCTTAGGAGTTAGGTTACATTCAACTAAAACATCTAGTATCCCTCCGTAGTGCGTAATTTCTAAATAGTTCTTGTTCTCTTCTTGCATAAAAGCAATTTAACAATCTTAGATTGTATTATGTGCCTATTTCTAATATCCTACACGTGTCTTGAGTATTTTGATGACGTAAATTGCATTCTTAGGTAAAAACGAACTTTTATTTTGCGTTTTCTGTTGTATGGGGCTTTTGTCGAAAAATGCTTTGTCGAAATATGGCTGCCAAGACGATGTTTGTACTGGTTTCTGCATTCGTATGAAATGCCCTTTTATTGAAATTAATTATAAACAACATATCGATCTTTAAAATTATATCAGGTTGCAAAAGGAGAAAGAAAGGCTTGCAAAAAATGCTTTAAAAGTTTGCAGTATTATAACTGGATCCTTTGGAAATTGGAATTAGTGTATTTAAATAGTACAAGCACATATACTGTAATGTTAATGTTGCAGAAATTTATCTTCAAGCATGATAAGAAAATGATTTTCAATGATTGATTGACCTTTGGAGTGTTAGACAAGATGAGAGATGTTAATATTTTGGCCAAAATGAGCGGGCATGTAAGGGATGGGAAGGGGATCCGGTTGGGAAGAATAAGTGTTACATTTCCGAATTACCTTTACTAGCAAATGCGATGATCGTCATATATTTAAATTTCAGATGGAGAACAAGATAAAAAAACACAATGACACACATGTATTTCATTCACACCATTCTCTCTTGTTTCGTATGCTTGATCTTTTATCCGTTAAGCCACATATTGCGAAAAAATCAGTGGCAGTCTAGCTCTAGGCTGGAAGAATGCTAACACACCGGTAAGAGCAAATGTTATTGCAGTTGTTAAGAACTTTATTTTTTCAAATATCTCAAGTGATTGAAATATATTTGAAAAAAAATCTTTAGTGCATAAAAAACAAATGTTCTTGCAGTTTGTGCCAATATCTCAAGGTATAAGAATACATCCTTGAATACATCTGAAATCGGTGACAAAAGTTTACGTTGCTTGAAGCACAACCGTGCAGTACACAATGAGTTTTTAAACAAGAACACAGGCTTATTAAATAAAGTAATTTTGATGTTTTTCATACTGCCATATCAGCATAAAAATCTGTCTTTTATGCACTTGTTGAAATTCTTGTTTTAAAAAAATATTTAAAAAGAGCACCGCTTACCGGCGTGGTTACAATCATTAACGTTTAATTGGGAACCCAACAAAGCCACGTGATCATGCACCCTGGTATTGATGAAACACTCAATGCTGCAAGTACTTCACTAGTGCATGTCGGTAGTTATTGTTTGCGTTTGTTTTCGTAAATTTTCAGGAAAGTTCCAATAATTTAAATAATTCTTTAATATTTGAATATTTCCATTCGAAGGAATGAATAAAATGTAATTTAGATGTAAGGTGTATGGTCAATTCATCGTTAACAAAATTAATAACATAAAATGTGCACACATGTGTTTGTATTGGTGGTGGTTGTCCGGTTTCGGTGGTGGTGGTGATGGTTAAGGTTGTTGTGATTGTATTGCCATATTGATAATCCTATCATAGTTATTATATTATTGCATGTATAAATAACAGTTACAACATGTTATGACATATACCTGTAACTCCATTTCAGACGAAGGTCTTCATTCTATGCCGTTTCATTGAATTGCTAGGGGGGCATCTTAATCGTACGATGCCACGTATTGTATTTAAACATTTTTATTATTTTTCTCCATTGCATCAATAGCCTATGGCTTATGGAGACATTCTAGAGTTCGTTTCTTATGTAGAGCCTGTTATTGGTGTGTTTAGACGTCTTTCAAACGATCTACGATACAATACAGACTTTCAGGCATCCGCTTATATGTCAAGCAGTGCAAACTAAGTTTGATGGAGACAACGCGAAATTAAAGCAAATATGGATACATACGAAAACTGTCACGCAATACCTAACTCCTCACAGTGGTTACATCCCTATTGGCGAAAGAGACGAAGAGCAACATATTTTTACAATCTTCATGAAGACTTGTCGTTCCTTGCTCTCAAATACAAACTCTGCCATCACAAGAACATCATACCAGATTTGATAGGATTATTTGTATTATTCTATATGAAAAGTAGGATCATTTTCTTTTATATATTAAAAATAGTGTATAAGTTTAGGTTCATAAAAAAAACTAAATGAAAACAAACACGTAAATATAACAAAGGGCAAAATAATGTACCACGTGGCTCGGCTATCATCACGTGGTTGGTTCTGGAGACAGAAATATGATCAAGCTATGCTTGTTCCAGTCAAATCTCTGCACGGATGTTGTATTTTTGGTCGTGCTACACACGTCGTTAAATGAATTTACCAAAAATAATGTCATATGTGGAGTACTCTGCACATATTACATTGTCAAGTACAATAGTTGAACAGCTTTCCCTAGGATTCACACCCGTGACCTCTGCGAGTCGAATATAACGCGCTGCGTCTGTGTCTGTCCAGCTTATAAAGTGTTCATTCTATTTAAAACACATTGTAAGAAACACACGTACGTTCCAAACTATCCATTCCAGATTCATTCCAGACGCTTTACTATATTAATACATGAATTTCCTTGTTCAACCGATTGCTACAACAAAGTATATGTTCCAAGTTTGAACAGATACTGCAATACATGATTGAATTAATACCTTAATAATATGAGGAGTAAATACTTTAGTTGTTTAAGATATTTATTTAACATCTCCAGACTAATCTGGAAGTTACAGTCGGATTCAGTTGTAAGTGTTATTATGATTTTTGAGTTATGCATGCATGCCTTGCACAAATCTCCACGCAGAGTTGTTGTTTCTTGCCCTCACATACAATCTCTGCCATCACAAGAAATCCTACCAGATTTGGCAAGATTTTTTTTTTAAGTATTATATTATGAAAAGTAGTATCATTTTCTTTTATATTTTGAAATAGTGTATGCATTTAGGTTCCTCATTAAAAAGTAATAACCTAAATTTAAAAAAAAAGTAAAAATAACAACGATGAAATTATTATACCACGTGGCTAGGTTATCATCACGTGGTTGGTTATGAAGGCAAATATTTAATCCAGATATGCTGGTTTCAGTCAAATCTCTGCGCTTAGGTTGGCCTGACACTCGAAACACCTCCGCATACAAATAATTTATGGCATTTTATGTAAGATGTGCATCGATTTAAAGTTACAATTTGGACAAGATCTTTTAGACGCAATTTACTAAATCTTTGAAACAGTAGATTTTTTTCGAAAGTTCCGTTCAAGCTTATTAACGGTTTATGGTTATTAAAAATACATTTAACAAATGACATGTTTTTTTTTTGTAATAACGAAAAATAAAACTAAATGTTTCGGGTAAAGTAAATAATGCCCCTCCCCCTGAAGATTACTGCCACTGCTTCGGTCATCATCGGTTATCATCGGGTACCTTCGGTTATTATCGGCTATCATCGGTTATCATCACTCTACTTGAATCATTAAATATACCCCTTTATAGCATTCGATATGTATATACAAACTATTTTTCACACAATATATACAGGTAATTTAAATGTATATTCAACGAACAATGTTTAATAAATAAGCATATGAAAAACGCACTGAATGTTTCTACACGACACTTGATGAACCTTCTGTTAAATATGAGCCTCGTTCTGGGAAAACGTGGCTTAATGCATGTGTGTAAAGTGTCGTCCCAGATTAGCAAGTGTGGGACAAGCGTACACACGCCGTTTCTCTTATATGAAGTTGTACGACGCAGGTTTTTTTCTACACGGGCTAATGACGAATAGCGTTCCACTCTGCAACATAGAAAATCAACATGTTAATTAAACAACACTTGGTGTTGTTGTTGTTTAGTTATTCTTTAATTTAGTTGTTGCTGTTGTTTTTGAAAGTAAACACATAATAATATTATAATATTATGAAGTCCGTATCTCTCGTAGTTTTCTTATCGGTCCCTGCGACTTCGAGCCAACGGTAGTCGTCTAAGAAATGCAAGGGGGTTATGGGGGAGCAGTGCGCAATACCATGCTATTTAGCCGTTGATAATCTCTTATATACAATAACGATAAAATACATATAGTGTTTATAACTTTTACTTATGCACCAGAAGTCCCTATACGGTCTCTATACGGACATCGCCCTTTAAAAGTCCTGACATCTGCATCATGATGTATAATGATAGATACATGTGACCTCCGGTTCCAGCGACAAACCTGTTTCTTTTTTAGTGCCCACTGTGAAGCCCTATTAGACTGCACGTTGGTCGCACGTCTAATGCGAACGAAAAATAGACGATTATGATTGAGGATGGACGCAAATCATTCGACCCCCTGGTGCCAGTGTGCAACCACGAGGCAACGAATCGGCTCAAATAGTTTAGCTGCGCCTATGAAAACGGGTCTTAATGCAGTCCGCACTTGCTTATTAGGGACGACACTTTGCGCTTTCATGATATTTCTCGTTCAAATTACCGGCAAGTATCGTATTGGTGAAACTTTTAACAAAAGGCGGAAAGTGCTGTCCCTGATTAACCTGTGCGGATTGTGTTAAGCCCTGTTTTCGCAAAGCGCGGTTCAGTACTTTTACTTGGAACTGCACAGGCTAATCTGGGGCGACACTCTAGCATATGCATTAAGTCCCGTTTTCCCAAAGCGCGGATGATATTGTTCCAGGTACCTCACCTTTATGTATCCAGTCAGGTTGGACCAAAATCCGTTTTTTGGAAACAGTTCCTTTCTCGCGGCTCTTCGCACAAATTTCAGGAATGAAATACCGCCAATGATGTAGATGAACAACAGGCAAGCAAATATGTTGACGGTAATCACAAAAATATTTTTAATGAACAGATCTCCTTAATATGTGGAAAACCAACGAGTTCAATACAGATAATATTGAATTATGAAATCCCAATGATTGTGTTTACCAATTTTAAGGAGACCTAAACCTCACACTTGGCCAATAATATTAAGCAAAACATTTAAAGGCAATTTTAAGTTAACCTCATAGCAACACGATTCAGATTCAATAGCACTAAAACGGCAAGAGACTTAAATATAATGACTATTTAATTACTAAATGGTAAAGCACAGATTAGAGCAGCAGAACCGTGACTTTAAAAAAATGAAATGAAACCACAACTATTATCAACTAGATAACAACATCTCGTCTTTTGAACTAGCTGTAGAAACAAAGCATCATATAGCTAACACTCAGATGCTCGTGATCGACGTGCAATTCAGAAAGCAACCGTAATGGAGCTGTAAAAGGCCGAAAAATATATACAGTCTCCGTCGCGTAGTTAATATGGTGTCCGTTTATCGATCGGGAGGTCACGTGTTCGGTCCCCACTGTGAGAGCGTCCTTTAGATATCCCCACATGCACCAAGTACTGGTTCTAGTCCCAGGAAACGGACTCGAGAGCGTTTCAAATAAGCCATAGTATGTATGCAATCGAAGTAAAATTAATATAATTATAAAAAAATAAGTAAATTGATGTTGAATACGCGTTTAACATTATTGAAAAATCTTTAAGTCATTAGGGGTTTGATGGCTTGGGAATAAATATGCTAGATTACGGGTCAGAGTTATTAGCCTGTGTCTGAGCCCACAGATGATAACTCAAAAAACATGCGTGAAGTTTCAAATTGAGTGTCCGAGTTATAAAATTCGTAATCGATCTTAAATAGTGACCCCATACACATGCACAGTTTACTAATTAAAACCGTAGTATTAAAACCTAATTTAAAATATTTTTGAAACATTATTTGTTTCTCATTAATCAAAAATCAAAGCAGAAATTTTAAAATCTATGCAATTGGACTTGAACAACTTATTGTTTGGCCTAAAGCTGGTTATCTTTACTGACTACATTACATCAATTTATCAGGCAATGTTTAAACAAGTTTAGCATTGGCAAACACAATTCATGACAAGATAAATCCACTTAGGAAAATGACACTCAATATAAAAGCAATGTAATCTGCTTGTCAAGATAACCGACCTCACACACTGTTTGATCAATTTAAATTGGAAAATTATTCTTAAAGATATTTCAATTCAATGCTGTGACATCCTTGGCTGTGATTTGGCTCGTCCACATTTAAAGGGAAAGGGTAACCAGAATGCTTATATCACGAAAAAAAGAAAAGTTCTAAAATACCGTCATTTAATTCCTTTATATTGATAAATTTAAACATTGAAACTAACAATCTCCAGTAAAAAAAAAAAAGAATAAAATTAAAAAAAAGAAAAAAATGTAACCCTCAACAGGGCTCGAACCACTGACCCCTGGAGTTCTGGAGTAAAACGTCTCCCATATAGACCACTCGGCCATCCATGCTCATACAATGAGAGTTGTATGTTACACTAAATATAAGCAATCCTCGTTGTTTCACAAAATATAACGACAACAACAGAACTCTTCAAATTACCGCTCAGAAATACTCAGTAAAAAAATGTACCGAATACACTGAACATATTAAAACTTAACAACATTGTTCAAGTAATGTAATACATGTATACCAGTCGTGATATTTTAATCAATATCAACTAATAATTGTAAAAAAACGGTATTTAAGACATTTTCTTTGTTTCGTGATATATAGCAATCTGGTTGGTTATCAATCTTGGGTGGTTTATACTTGTTATTTTTTTTTCGAAACTTACAACAATATGTAATTGCCTGGTCCCGCTTTGTCATCGTCATGACTTACAATGACTTTGCATGTGTATTTGACTATTGATTATTCAACTGATAATAACAGCCATGTTTCCCAAACATGTGTATGCCTCGGAGTTATTCCTTCGTGATGTTTGCATCCAAACATTTAAAGTTTCAACTACAGTGTAATTAGATACGGTCACGTAATATTTATCTGGTTGCTTTATTGAAACAAATGCTCATATCTTTACTAGTTAACTCACAGCAGTTTATCAGAAAATGTTTAAACAATTTAAGCTTTGGCAAACACAATATTAGTGACAAGAAAATGCCGTTAGCAAAAATGACACTCAATATGAAAGCAATGTAAACAGCTTGTCAAAATAACAACCACACGCACTGTTTGATCAATGTAAAATGGAAAATTAATCCAACAGATACTTCATGTTAATGCTGTGTCATCTTTGGGAAGGCTGCGATTTGGCACGTCCACCTTTCAATATTTATAGGTCTTAGTTTATCAACCTTGGGTGGTTTATACTTGTTAAATATATTTTCATATTGACAACAGGAAAATGTGCTTGCCTGTGTTTGCTTTTACGTCATTGTTAATTGCGATGACTTAGAGTTTGTATTCCTTTGTTAAATATTTTTTCAGATATTTCAAGCTATATTACTCAAACGTGTGTTTGCCTTGGAGTATTTCCCTGGTGATGTTTGCATCCAAACATTAAAATTTCGTCTAGAGTGTGATAACATAAGATCACTCAACATTTCATCTTGTTGAAATAAACGCTCATATCTCTTGTATACCCTTTGAATTGGTGTCTTTGAATTACAGTTCCACAAAAACTATGATTTTAAATCATCTATTTAATACATTTGACGTATATAATTATCTTTCGGAAAAATCAGTATCGATATGTTTTTCCCCTACTGCAAATTCTTCTTGTCATATGTCTTGTAAGTAAAGTAGTACATTTTAGATGTGCAATTACAATATTAGAAGCATTTATTTATTCCTTTCATAACTTACCATGTTAACCATTTCATAGCACTATCGTCAAATTTCTATATTCTACCATTACTTATACATTGTATATTGAATATATAATGTGGGCTATGAGCTTGTATAAGCTTTATCGCTGAATAAATGGTGTTGTTGTTCTATGCATGTTTTTCTTGTAACAATAGTTTTATTATTTGAGAAAGAAAACGAAAGATGATCAAATAACATCAAGTCATTGACGATAACAGTCTAGATAGACTGAACCGTTTAATTGTTGCAAACACCATTATTTATAACGTACACCAATTATGTTATAAAAGTGTAATATCCCCCAACGTATATTTTTTTTTATCTCCCATTGTGACTTGAAACACAGGTTACGTGAAAAAAATGCATTGGACTTTTACCGCATTATTTTATTATTTTACCTTTAGCAATACGACGTGAACTTTTTTAATTATTGACTACATATTACTGTTTTTCATCAAGGTATTCATCATAAAAAATGGATCTTGTTCATTAAAAGTACGACTATCCATGTCACTTTAAGCAAAATCATAGCCTTAACGATGACTTGTATTATTATACAAGTCATCAATAAGACTGTATAGCTTTCGTTAGCTGATACACGTGTAAATATAAACATTTTTACTGTCAGACAGAGCTTCTTATCGATTTCTAGCCAAACAGCACATTTTGTATTCAACAATAGTAATTTAATATTTAAAATACAATTTATTTTAAACGAAGATACCTCAAGTATATCGCCTGCATTGTTTCCTATGTTTAATTTCTTTCAAATATATGGTACTTTACACATCAACTTAATATTATAATATTATTATTGTCAATATATATTCATGTTTCTCTTAACTTCATAACTGTTGAAATATGATTAACAAGGCATCGTTCCCTAATATTATTCGAAGTCCGCTGTAGTAATACGCGGCGAAAATAGCGACTGGATTTGTTTTTCTTTAGAAGAAGTACACTTTATACAGGATCAAATGTACCGTGAGTTCATTAACATTATGTTATTAAGTGATTGTTGATGACTTGCATTTGTATGCACTTTGTTTTTGGCTTGATGAGCGTGAGTATCATGCTGTAATTAATTAACCCTGATATAACAATATAGATCCATTGATGATAATGGTGCATTATTTATAACATTTAAAAATAGACCGTATCAGCACATGATATTGTTAGTTGGTCGCTGCTTTATCGGGGCCCTTCATTTACAAAACCAGATGTATATAAAGCACGATATGATCGTTGTCTAGACGCATACACATAGGGATTCATTTGTTCCCAAACGCTATTAAATCCGTATAAGAACATGAATGTTTGCATAGTTAGTTGAAATAGCTTTCCATAAACATCACAGAATGAAGCGGGGTCCCTGTCTCTGTCACTGTGGTTTTGATAATTAACTTGCCACATATCACCTTCCGTGTGATATGATGGTGTTCATGTAGTTCTTACACAGCTTCGAACCTTAAAAGCGTTACAGATCTTTCGACTAATCCTTTTCAAGTCTGAAAAACAATAGAAGTAAAACCAATTTTAAAGCATGTGCTCTTATTTTCTATGTCATTCATTAAAAAATGGACCAAATTCCATAATCAGACAGAAACTTCAATCATTATATTTATTTAAAGACAATAAGTAAAACAAAGAAATATTATATTTCAACATAACATCTATGCGTTTATAAGAATTATGTTCAGTTAAACATAAATTGTTTAATCATTACACGATTACTTCAGTATTCAATAATGTAACATTTGGTTAATTTGATATATTTTCAGGACATACTAAAGTTTATGTTCTAGATTCTTACAAAACTGTGTTCAGATTAAATGCAGAACTGACGGGCAAATTCTTGTATACCACACATAGCATTTAAAAAATGTGTCCCACACATAGCAGTATAACATTTATATACACACACTCCGAATTAGATGTATTTGCGCAAACATACAATGTATGTAGCTTATCTATGAAGAATAACAATGTCCGCCCTATTTTATAAACCCTCAACAATATTATAATCAATGTTTTTGTTGATTGAACAAAAAATATACCACACATAGCAGTTCACTTTATGTGTTTTCAAACACGCGGTTGCACTTTATTGAAAAAATACTTAATTAATTTTGCGCAAACTTAACAAAGTTGTGTCTTTTTACAATGACCGGGCACTCGTCTTTGTTTTTTTTTTAAATGGTTTGGAAATAATGAAGAAATGATCAAAAACGTTACCTGAAGCGACGTTTTGTTTACATCCGATTGTCCCACACAAAGCCGAAAAAGTCACGTGGTTCAGGCACCTTGATTAAGACAACCACCTACACTACATCCATAGTGCTCTTCAACCAATCACCTGCATTACCATTTATGACATTAAGGCTCTTAAACCCATCACCTACATATCTCTTTATAACAAGCCATAGGACCCTAAAACCAATCACCTGATCAAGTTTCATGAAGAACGGACAGTAAATCTGGCTTTAAGAGTGTTAACAAGGCTTTACTATAGCCATACATAGCCATAAAATAAAAAATGATCCGCCCCGTGGTGGTCATGTTTGTCCCGTAAGTTCATAGTTCATGGACGACACATAGTTATAACTATGTTCATTACTTTAAAATGACTGATGTGTAGCCTATCATTCAATATCTCGTCATGCGCGTATTGCCAAGATGACGAGTTTTGCATTAACTACCATTTTCTTGTGTCACGCATGGGACAAGTCCATCCCTCCCTATTTATGTTGGTTTCTCTGCATAATGTAGGATAAAATTGTCAACAACACCATAAATCAGTTTCTAGTCCAATTTAATGTCAGACTTAACTAATATTTCAGTTATACAAATACGTTGTGATTGCTACATGATTGTGTCTTTTTTTCCATCTGTACACCTCTAGGTCTAAACGCTAACTGACTATTTCCCTCTAACATTTGCCCCGTGAAACTCAGTTATGAATCCGATTGGTCAGTCTTCTAATAAGCTGATTGGCTAGATTACTAAGAATCCCATTCAGTTCAGTCTATGCGTTGCTTGACCAATACAAACATACCCGGCCTTGTGTCAACAGCATCGTTCCCTTTTTGTTGTTAAACATACACCAGATCTAAATATTTAATCTTTTGACTGTCATGTATACTCGCTATTGATAAACTTGTCAATATTTCTTACATAAAGAAAACCCAAATATTTCACCTAATTTCCTATCATTATTCGACATGTTTTTCAACAAACTGGAACCATTTATAAACTGGTCCAAGATATCATTGGGACAAATCTTCTGGCTAATAGTCATGATGATCAGACAATAAAGTTGGCCTCTAGAGTGTTAACAAGGTTTTACTCTAGCCATAAAAGGCCATATGCCCTGCTTCCTGGGGACCATGTTTTTGAACCAACCGTAATCATTTTTTGAACTCATCCCAGATATCATTGGGATAAATCTTGTGACTGAGTTTCATGAAGATCAGACATTTAAAATGTGGCTTAAAGATTGTTAACAAGGATTTACTAAAGCCATATTTAGCTATATAATAAAAAATGCCCCGTCCCCTGGCGGCCATGTTTTGCAACCAACTTTAACAATTTTTGGACTAGTTGAAAATAACATTTGGACACATTTTTTGTTTTCATGATTGATAGACATTACATGTGACCTCTAGAGTGTAAACATTTAGGTTTTACAATAGCCATATAAGATAAAATGCTCTGCCCCCTGGGGGCCATGTTTTTTAACCAATCGGAATCATTTTCAAACTCTTCCAAGATATCATTGGTACTATTCTTCTGATTAAGTTTCATGAATTCAGACAATAAAAGTGGCCTCTATAGAGTTTAGGGTAGAGTGTTAACAAGGTTTTACTATAGCCATATGTGGCCATATTATAAAAAATGCCCCGCGTCCTGGTGGCCATGTTTTAAAGGGGCCTTTTCACACTTTGGTTAAGTTACAAAATAGAAAACAATTGTTTCAAATTCGCAAATTTTCCTTGAAGTTAAGATATTTGAGAGGAAACAGTAATACATAACATTAACCATGCTCTAAAATGGACCCCCATCCAAGCACTTGAGTAATGGATGGGAGGCATTATTGGAAATAAGGTCGGAGGCCAAAAATATACAAGCATATCACTCCAGTGACCAGTCTATTTTGCTACTTTAAGTACAAAATGAAATTTTGTGACGAATTCACATGTGACCACAGTTTTATAAACACCGCACCTTGCACGAGGAAACTCATAGGTTTTAATTTGACATTGACCTGATTGTTGTATTATGCAGCCAACACATTGCTCTGATTGCTGTATTATGTAGCCAACACATTGACCTGATTGCTGTATTATGTAGCCAACACATTGATCTGATTGCTGTATTATGCAGCCAATACATTGCTCTGATTGATGTATTATGCAGCCAACACATTGATCTGATTGTTGTAATATGCAGCCAACACAATGACCTGATTGTTGTCATATGCAGCCAACACATTGCTCTGATTGATGTAATATGCAGCCAACACATTGCTCAGATTATGTATTATTCATGTAGTAGTACTGGTGACATACACTCCACATTTAAATTGCAGAGTATGTAAAAATCACAATACTGTACGAAGAGTGTTTTAAATGTAGCTGATTCAATCATATATTAAAGTTAACTTAATTTAAGACAAATATTAAAAGTCAACAATCTGATCAAAGATGACGATAACCCTTACTGTACTATCAATGTTCTAATATTTTACCTGTCTACATGTATTAATGTTACATGTTACAACATGAGATAATGCATATCATAAAGTGAAGTGAAGGTAAGATAATTTAACTAGCATCTCACGTTATCTGTTGATTTTGCCATTTTTAGAACATGGTATTCTTGAACCATTTGTACTTTGTCCTTATGCATGAATACAGATACAGGTTGCAAAATATTTGTCAAGGAATCATCTAATATTATTGTGCCTGTAATTTCAATCTTTGGGTTGATTGCATTTCACATTTGACACAATGACACCAGGAATAAAATATAACTAGTCATGACAAGTGGTTTTTACAATTAAAGTTATATTGTACCAATATTAACTGAACAATGGCTGCAAATATGTTTTATTTATGTTAATGTTTTAGCTTAATACTATGTTAATTTCATGTTATTTCTGACTTAAACACACTGCATTAACCATTTGACAAGACATTGGGCTAAATATATTAATGCAATCTAATTGACTCCATTTTGTAATGAATTACCTTATATTGTAATTAATACCACTACTTATAAGTATATAATTTCCAATAAAAACAATGTTAACCCTTTACCACTTCGATACATATTTCAATGCTTTTGTAGTCCCTTAGAAATGTTAAATCTAATTAAATGCCTTTCTTACTAGATCCAAGTTTAAAAGCTTCATTTCCAACCCTTAGTTACTGATGAGCAGCAAACAGCATAAACCCTGAACAATCTGCAAGTTACTGGCTGTTCTGGTTTTATGCTTTTTTCAAATAGCAATGTTCACATCTCTTTAAGTGGGAAAGGGTTAGATAAAAGGTATGGTTAAATAGAAAATATAATTAAATATTTTGTGTATATTAGTATTTGCATATAAATTCAAACTGTTTAATCAGACTACTATTAACCCTGACATAAAAGGTTTAAGATTCATTGCAATGATATGGAACTTGTAATCTGTGATGCAACTTTCTCAAATCGTGTACACTTGATATATGTAGTTACTTTATTTTATCCCCAGACAGTTTTTGCTATTTTGCTCCTGTGCATATTTCATCAGTGTGTAATTAAATTGCAATTAAACTGAATTTAAATTGTATGTAATTAAATTTCAAATTTGATAAATTCTATAATTTTGATGTTATTGCTTATGTGTATTTACATGCGTGTAGAAGTGATTAATTCTGGACTAAATATGAGGTTCAGCAGACCATCTAAGAAGACAAAGAAAACTCAATAGACAGAGGCTTTGCATGTTTCTTAGAATATACAGTTATTCCTATCATGTACAAGATAAGAATTGTTTTTAATATGTTTATGATATGTATCCTCACTGCAAATCTATTCAAATCCCCATTAAAGCTGTATTAAACACATTACTATAATGCAGAGTTTAATATAAAGCAGCGTGCTTGGGAAATCCCTGAAATAGTTATGTGTGTTATGAACATTACATATGTAAAACCATATATTTTTTTAGATGGGCGCTTTAGCGCCCGTCTAAAGTGCTCAGTGTGAAATTCAGGTCGATACGACTAGGTATGATTAACCAAAAACCCGCTTGCGTATCCGCGCAAGAAAGATTTGTATAATTTATGCAAGAGGTTTGAGTTCTCCAATTATGTGTATTCACAAATGGCAACATTATATTAATATCGTGTTACATTCAAAATTTTCAAACGGAGTTTTATAGAAAAGAATCAATAAACAATGATCGTATTGTACGTGTCGCGGAGGAGATTGTTTATGAATGATTAAAATAGTCCACTTTCTGCTGCGTGTGTGTGACGTAGTATTTTCGCTCAGCTCATTCATAAATCTGAGGCTGGCGATAAACAAAGGGGAGTCCGTGTGAGAATAACGCAGTAGTATAAGGTTACGCTTGTTTATATTCACAGGTCTCAATTAATAATACGTTGACCACGAGTTCAACAATTATTACAGGGA
Source organism: Dreissena polymorpha (assembly GCF_020536995.1). Taxonomy (NCBI): domain Eukaryota; kingdom Metazoa; phylum Mollusca; class Bivalvia; order Myida; family Dreissenidae; genus Dreissena; species Dreissena polymorpha. Next base: position 99,844,661 of record NC_068356.1, read on the forward strand.
TACGATAGACAACATAAAAAAATGTTTCATTATCGCTGAAACTGTTAAAAAAACATTTAAATATAACAATAATATTCTCTAAAAAATGTAGTCTTGCTGTTTTGAAATAAGGTTTGGAATTTTGTTTTCTAAATAACTTAATTCAAAACAAAAGTTTAATTATAGTGTTTTTTACTTGTAAGTCGCATATTTACCGCATTATAATGTGTGTTATAATAGGCAAACCATACATTAGTAAAATTCAATCTGCCTTCGCACATAGAAGGAATGGGTCAATTAGGTGCTGCGTTTCCTTTGCTTACTTCAGTTAGAGGTCAATTATTTAAGTAATAGCAATCACAAGGCTCCGACTTCAAAGGAATTGCGGAGCTTTCTTACATAATAAAAGTCGCAGTCGCATGGTATTTGCGTTTTGCGTCCTATTTGGTCACGTGGTTCTTTTTCCCGGTTGTTTTGGCATTCATGATATATGAGGCTATTAATAGATGCGTCTGTCGATAAACAAAGGAAAGTTTACGGGTTATAACAACGCAATGGGTTACGCTCTCGCATACAACTCAATGACGTGGTACAGGTCGTAAAATGAGAGATTCGGGAAAAAGTTGACGCATATTTATATCAAAGACCCATATTATCTATAGGTCTTTGTTTATATTCTCAATTTATAAAATGTTGAACATAAGTTCAACAATAACTTCAGCGATACGATAGACAAAAAAAAGTTTCATAATTGCTAAACCCGAATATAACAATTTATAATGATAATACGAATGCAATAGCAGAAGGTTAGTAGAAGGTTAAGCTTGTTTATATTCACAGTTCTCAATACATAGACAGTTGGATATGAGTTCATGAATTACTACAGGCATACTATAGGCAACCTCGAAAATGCTTTTTAATCGCTAAAACTGAAAACAACCTAATATATTATATTAAATATATTTATAACAATAAATGTCTTTTAATAATGTAGTCGGCGTATACGCTGACTTTGAAATAAAGTTAGCAATTTACTTTTCTAAATAATTAAATACAATTAAACAAAAGTTTAACTATTGTGTTGTGTTTTTCACTTGTAAGCTGCATATTCACCGCATGAAATGTGTGTTAGCATTGTCAAACCACACATTAGTGTGAGTAAAATAAAAAATATACTACGGGAGAGCACTTCATATGTGTCCTCATATGCCTTGTTATGAGTATCTTTCTTCACTATCGAAATATATCGTTTGTTTATATTTGATTTAAACGCAGTTTTCTTTCGACACATTTAAATCACACGTCAATAGCGCCGTCATGCGAAAATGGGTCTTATGCGTTTCGGCAAGCGTTTGTTAAACCCAACATGTGCTTTTGCGCAGTCAGGCCATAGGCGACGCTGTTCGCTTTAAAATCACTCAATATGTTATGTTTCTCCTTACCAGAAGGAGTGATAGCTGAGTGGGCTATTTATATGATTGGCGCATATGGAATAAGACCCATTTTCACATGACGAGGGTCATCACAAATCTCATTGCGAATTGAAAATGCCACATTTAAGAACAATGCTTTTTGATACAAAATTGAATTGAAAATAGCAAACTTGTTAATAATGGCAGCCTATCCACACATTAAGGAATGATTTCCAGACGTGCTGACCAAGTACGGCAAACATTGTGGTATGATAATTAAACGATTTTCTCTTATCGTGACACTATACTATTTCGCTAATGATTGTTTTCTCATCTTGGAGGCGAAAGTGAAATTCTGCGAGATGGATTGTAACGCGTAATTGTAACAGGGCCACAATTTGTGTCGTTTGAGCATACAGAGAGTAGTCCGGAATTCCTTACACTGAACAGTGCTACATCCTTTGAATTGAGCACATACGCAGTGATGTAGCGAAAATTCAGAGGTTGTATCTCGAATCAGCTTATTAAATATTCGAAAATATTCATGCGTGTCTGTTGGCGTTATGTAAAAGTCACTAAGATGAAAACTGAAACAGCTACGCCTACAAGCGCATTAGTGCTCTATACCTATGTTTATGTTAGCGTTGTTGACACCGTGTGAACTGGTCAGGTAACAAGTAAAGCATAAACAGCAATGTTTATATACTTTTATTCCTCCATATACAAGATACGAAGATTATTGTATATTTTGAATTTGTACATGGTGTCAAAAATCAAAAGTTTTGTACACTGAACTTTCATTATGAATTTATATTCTTGGTGAGATAGTCATTTGATATTAGAAAAAAGTATTCCTTTAATATGATGGTGACTGCAAATTTTCTTTATATTAAGTTATCATTACCATTTTCATCATACTTTCTATGCTTTCAGAACTTCCAAAAAGCATGTTGTTTTTATTTTGTCTTAGTTATTTCTATGAAATAATAAGGATGATAAAAAGTGCACACAAAACTCGACCCGTGCGCTATGACACACACTTTATAAAGTTGAATGGCGTGTGTTCATTTCAAACTTGCGATTGATTTTCAAAAATGAATTGCATGTTAAATTATGCAATAGCGAACATCTTCAGTGCCTTCAGCACTTTGATATCTATTTGCCTATCACCATGGCAATTAAAATATTATTAGTGTAAAACCCAGCAACCACATTAAAGAATTAGAGCAGACTACAAAAGCGGGCTTCTAGCTCTTTAGTCTTTATCAATGATGTGAATTTCTCTTTGAAAATGAAATATTCCTCAGTTTTCATGCTAAATGATCTTGTATCATCTCTAGACCATGTTAAATATAGAAAGTTGTATATTGTTTTCAAGGGAAGTCATGTTCTCTGATCAATTGTTAAATACAACCAAACTGGAGACTGTCATACTGGGAAGATTATAATTTATGTGCAATAAACATTTTCTGCATATACAAGCATAATTTAACTTCATTTGATGATCAAAAAGAAAAAGAACAAAGATCTATGAACATAAGTATCATGGTATTTTCTCCATTAATTGACCATATTTAATGAATAAACACAACATTTTACAAAACATATAATAGCTCTATGTAAACATCAAAACCAAAAGAACTTTTTAAGAAGTAACATAATATAATAATCAGCAAAATTGTGCAAAACAAAATAAATAATGTGCAAAATCATTAGCTCAACATAGCTTGTGACAAAGAATTAAGCTGTGCTCTGTAAAAAAAGTGCATTTGAGTACAGTATTGTACCAGATTAGCCTGTGAAGTCTGCACAGGCTAATCTGGGAGAATCTTTTCCGCTTTAATGGTATTTTTCTTTTAAATGAAGTTTCTTCTAAACAAGAACCCACCCTAGACGGAAAGTGTAGTCCCTGAATTGCCTGTGTGGACTGCACAGGCTAATTACTGACCCATCTTGAACATCGGCAAGCATGAAGCCCCGTTTTCCCAGAGCCAGGTTTAACCCTTTGCATGCTGGGAAATTTGTCATCTGCAAAAATGTCGTCTGCTGAATTTCTGCTGCATTTTCTTTGATTTTTTTCAAAGAATACTATCAGAGTAGCAAACAGTTTGGATCCTGATGAGACGCCACGTTCTGTGGCGTCTCATCTGGATCCAAACTGTTTGCAAAGGCCTTCAAAATTTGGTTCCCGCACTGAAAGGATTTAGCCCCGTTTTCCCAGAGCCAGGTTTAATAGCTAGAACCATGTATATCCATGCCAAGTTTAAATAAACAGCTGATGAGATACATAGCCCGTATGGGCTTATCAGTAGGATCTTTTGACATGGAAAGTGCATTATCTTCCTCTTCATAAACTTCATGTGTGAGATGTAAATTTTCAATTATCAGGGCTCAGCACTAGGGCTGTTACCAAGCTCAGTGCAAGATGGTTGTAGATGATGTGTTCTGGGTGCCTTTGATGGCTTCTTCTTGTTCCATGTGCCTAGAGGAATGTCATTTTGTCTGGCCCACTTGTGGTCAATTAAATTCACTGATAATCAGCTTGGAGCAAATTGAAATGAGGACTTGTATGGCCCCTGCACTGTTACTTATGATGGAACAGGAATTATTAACAACAGATGGCGACGCTAATATTCTAGAGCTTCAGATTAGAAAACAAATTTTATTAGAACGGTTGGTCTGCTGTTATGCATAAGTATGATGGATGTTTTTTGTAACTGTTTTGAGACTGACCGAAATAATATTGTTTTTTTAGGTTTACTGTTGTATCAAAGGCATTATGTTTGTTTGTTTCTTCATTTTTTTGTTCTTTTTGATAGTTGCATTTTATTTAATAGTGTTTATCAGTGTTTCAATCATTGTATGAGGAAAGCTTAAATAAAGCACTCCAGAGAGCAGAGGGTCAGACCGCACATTGTCTGAAGATCCTTACAGGAAACTTAACCCATTTATGCCTAGTGGACTCTCCCATCCTTCTAAATTGGATCAATTTATTTTCAAAATTAGGGATGTCTAGTATATTTATTTCTATATTTAGAATATTCCTTACAGAAATTCCTATAAGCAAACAGCGCAGACCCTGATGAGACGCCGCATCATGCAGCGTCTCATCTGGGTCTACACTGTTTGCCAAGGCCTTTTTTCTAGACGCTTGAGGCATAAATGGGTTAATAGGTTTAGTAAATACATGGCCAATAGAACTCTGCAACATGAATCTATTAGTAAACTGTTGCAGTTCTGTCTGTCCTTTAACTAATCAAAATGATATACCTGTTGTGTTAATTTGCACCTTGTGAACAGTAGTTGCTATTTTGATCTTTTTCAAAACAATTTCAAAAGAAAATGTGTCTGCTTGTAAATTTGGCCTAAGTGCTATGACAGCATATTAGGTTTGCATTTTAAATTTATGTGTTAATATGTAACAAAAAACCTTTTTTTTTTATAATTGTGTTATATTTCAAGTATTTTGCAACAAAAACAAGGGCTGTTTGTAAAACATGCATGCCCCTCATATGGGCTGTCAGTTGTAGTGGCAGCCATTGTGTGAATATGTTTTTTGTCACTGTGACCTTGACCTTTGACCTAGTGAACTGAACATCAATAGGGGTCATTTACCAGTCATGATCAATGTACCTATGAAGTTTCATGATCCTAGGCGTTAGCGTTCTTGAGTTATCATCCGGAAACCATTTTTCTGTTTCGAGTCACTGTGACCTTGACCTTTGACCTAGTGACCTGAAAATCAATAGGGGTCATCTGCGAGTCATGTTCAATGTACCTACGAAGTTTCATGATCCTAGGTGTAAGCGTTCTTGAGTAATCATCCGGAAACCATTTTTCTGTTTCGAGTCACTGGGACCTTGACCTTTGACCTAGTGACCTGAAAATCGATAGGGGTCATGTGTGAGTCATGATCAATGTACCTATGAAGTTTCATGATCCTAGGCGTAAGCGTTCTTGAGTTATCATCCGGAAACCGTTTTACTATTTGGAGTCACTGTGACCTTGACCTTTGACCTAGTGACCTCAAAATCAATAGGGGTCATCTGCCAGTCATGAGCAATGTACCTTTGAAGTTTCATGATCCTAGGCATAAGCGTTCTCGAGTTATCATCCGGAAACCATTTGGTGGACGGACCTAGTCGGACCTACCGACATGTGCAAAACAATATACCCCCTTCTCTTCAAAGGGGGGCATACAAAAAACATAACAGAAAGTATTTCATGTACAGCATTTTGATGGGTACATAAATGTAATATAATAAATACAATTGTAGCACATTCAACATACATTCATATCACATTATACAATACAAACTAAATTAATGTTGAATATAAGTATGTATATCAATTAACATAAAATATAGCACATATGAGAATAAAACAGAAAGTGCTGAATGGCAGATAATAGTTGGTTATCTTCCCCTGCCAAATTCCAGGTAGCGCCACTTAACCCGGTCCATCAGCTTTCACTATACATTCTAAGATAAGCATTAACAAAGACTGGACGCGATAAACATGGAATCAAAGTTTGGATCATTAACACTGCCCGAATTAAGGGCAGAATTAAAAAAACGGGGTGCACGAACAGTTGGACGTAAAAATGAACTTGTTGAAAGGTACCTAAATTTTCCGTTACGCTGATATTCTTAGAAAAAACACACACATTTGAAAACCGAAAGTAGAATAATGCCGGGTAATATTCGTGTACGTTAAATGTCTTTAAAATACACATAATGTATCCTGCATGTATTTCGGAACGATATTTCGTTTATAATTAAAAAAATATAATAGAATCTATGCTCTCTGTTCTATATCAAAATGTTTTCTGTTTAATTAGTGACAGAAAATACTTGCGTTCCCTTTGTTTCATGTACATCAGCGATTGTACATAATGTAATGGGTGGGGTTATTTTACCGATGCTTTGCTCGTGCATCTTTTATTTTAATGAGTTTCAAAAGCTAAATGTTTTTTTTTCAGGCTTATATCATACGAGAGAAATCAGAACTTTGGTAAAATAGAGACTTTGGAACCGGAATATCACATGAAGTTACCAGATGCCACTACATACTCTGATGTAAACTCGGACTCTAAATTTCCCAAAACAGATCTCGGAAAGGTGCAATCGTATCTGGCCCGGCTTGATAAGAATCTGGATGAACATGTGCAGAGGTTGTATAATGAACAGTTTTTAAGGTACTGCCGGATGTCACGCAGAGAAACATGTGTTTTCATTAAATCAAGCTGTCACGCAGAAATGAAGAAAGGTGTGTCCTACACAGTTGATATTGAGCTCGGCTTAGATGGGTCTATTACAGAGGCACAGTGTGAATGTGCTGCAGGAATGGGACCACAAGCTCACTGCAAACAATATTGTTAACACGGTGCTATATGGTGCAGTTATGTTTTGCAAGAAAATGACAGTAAAGACGGAAGAATCGTGCACTCAAAAATTGCAGAGTTTTCACAAATGCAAAAAATTCATTGGAAGCCCCATAAAAGCAAATGCCTTAGATATGCCTGGAGCTGCCGAGTTGACAAACATTGACTTTGATCCCCGACCAGAAGAATTTAGAAATGCTGCCAACTATCAAGATCATTTTAGAAATGTTTGCCTAAACTTTCCAGGTATTTCGGAAATGCCAATATTTCAAACATTTGAACCTGCAAACACTAAAGCTGTGGCATTGGATCACGTCTACTTGAAACTTACCCCAGAAGACAATTTTCTTGAAAGAATTTTGGTAACGAAAATAAGCTCAGCGGTAGTCGTTGATATTGAGAAAAAAACATTAGGTCAAAGTACTAATAAATTGTGGATAGAGGAGCGATCCAAGCGAATTCCATCGTCAATGTTCGAAAAAATTTGTAAATCCACACAATGGGGCCGACAAACATGAGCTCGCAAGGTCACTGCTTGAAACCAGGGAAATTAAAGCGGCTCCATTGGAACATGGGAGGAAACATGAATCGGTCGCTGTAACGAAATTCATGGAAGACACTGGCAAGACTGTACATAGCTGTGGGTTAGTCGTCGCAGAACAGTACCCATTCCTAGCAGCGTCACCAGATGGAGTTATTGATAAAACTCATCTTGTTGAAGTTAAATGCCCTTATACAGCAAGAGACAAACCCATATCTCCTGTCACGGTTCCTTATTTAAACTGTGATGACAGTGGAAATTACTCCCTTGATATGAATCATAATTACTACTACCAAATTCAAGGACAACTTCTTTGTACTGGAGCACAAACATGCACTCTTATTATATGTACTGCAGAGAACTTAAAAGTTAAGGACATAAAGTACTTTGATATCCAAAGAAATGAACCTTTTATTTCACAAATGGTCAGTCAGTTGAAAGCTTTCTTCAACACCTATTTCAAGCCTGTTCTTGTTGAAAAGCATTTTTACAAGTCTTATTAACCCATTTATGCCTAGTGGCCTCTCCCATCCTTCTAAATTGGATCAGTTTATTTTCAAAATTATGGATGTTAAGTATACTAGTATTTATTTCTATATTTAGAATATTTCTTACAGAAATTCCTTCAAGCAAACAGCGCAGACCCAGATGAGACGCCGCATCATGTGGCGTCTCATTTGGGTCTACGCTGTTTGCCAAGGCCTTTTTTCTAGACACTAGGCATAAATGGATTAAGTATTCAGACTGAAAACTCTTGCTTAAAAAAAGCACCAAGTCTGATTTATTCATTGTATTTTATTTACATTTCTATCAAAATAAAATGTTGATGCAAAAGTTCTAGTCAAGCAAAGATACTTATTATAACTAATTGTACAGCTTTGATACACAAAGCGACATACAATATTTTGCGCGATAAACAAAGCGACACGCGATATTTACCACGATATATCGCCTTTTGGACTACCTACACAAGGGCGATATTTCGTGTTACATTCTCGCGTGTCGCTTCGTGTATCACGTATGATGTGTTGCTTCGTTTGTCGCACAAAATATCGTGTATCGCTTCATGTCATGATGTGTCCTGTGTCACCCTTGATAAAAGCAGGGAGAGATTAAAGATAGCACTAGACCTTTTATTTTAATTAAAAGAATTGAAACCAATATAATTGTTTGTTTCTGTTATAGAATTCAGCCCTCTGGCCTAACAAGTAATGCTGTATGTAATATATACACATTGAGAAACACCTCAAAACCCAACATGTACACAATGTGTCAGTCACACTGTTGACTAAGATTTAAGCATGTTTTGGGATTATACATGTTTTTAAATTACACAACATAAAGCATATAAATGTTATATGAGATGATAACTTTGTTTCTGTGCCTGATAATGGACATGTTAATATTCTGTACGTTTTCCCTAGTCCAATAATACGTTCAATATGAACCCTTTTGCTTGAAATTTTCCTGTCTTTTAACACAATCTTCCCAGACATTCTGTTTTGTTTTCTGAAAAAAGTCGGAATGTTCACCTGCACATTTGCTGTCGCAAACAGATCTTGGACATTAAAGCCTTTATCCGCCATCACACTGTCTCCCGGGTCACACGCACTTACAATTTTACACCGTTCAACTATTTGTCTGTCACTGGTGGAACCTCCATACGCTTGGGATACATAGTTGACCAATCCCCCTGGTGTTGATCCAACAAGAATTTTGATTGTGTTTCTATTCTTGTACGTTGAATATGTCGACTGTTGTGCTCTCGGTGCTTTTGGCTTTTTTATTGGGCATTCCATCTATTATTATCCTTGTCTTTGGAAATTTTATTTTAAAGTCAGTCGGCATAAAATACCGCACAAGCTCGCCACTTGGCCAAATGTTTACTTCCCTCCACTGTTTCGACATGAATATAATCCAAGTATAAACAATATTGGATACACTTGACTGGGACACAGAGAAGAAAGTTGATAGCTCAAAATCTGTTGAATATCTTCTTAACTTCATTAAAGTCATGAAAAGCTGATTTTGAATCGATATTCCTGACACTTGAAAATTAATGTAACGTAAATAGTACGCAGCTGGTCCAAGTGAGTTCAACACAAACATAAATTTGCTGTACGATTCCAACCCCGTATAAAAATGAATAAGTTCATTGTTCGAAGCAAATTTTTCAACTGAAAACATGGGCGTCTCACTGGTTTGGGTCATAGCGTTTGTAAGCGATATCTCCTCTTCAAAGTAAGGAGTTGCTGTGAATAACTCCTGCTCTATCACTTCTTCCACACAATCAACTGGTTCGCTGAAAGTCCTCTCTAAGTTTTTTTTACAGGCAGTGTCATACTCTAATTTCCCTACAATCTCTCCTTTTCATGCGCTCCACTCTGCTTTTAGCCGTCTCGGTTTCCATCTGGGTCCAGGGGAAAATACTTGGTACTGCTGTCAAAAGTAGCCTTCCATATCTAGGTTGTAGACCTGGAATTAGACAAAAATATAAAGTCATGAATTTATATATTTATATAAATATATAGTTGATATTCATTTATGAAAAACACTACCGTAAGTCTTGCTTGCTAATAATGACATAAATTGACATATAATGAGTTGCGTCAAATGAAAAGGGTACTTCAATAAGGAAGTAGAAAGTAGCCGGTTGGGGGAAAAATGCTTGAAGAAACTTTTTTATCACGACCCATGGTCATATCATATGCACATAAAGTAGCCAAATCATAGCTATCAGCATTAATGAAAAATAAAATATTTGTATACTGAAGTCTGCATATATTCAATGCATTTACAGCAATTTAGATTTCCTGCTAATCTTGTCCCAAAAAAATTCAATGAACAATTACCCCACCTACTCACTGAATGACTGATTTTGATTTCCTACTTTCGTTTTCAATTCAAGGAATTTCGTTATGTACGTACTACAATGAATAAATATGCGCTTTTGTTCATTTATCAATAACTTTGACATACCAGTAATAGTCTCCTTCACGTAATCACTTGGTTTGAAGTGTTTCTTGCAAACGACTGAAGACTTTGTTGGCGTCCACAATTTCGGTGTATTTTCATCAAGTCGCCGAACAGCCTGAACCCATGTAGCTTTCCTAATTGGATCACTTGGGTATTCGTGACCTCCCCGTTCATGACAGCCAGGTACAGAACAACAAGTCGAAGGCATTTTAACGAGTTTTGATCGATTTTAGAACAAGGCAGTAAATTTTTGCTTTTCAGCGGCACCGATAAAAATCAAATGTAATCCGAATGTAGGACCGGGACGGCTGGCGCCACCTACTCAGTAACGATAACTCGCTATGATAAACCATTGCATTGTATATGGAAAACTGATAATGCAGAGTTTACAACAAAGACAACAAATAAATATGTTATAAGCATTATTTATATTATGAGTTATGATTGGTTATGTCATTATATGAGATGTCAGTAAATATTTTAGCCAGAGACCATATTTTTAATTCTTCTTCTGATCTAATTGTATTTCTGTAAATTTCAAAAGTTTGTTTCATACTGATAACAATTCAGTAGTTTGAAGGAATTCTGTTTTTTTTCTTTGACAATAAAAGATATACCGTTTAAGCTCTAGGCATACTGTATTTAAATCATTCATTTATGGATTAAAAATTCCAAGTACAAGATCCTGACATGTAATGTAAATATGTATGCTTGGTCTACTTCTACGAACAATATCAATAACAAATTTAATAACTTCCTGGGTATGTGGACAGTACCAGAACAAGTGCATTATATTTTCAACTTCCAAATTACAGAATGTACATAAATTATTAGCCACAATTGTCATTTTGAACATTAGGGATTTTGTCCCCAATATTCTGTGGACTATTCTGAACTGGAGCCATCTGATATAAGTTTCTTTAGTTATATTGAATACAAGTGCATGTACTTTTTTCCATTCAATATTTAAAAATTCTGAATTCCATTTAGTATTACAAGCTGGAATGTCATTGTTTTTAATCTAAATGTTTTATAAATATGTTTCTCTTCTTTAGGGCTGGCTACTATTTTTTTATGTAAGTTGGTAATATAGGTCCTTGAGTGTTTTTGTCAAAATTTGGCAGGTCTTCAAAATTGTCAATGTATTTCTTTATTATGTTTATTAATCCTTTGTACAATAAAAAAGTTTACGTTTGTTCCAACTTGTGTATCCAAAGATTATTTGGAAATAAAGCAGTTTCTTTCTACCATTATGTCTCTCACAAAGGGAATACCTCTTTCATATAGACATTTGATATAGATATAGCTATTGCTAATTTTAAAATTATGATTATAAAAAAGAGGCATATCCAGAATATCATCACAATTCAATATTAGCAGCTTTTCAATATACAATATATACTTTTTCAAAACATCAAGCCAAAATTTATTTTTTTAGTGCAAGCATATTTTTTCGGCATACATTTTACCAGTATTGAATACTATTTTAAAATCTATTAACAATCTAGCCAGTGAATAACAATTAACTTTGTAACAAAAAACTGTTTATTTGCCATATTGATAATAGTCGACCTTTATTTAAGGCCATGGATGGTTTTATGTAATATGCAAGGGGATGTTTATAACATTTACCACACATATCAGGGATATTCTTTAACCCATTTATGCCTAGCGTCTAGAAAAAAGGCCTTGGCAAACAGGGTAAACCCAGACGAGACGCCGCATGATGCGGCGTCTCATCTGGGTCTGCGCTGTTTGCTTAAAGGAATTTCTGTGAGAAATATTTTAAATATAGAAATAAATATACAAGACATCCCTAATTTTGGCAATAAATTGATCCAATTTAGAAGGATGGGAGAGTCAACTAGGCATAAATGGGTTAATCAACTGGTCTCTTTGTCTGACCACAAGTGTGTCTTGTTTACTTTAGTCTGGGGCATAATTTTGAATGTATTTAACCCATTTATGCCTAGTGGACTCTCCCATCCTTCAACATTGGATCAATTTATTTTCAAAATTAGGGATGTCTAGCATTTTTTTTTTTATTTAGAATATATCTTACAGAATTGTCTTTAAGCAAACAGCGCAGACCCAGATGAGATGCCGCATCATGCAGTGTCTCATCTGGATCTACACTGTTTGCCAAGTCCTTTTTTGTAGACGCTAGGCATAAATGGGTTAAGTTACCAACTTCAAACAAACTTCATACATGGTTCAACTAGTTTTGAGGAAGAGTTCTGTGCAATAGAAGCATTGTTTTATGGAGTTAATGCCCTTTGCCCGTAGCCCTTTTCCAGTATGAAAATGTTCTTGAAGATATGGAGTTGCAGTTCTTGTTGTAAAAGAAATCATGTGGCTTGCATGTGTGGAGACTGAAATTAGTATCCCATGCTCAATGTCATTTTGCACATATATGAAAAACTATATAAAAAAAAAATCAGAAATAAATAAGCTGTGCTTTGGGCAAATAGGGCTTAATGTACATGTGTAACGCATTGCCTCAGATTTATAGCCTGTTAATGAGTCCGCACAGCTAGGCTAATCAGAGACAAAACATGCAGCTTTTATGGTATTATTTGTTTAAAGGAAGTTGCTTCTTATGGATAATCCACTCAAGGCAGAAAGTGTCGTCCCTGATTGAATGCACAGGCTAATCTGGGACGACAGTTTTACTTTACGAAAGTGCATTAAGCCCCATTTTCCCATTTCAAGGCTCAAATGAATATTGAAAGATGTGAAAATTTAGTGAGTGCAATGCAGAATCTTACCTGCAATCTGAAAGGATGCACTGAATCATATCTTCCCACATGTATTTGTAAATAATTATATGATTTTCTTATCATGGTTCAAACCATCAGTATCTGGAATCTAATCAGGGCCTGATTATTTTGTTGACAGAGGTATTAGTAGTATTGACAGTTCTGTAGATTATTGTGGTATAGGATTACTTGATCACAAATGGATGTAATTAATGCATTAACAGTCATTGAACAGATAGATACCAAAGTGGGCATCAAAGGAATTTCAAGGGATTTAAGGGGTTAGGGGTCTATGGTTGACCCTTCTGCCTTTAGTAAGAGTATTGTATTACATGTGAAACAAATGTTACTAAATTGATAAGCAGACTAAATGCATGTGATAAATTGAGTCGTGTTCTGAGAAATCTGGGCATAATGTATGTGAGTAAAGTGTCGCCCCAAATCTAAGACTGTGCAGACCGCACAGGCTAATCAGGGACAACACTTTCCACCTAATCTTGTTTTTCAGTAAGGAGGGACTTCCTTGAAACTAAAAATACCATAAAAGCGGAAAGTGTCGTCCCTGCGGACTGCACAGGCTAATCTGGGACGACACTTTGCGCACATGCATTATGCCAAGTTTTCTCAGAACACGACTCAATTTTAGTTCCAGGTTAGCCTGTCCTGTCTGCTTATCTTAATCAAGGATGACACTTTCGGCTTTTATGGATTTTTTTCATCAAATTGATGTTTTCATGTTTCCGAGTCTATCATGGAAACATATTGTTTTTTCCATGTCTGTCTGTTGGTTTGTTTGCATCAAACTTTAACATTGGCCATAACTTTTGCAATATTCAATATAGCAACTTGATATTTAGCATACATGTGTATCTCATGGAGCTGCACATTTTGAGTGGTGACAGGTCAAGGTCATCCTTCAAGGTCAAAGGTCAAATATATGGGGGGACATAGTGTTTCACTAACACATCTTGTTTCTAAATGAAAATTTAGTATAGGTGGAAAGTGTTGTTCCAAATTAACCTGTGTAAACTTCACAGTCTGATCTATGACAATTATTTTACCCACATGCATGAAGTCAGGTTTTCCCTAGAGACCTTTACATTTATCAATTAAATGCATACCAAGTCATAAAATTGGCTTTTAGTCTTTGTAACCCCAATCTAATTGGTTATAATAGTGTATTGAAAAAAAGAAAGCTTGTTATTATGTTGACATTAGCATTATGTCATAAGCATGATTTGATGCATTTGTATGTTAGTATATAATTCTAATTGTTCTTGACTTTGTGTACCTGAACATAAAGTCATTTAAGAAAATGCCTACTAACAAAACGCACTTGAAAAAACTACATTTGTGTATGTGAGATGTATATGGGGCTGATGTTAGTCAATTATATTGTATATTGATTATGTGACAAACATAGGAGCAGAAGGAGAAGCGAAGAACATGGGGTTACTCAAATAATACACTAGTTGTACTTTAAATACATTTGTCTTATGTATATTAGGAAGTCCCTTAAACATGTGCTATCTAAATGTTCATTCTCGGTGCACTTTTCTTCAATCTAATCCCAGTGTAAGATCAGCGTTTCAGCAGTTGTTTTTTTAACTATTAGGAAACTTGATAAAGAAGCTTAGCTTATAACTATTTATTTAAACTCTAATGCATCGAAAGCCAAAAGCTCATAAACGAAATAAAAAATATTTATATTTGGTGTTATGTTATTAAAGAATTGGATAAGAACACAAATTTCTCTCCTGAGTTTCTTGAGATTAATTGTTTGCTTTATTTTTCAAAAATGCTTAATCCTTGGTAGGATAAGAGGATAAGTAAGTGGTATAAATGAGACACATTCTACGAAATCTGGGCTTAACACATGTTTGTAAAGTGTCGTTCCAGATTAGCCTCATTGCACAGTCCACAAAGGCTAATCAGGGACGACACTAGCTTTACCTTTATATTATTTACGTTTGAATTAAGTATCTTCTTTGCAATAAGCTAGTTATGGCGGAAAGTGTTGTCCCTGATTTGCCTTTGCAGACTGCACAGGCTGATCTGGGATGACACCTTATGCAAATGCCTTAATTTCCTTTTTCTCCGAGGGTGGTTTACATAGAGAAGATCTTTCCAATGTGTGGAAACCTTCAGATTGTTGAGCAGACACAGTATCAACCATGATATTATTAAGCTTGTTTAACCCATTTATGCCTAGTGGACTCTCCCATCCTTCTAAATTGGATCAATTTATTTCCAAAATTAGGTATGTCTAGTATATTTATTTCTATATTTAGAATATTTCTTAGAGAAATTCCTTTAAGCAAACAGGGCAGACCCTGATGAGACGCCGCATGATGATGCCATCATGTGGCGTCCCATCTGGGTCTACGCTGTTTGCCAAGGTCTTTTTTGCTAGACGCTAGGCATAAATGGGTTAATAGTTCTAGCAACTTAAATTATACTTTTAAAAGGGAAATCAAGTTGAAACAATATAGACCATTTTTAGTTAGTTATATGTTGTTTTTTGTGCAAACCATATCATACCCAACCAACACCCATTACCAGTGACAATTGGGTAACTGTACCTTTGATGAGAATGATGAATGATTCTGAGGAAAAAATGCAAGTTACACGTGACTAATAGCATTATTACCATTCCAACCGGTCTCTAACAGGGTTGTCTAATTAGGTTACACAGCAAACAGAGAAGCTCCCATTTATTAACAGAATGATAATAAGCCATTTCTACCAGAATGATAATTTGCCTATTTCTCCAAATTGGAGGTATTCTCCCCATTCCATTTCTGCCAAGTGATTACCCAATTTATCCTCCTGTTAGCTCATAACAAGCTATTGTTAATTGGCTTCATGAGATAATAACTGTTCATTTCCCCATCTCTCCCATTCACAAGCTATCTATAGATCACAGCTATCTTATTTTCAGGAAACTGATTTAGATACAAGATGTTACTTCTTGGTATTGCTGTAAGTACTACATGGGAAGTTGGTACTTATACATAGTACGACCTAATTATTTTTTTGTTGTTGTTGGTTTTGGTATTCCTCCCTTAAAATAATTTGAAAATCCAAAAAGACATCAACAGTATGAATAATTTCACAAAACAAAAAGTAGAAAAAGATTTGCTCCGTGGACAGAGAACTTGCCCTTGATTGGTCCTTGTTGGCTCAGGTACTACTTAACTCTTTCAGTGCTGGAACCGAATTTTGAAGGCCTTTGCAAACAGGTTGGATCCAGATGAGACGCCACAGAACGTGGCGTCTCATCAGCATCCAAACTGTTTGCTATTCTGATAGTATTCTTTGAAAAAAATATTAAAAAATGCTATTTTGAGAAATTCAGCAGACGACATTTTAGCAGACGACAAATTTCCCAGCATGCAAAGGGTTAAAAGTACTCTGGAATTTTATATTCAAGTTGATTGTTACCTAGCTTACAAAGGTCAGCTAAGATTTAAAGCTGGATTAGACAGCTATGCTGAAAAATACTTTGTGTGACTGAAAATATACTACAACATTTGATACAATAGACTATGCTGACTTGATTTATAGTCAAGCAGCATCACCAGCTGACTTGTGGGCAGAAACTATAAGACTATTAAGTAACAAATTGGTATTATCTATTAAACACATGTCAATGTATTTGTTTGAATTGTGGATAGTAAGATGTCAATTATAAACAATCTCAGCAAAGTTTAATTTTATGAAAAGTTTTGAGAGGTGGTTCTTTATGCATAACCGGTATTGTAGCTATATGGACTTTCGAGCTCAGATTTCAGAACTTTATAGTTTCTAGAGTAAGACAACTTGATGATTCTATTTGTTCACCAGTACTGTTGGTGCATCCATAACAGCTCGCTATGTGTGGACACAACTTTGAATTATAGATGAGTTGAAAAAGTGCCCCTTTACCATTTAGATACGTATTTTGACGCATTTGTAGTCCCATAGAAAGTTAAATTTAATTGAAGACCTTTCTTACTAGATTAAAGTTTCTTAAAGGCTACGTTTCCAACCCTTAGTTAATGAACAGCAAACAGCATAAAACCTGAACAGACTGCGAGTTACTCGCAGGCTGTTCTGGTTTAATGCTGTTTGCAAAATCCATTTTCACTTTGCTTCTTATGGGGGAAACGGTTAACAGAAAACAAAAATTCTATTGAAGTGTCATCATTTTTGTATGAACACATATCAACAAATTTCTTACATGCTTCAATTCCAAGACTACTTCTGGTGACAAATTATTGTTCTTATCAACTACTTTTATAACAGAACTATATACATTTCTTTTCTTTTTTTAATTAAGCTTTTGGCTTTTGTCATGATTAATTGATAGTTGTAAGCTGAGCATCCTTGTCAGCTTGAAGTTCTTCAAAAGTTTGAATTATGGTTCAGTAATATAAAACTTTGTAGAGAGATGAAGACCTTTTGAATGTAACTAATTTATCCTGCTTAATTTGATATTTTGATTTATCATTTTTCACCACAAGAAACTATCGGAAACGTGCTCTAATAGGACGATTGATAATGGGACTGAATAAGAATTCAGAAGGTGTGATATTTAAGAAATAGTAAATCCCACTGAGGTCCCTATGGCATTATAGTGACCAGCCAGGCAGCCACAAACCCTATATGGACCGGAGCCGTAGGCTGAGGTCCATATACAGTTTTTGGCTGTCTGGCTGGTCACTATAATGCCATTGGGACCGAAGTGGAGTTTACTATTTCTTATATTACACCGAAGAGTATCCCCTGTATCACTGTACAGTGTTAAACCGGCTTTCCGTAGTTTTATTTTTCATGCAACTGAATGCGCAAACGATGACGTAAATTGTGTGATGTAGTTTCTTTGACGAAACATTCCAGTTGGAGCTAAATGCTCTGGATGTTTAGGACATGTCGGACGTGCTATTTTGTTAACAGTTAGTTATTTGTTTAAGGCATCAAACGAATGCAAAACGTATTTTGGATTGTGTGTTTATCATACATTATGTAAACTTCGATAGGAATACAATAAAATAGTGTGATTTAAAATGAGTTTCGATAAAGGGATGGAAGAATAGAAAATGGAAGTGAATATTGTTTCGACTTTATTGTTTTAAACATTGTATTAATGTTAACGTTGGCATTGAGGTTAGCGTGTCGTTTATTCTAAATTAAGTTTTTTTTTGTACTCTTGTTAAAGCTGAAATAGTGTCAATGCTGTTCAATGACGCGTCAACACAGTGCACATATAGCGGTGTGTAACCCCGAAGGTCCATATACAAAAAAATAGTGACCGGTCCATATGCTCTAAGGTTTTTCGATCGCATTTTACAGACTGAAACCGGTCATATAGATATAGAAGGACCAATATCTCTGAGGTGTAATATTGACAAATATATCACCAGCAAGCGCACTAATGTATTCCGTATGACACAAAAGTGCATTTTAATGACATTGAGCACTGGTTATTTGAAACCCTTGGTGTCGACAGCATGGTATGGCCATTAACAATAAACAGGTGACAAATTTCATAATGGTTGCTAAGATATTAAAATGTCACTGATTAAAAGGATGATATTAATGAATCGAGAGCTTACCGAAGAGGCATGTTGCTTTTGATGTAAAAATGTGGAAAATATGTAAATATTAAAAAAAAAATTATGGGGCCATAACAATAAGTGTCTGTTTGAGGCATAAATTGCTCTAAAGCCTTTATGCGAGCTTGAAAGAGAAAGACTGAATCATTACAGGCCTGACCAGTAAGGTGTTAACCCTTTCAGTGCGGGAACCGAATTTTAAAGGCCTTTGCAGACAGTTTGGATCCAGATGAGACACCACAGAGTGTGGCGTCTCATCAGGATCCAAACTGTTTGCTATTATGATAGTATTCTTTGAAAAAAATCGAAGAAAATGCTTATTTTAGAAATTCAGCAGACGACATTTTAGCAGACGACAAATTTCCCAGCATGCAAAGGGTTAAAGCTCTTGTGTGTTTCATTACGTTTTAAGATATCCAATTTGTCAATAAACAGCTAGGTTAAAAAATAACCTTTGAATTTTGTTTGATTGATAAAGAATAATTTTTTTTTTTTTGCTTACGAAGATCTGTTGAAAAGATTTATGTGATGTGAAATGTCCAATGGTTACGAAAATTACCGATCGTCATTTTTCTGAAAAACAGCATGTCGCGGTTTACAAAAAACAAATGACTGCACCCAAATATTTTAATGTTACTGACTATAACGGGTTGATACATGTATGATTTTGCTTCTCATTTAGTAAAGTGACAATATCAAGGCCGACACACTTGAAATATGAAGGATATTCTGTCCTTTGGCCTATGTCTATCAATACAGTGTATATAAATACGATCGGCAACTTCCGAAACCAATCGGAAAATGTTGACAGGCACAAAATGTTTTTAAAATTCTTATTTCTGCAAATATTCTACCACATAATGACATTTCTTGTGTATACCAATAAATAAATGATTTTCAAGCAATAGCACGTTGATTTCAATCAGGAACACTGTCTATAACAGTGAAAACAAATATTCCAATCTTTTTGGTTCACAATTTTTGTGATGAAAATAGCTTGCATGCAGCATGAAATTGAATGTCCTGTCAGATAAGTGTTTCGACTTTCTGGAGTGGGTGATTTCAGACTGTTTAATCCAACTAGAAAAGAGCTCTTAAAAGTTAGTTAGACTCATGTAAAGTGAAGTAATAAAGAACCACTTTTTGTAAACAACCAAAATGTGACCTCCCTTGTTGGATCATGCTACATTTGGAAATGGAAGTGACATATACGAGTAATGCCAGTCCAAGGGAGATAACTCAAAATTAAATTTTTTACCAAACTTCTCTGTTTGCCCAGGAATTATTACTTAATTTCACATCATGGAATTGTAGAAGTTCTTAGTGTCTTTATTAAACTGAAATACATACTGAATATACTTTTAGACATGAACTAAAGTCATAAACATGATGTTTGAGGTAAATATATGGAATTTATGAAATACTCATTTAAAATAATTTGACCACATTAATACTGGTGATAAATAACAGGCTTGATAATGAATTGCTTAGAACAACTTACTTTTATCTGGAATTAATAAATAATTGTCTTAAACTTCAATGTTCAACACAAATTTTCAACACACAGTATCAAATAGGGATTTCTTCTCAATTGGGTAAGGACTGCAAAGACATGTCCAAATTTTCCTATGGTTTAAAGGAAGATGTCAAAAGCCAAAAGTGGTACTTGAAATGACAGGCAACACACATTTGACAGCAGACAATGACGGATCACAATATCCCATACCTAAGAACTTAAACCATAGTTAAGCACGCAATCTGTGATTCGGCTGCATGCCACTGAGGCTGTGGCTGTTATTGAAATATAGTTTATCTTACCTGCCAAGACTTGGCTGGTAATTCTTGACTTGACAACTATCCCAGTCGCAGTCACTTCCACCTCAACAAGTTGGAGGTAAGTACAGGTCCAGTTCCTGACTTGAGTTCAATTCCTGCTGCTCACTTGACAACTATTCCAGCCGCAGTCACTTCCACCAAGACATGATGGAGGTCCGTACATGTCTAGTGTCTTGATTTAGTTCTGTTACCACTACTCACTAGACTACTATTCCAACCAGTCAATGTCACCTAGACACTGGATCTTGTCAGTAGATTTCCAGGATCTGATTTAAGTTCAATTATTAATTCTGCTGCTCAACAGAAACTATAACAACTACACTCACTTCCACATGGACAGGTAAGTAGATGTCCTGTGTCTGGCTAGAATTCCATTTATTCTCAATACCAACAGAACATCTTTCACTGGCTGACCAATCTGTCTCCAGTACATCAACTGTGAATATACAAAAACAAAAATGAATGAGATAATGAATCTGATTTTTGTAAGTAAAATTATTTGTAAAGAAATCCATTTTGTTCACTACATACATGTACTAAGTAGACCACCTGTTAGAGCAAAAAGTGCACCTAAAAGATAAGCAGGTTTTTGCAAAAATTCATACCTGTATCTACATTGTATTTATATTCTTTATTAAATACCAAACACTACTTTGTAATCATGAATCATAGGATAAAAAATGTTCCAACTCTTATTGTGTTGAGTGTTGTTTTTTCAAATGTTTGTATAGCTCGATTAAATAAGATTTGAACAAGAGCTGTCAGAGGACAGCGCGCTCCACTATTCGAGTGCTTGACAGTATAACGTAAGCCATCATGGGGAAATTGTTCATATTCATTCATTTATTAGACGATCTTTTAAAAATAAAAAAAGGAAAAAATAATTTATTTTTATTTATTTTTTTTGGAGGGGGGGGGCGGAGGGTTGAGAGGGGTATAATGTGGGGTGTGGTCATTTATTAGACAATCTTTCGGGGGGGGGGGGGGGGGGGGGGGGGGGGGGGGGCGGAAGGGGGGTAGGGGGGGTGAGAGGGGGGCTATAATGTGAGGTGTGGAAATTTATTAGATGATGTTTAAAAAAACATAAAAAATAAAAATTTGGGAGGGGGGTAGGTTGGGGGGAGAAGGGATTCTGGGTAAGGGCGTGGGGTATTGTTTGGGTGGAATCCATTGTGGTATTCAGGTAAGTGTTGTTTTGTCAAAGTAATAATAAAATGTGATCATAAATAAAGAACTTATGGCAATTGAAGCAAAATGTTCAATTATCTTAAGTGTAAAAGGGGCCATAATTATGTCAAAATGCTTGATACAGTGGACTGCTCTTGTTTATAGGTTGGGGTCATGTTGGTAAACAAGTATGCAATATATAAAAGCAATATGTCAAAGGATATAGGAAATATTTGGGGTAGTATGCAAACTTTAATATAGTTTTATCAATAATATGCATTCTAAGTATAAAAGGGGCCATTATTATGACAAAATGCTTAATAGAGTTGTCTGCTCTTGTTTATAGGTTGGGGTGATGTTGTTAAACAAGTACGCAAAATATCAAAGCAATATGTCAAGGGACAATGAAAATAAATGGGGTAGTACGAAAACTTTAACATTTGCTGCATATTCTAAGTGGAAAAGGGGCCATAATTATGACAAAATGCTTGATAGAGTTGTCTGCTATTGTTTATAGGTTGGGGTCAAGTTGGTTAACAAGTATGCAAAATATGAAAGCAATAAGTCAAGGGACAAAGAAAATATTTGGGGTAGTACGAAAACTTAAACATTTGCACGCTAACTCAGACCCTAACACTAACGCAGACACTCACGCAGACGCTCACGCCGACGCCGGGGTGAGTAGGATAGCTCCACTATATATATTTCATATATTATAGTCGAGCTAAAAATTGGTTACCAATTGTTGAAGACATTACTAGGTTTTCTAGTTTTTGACCACAATTGACTTTAATTTAGACATACACTGTAGCCTTTATAATGACAAGATGAAGTTTCAATAAGATTTTTAATTTAATAATGATTAATAAAACAGTACATTTGGATTTCATTTTGTAGATTAATGATTATTTTGTGATGATTAACATAATAATGCAATAAAGTATCAATATCTTCACATCTTCAATCATGATGCAGTTAAATGTTATATTTTATTATGTTTGGGTTTTAAATTATGCATATTCTCTTATACAGTCATGGTGTTGATCTAATATGTTATTATTATAGTTTGTTCCCTTCACATTCTTGCAGTAATGTTTTGTTGTAAGATATAATAATCAATAAGTTTAAGAAATAGCTTCTCTTTTCTTTATGTTATTATCCACCGCCATAGGTGGACGGATATAAATTTAGAATTGTCCGTCCGGAACAATATATCAGAATTGCTTGAACCGATTTCATGGAAACTTGATATTAGTGTATATATCATTATAGAATGATGTGTGTAAAATGCTGTTGCAATCCATGTGCAAATAACAGAGTAATGGCCCTTTTTACTTGAAAATAATCACACTATTGTGTCTGGAGCGAAATCTTGGAACTGCTTGTGCAGATTTCATTCAAACTTGGAATGAGAGTACATATTGATAAGAGGATGGTAAAGGTCAAATTGTCACTCAAACAATTGGTCAATAATGGAGTTATGGCCACTTTTTGCATATAAATACATGTTAATATTGGTATTTTAACTGCTTTTTGGATTTCATTAAACCTTTATTTAAGTGTATTAATGTATGAATCTAAAGCAGTAGTTGTTTACAGAATTTGGCGTTTACAGAATTTGGCGGGTGACATCAATTTAACAAATGTGCTTGTTTATTTATATTTAAATCCAAGAATAACAACAAATCAACAAGAGCACCGCCTTGCGGGTGCAGACCGCTCATCTATTTTCTTTTTAAAGGTGAAGGGACTCTCATTTTCAAACACAAAAGAGGGAGGGGTGGAGTGAAGAGGGGTGTATCATATAGTGTGGGGGTGTGGACATTTATTACATTATTTTCCAAAAATGCGGAAATGGGGGGGGGGGGGGTTCTTGGGTGCGATGGTTGGACGGTATTTCAAACATAAAATAATAAAAATAAATATTTGTGATTTGTGTTTTTAACCGTTTAAAAAAAAAATGATGGGGGTGGGTGGGGTGGGGGCTGCAACAATATACCGGTATATCGGTATATACCGCAATACGCAATCCGCATATTGTATTGCGATATGATTTTCATCATACCGGTACGAAAATTTTACAAAAATTCATTCACATTTCGACCAGAAAAGCCATCCGAAATAATGATAAAAAGGTAAACAAAACAAAGCAGTGTAAATTATTTTTTACGTAAAAAAAGCATTCTAAAAAGTGTATTATACGGAGTAGCGTTGTTACATGGGAGCATTCATTCGATGCTTTTGAACAGATTATCGTTGAATTAATTGCGCACAGCTGTAAATGTTTCGTTCGATTCTGATTAGAGCATTAATTGTAATCCGAATTTCGGAAACACGCTTCCAAATTTGAATGCTAACGCGACAATAAAAAATTATAGCGTCAAATAAAAAGTGCTTTATCCTTTGTCTCAATAAAAAGCGCGCGAAAATTATACAGACATGTAGAACGTCGCATGGAAAGTATGGGTGTATTTTGTGTTGTATAAAAACGGGAACATCAAGTCAGCTGAATTACGCGTGTTCAGTGGGAAAAACGCCCCGGTTGGACGTTATTTCATCACATCTTTAAATAGTAACAATTGCAAAAATGTATTTGATACTTAAGAAAATTTGCGAATGTTTGTGTTTCTTATTATTCTTGAGCACATTTATAGTAAATATTTACCAGAATTTGCTTTAAAATTGGAATTTATGGGATTATTGGGTAATTGGCAAGTTATAATTTTGGTACAAGTTAGCAATATATTGCGATATATTGCGATACGGGTTTTTGAACTGACAATATATTGCAATACGGTTTTTGGCGTATTGTTGCAGCACTAGGGGGGGGTATAGTGTGAGGGTGTGGTGGTCATTTGTGAGATGATCTTAAAAAAAAAAAATTAGGGGGGGGGGGATTCTGGTTGGGGGAGGGGGGATTCTTGGGTGCTATGGTTGGACGGTATTTCAAACATAAAATTAAAAAAAAAAAAATTGTTTTAAACCGTTTAAAAAAAAATTGGGGGGGGGGCTGGGGTGGGTGGGTATAGTGTGAGGGTGTGATGGTCATTTGTGAGATGATTAAAAAAAATAATAAAAAAAATTAGGGGGGATTCGGGGGGGGGGGGGGGGTGGAGGGCATGGGGGATGGTTTGGGTGGAGTCTATAATGTGGTATGTCAGGTACGAGTAGTTTTGTCAAAGTATCAATCAAATCTAGTCATAAATAAAGAAGTTATGGCAATTTTAGCAAAATTTAATAATTTGACCTTGAGAGTCAAGGTCATTCAAAGGTCAAGGTAAAATTCAACTTGCCAGGTACAGTAACCTCATGATAGCATGAAAGAATTTGAAGTTTGAAAGCAATAGCCTTGATACTTAAGAAGTAAAGTGGATCGAAACACAAAATTTAACCATATATTCAAAGTTACTAAGTCAAAAAAGGTCCATAATTCCGTAAAAATGACAACCAGAGTTATGCAACTTGTCCTTTTACTGTCCCCTTATGATAGTTTGCAAGTGTTCCAAGTATGAAAGCAATGTCTATGATACTTTAGGGGTAAAGTGGACCAAAACACAAGACTTAACCAAATTTTCAATTTTCTAAGTATAAAGGGCCCATAATTCCGTCCAAATGCCAGTCAGAGTTACATTACTTTGCCTGCACAGTCCCCTTATGATAGTTAATAAGTGTTGCAAGTATGAAAGCAATAGCTTTGATACTGTAGGAATAAAGTGGACCTAAACACAAAACTTAAACACATTTTCAATTTTCTAAGTATAAAAAGGGCACATAATTCTGTCAAAATGCCAGTCAGAGTTACATAACTTTGCCTGCACAGTCCCCTTATGATAGTTAGTAAGTGTTGCAAGTATGAAAGCAATAGCTTTCGGAATACTTACGGAATAAAATGGACCTAAACACAAAACTTAACCAAAATTTTCAATTTTCTAAGTATAAAAAGGGCACATAATTCTGTCAAAATGCACGCCAGAGTTATCTAACTTTGCCTGCCTAGTCCCCTCAGGATAGGAAGTAAGTGTACCAAGTTTGAATGCAATAGCATTGATACTTTCTGAGAAAAGTGGACCTTTTACCATGCTAAATCCTTGAAATGCACTTAGTGACCCCGTGAACTAGTTTTTGACCCGGCATGATCCATATTCGAACTTGACCTAGATATTGTCTGATACAACTTCTGACCAAGTTTGGTAAAGATCAGATGAAAAGTATATTTGAAATAGAGAGCGGACACAAAAAGGGTGACAGACAGACTGACAGACTGACAGACTTACAGACGGACAGTGCAAAAAATATATACTCCCTTTTCTTCGAAAGGGGGCATAAAAATACAAAACGTGAAATTCGATGTGAACTGTTAACAATTCCCTTTAAGTAATGAAAATAGGACATAAAATCACCCATTAAAAAATTGTGGGCGCAGTAAATTAGGGGCTTCTGTCTTCCATGGCAGAGTATTATTAACATCAATATGTTTACCCAATTTTGAGGGTTTTTTCAACTTTTGACATGAGTGCAAAAAACCTTGCTTAAATTGATGTTCATTAAATGCTTTAGCTTTTATTCTTTCTCAACCATGAATTGGAGCAACAATATTTGAGTTAGCCTTCTACCTGTAAAAAGTTCTTAAGTAAAGCTCAAGGTTCCAATATACTAAATAATAATGTATCCCTCCATGGTAGACAGAAGTGCTTATTTCTAACCAGTTTCTAGTCTATGTTTAAAATGCCATTTAGCATTTGCATCCAAGCCTTTTTGTGATTATTTCCTTTGACAGATTTTTTTTTAAATCACATTTTGGTGTTAAAAATAGCAAAAAATTGATGTTTTTTGGGGTGACATAAAAATTAACAAAATTATTTTTTTTTTTTTAATGTAACTTAGGTTCTCCATTTTTTTTGCATTGTGTTGTTTAACTAAATGGTATTTTATGTATCTCATCTGATATAACATCTATAGTCCTTTTCGGAAAGGCTTTAATTTATCGGTAAAGTTATCGCCCTTGAATACTCTCTAACGAGGAGTTAACGCGCGACCGTGACTGGAGAGCAAATTAAATATGGCGGACAACGAAAACACGACACGATTTCCTAAGTCAACGGAAAAAAAGAGACATTACTGCTGTATATGTAGCAATTACAGAGGAAAATTAGTGGATGGACACTTAATTACTCTAAGTAGATTTCCATTGGATGAAAAATTGAAAAGGGCTTGGATAAAACGTTTAAAAAATGTCAGCCCACAATTTTCACTGAACGAGAAGAATGATCGTCTTTGTTTGGCACACTTTGTTGATGGCCTTTACAACAAAAACAACCCTGTGCCTGGTGTATTCACCATTCAAGACCGAGAAAAACGTTTAAAAACAAGATGTGTTTGTGAAACACAATGTCCCCCTATATGATGTTTGACCATGTAGGATGACCTTGACATTGTGAAGGATGACCTTGACCGTGACCTTTCACCACTCAAAATGTGCAGCTCCATGAGATACACATGCATGCCAAATATCAAGTTGCTATCTTCAATATTGTAAAAGTATTCATAAAATAAGCGATTTGGGCCACATATATTTGACCTCTGACCTTGAAGGATGACCTTGACCTTGACCTTTCACCACTTAAAATGTGCAGCTCCATGAGATGCACATGCATGCCAAATTTCAAGTTGCTATCTTCAATATTGCAAAAGTATTTATAAAATACCGTACACGTGCGCTTATAAGACGCCCTCGCTTATAAGACGCACCCCGACTTCGGACTTTATAATGGGTGGATTTGAGACTGACCCGCGTGTAAGACGCGGTCAAATTTTGCCGTATTCATCGGCCGGAAAATGGCCGAAAAATGGCAGAATGTTAAAGAAAATCATCAGTTAGTAAAACATTGAGAATTTTTCAAACTCGCGCTGCATACAATTAGTAATTCACGCAAGTCTGAAAAATAAAACAATCAAACAACAAAGTAAATAATATTTGTTTATTTTATGATATATTAGTGGGTTTTAATTTATTTTCAAGTATTATTCATGCAATAAAAATAATTATCAAATTGACAAAATTTCTAACAACTGCGTATTAATCATTTGCCCTAACAATTGCAAACAATTGCAAACATAAAACATATTACGTTCGTAATATCAATGCACAAGCAAAATTGATCGTGTCAGTCATCTTAATTGTTTTGTTTGACAGGTATTGAAATCTAATAGGCAGATATTTTGAAAGCGTTTAGTTTTATTACCTAGATTATGCAAATTTTACGCCCATTGTCTATCAACAATAGGTAACGCCTACTTTCATAAAATTAGCCAATCGCGTGATAGAGTGATAGACTCCGAAGCGCAGATCGAAATCACGTGTCAAGAAGAAAGCCATATGCGGATATTTGCATGCGGTCGCTCTTTGCTCCCGTCGTTGTTGGCCCCTAATAAATAATGTGTCATCGGTATTAGTGGTTCGTCTGAATAAACGTGTTTATTTAACAATTGACAGTTGCAAACTGGTAACTTATTTCCTTTCAGAGGATACCCTAATTGCCAATTATGTCTTAATTGAAAATTAACGACGTGGAACAAAGACGATCAGGTGATACAAACTTGTCAAATAGCATTTGTAATCGGCAGCGTGTTTACTGAGAATTGATTTTGCTGTTGTTTTAAGCATGTTGGCATCGTGTTGCCGCTTACACACGTATACTATAATGACCAATTTATATGGCATTTAACGACGTCGCGCGCAAACAATCAGGTGATAAAAACTTTTAAGAATAATCACGGACAATATAACGTCTTACGCCACAAAAATAACAAAATTCAAATTAAAAATAATAGACAACAAAGTCAGTAACAATACATTTTATTACAAATAAATTGGTAACTGAACATAGCGTTCCGATACACGGTACGGGCCAATACAGACTTTAGAGAAAATGCAAATGGCTGCCGCGATGATTCAAAACAACTGACAAGTGTCCAACTTGGCTAGCATAAGCCCAGTAAACTCGATATTTTGATTTTTTTTGTTTATTTTCACCAGTATCTCGCTTATAAGACGCGACCCCAACTGTAACTTATTAATTTAAGTCTCAAAAATGCGTCTTATAAGCGCACGTATATGGTAAGTGATTTGGGCCACATATATTTGACCTCTGACCTTGAAGGATGACCTTGACCTTGACCTTTCACCACTCAAAATGTGCAGCTCCATGAGATACACATGCATGCCAAATATCAAGTTGCTATCTTCAATATTGCAAAAGTATTCATGAAATGAGCGATTTTGGCCACATATATTTGACCTCTGACCTTGAAGGATGACCTTTACCTTGACCTTTCACCACTCAAAATGTGCAGCTTCATGAGATACACATGCATGCCAAATATGAAGTTGCTATCTTCAATATAGCAAAAGTTATTGCAAAATGTTAAAGTTGGCGCAAACAGACAGACCAACAGACAGACCAACAGACAGACCAACAGACAGGGCAAAAACAGTATGTCCCCCACTACTATAGTGGGGGACATAAAACAATATGTCCCCCACTACTATAGTGGGGGACATAAAAACAAAGGTTTGTGATTAATTATGTTAAAAATTATGTAATGTAAAGTTAAGCAATTCACCACAGAGGCGAGCGTGGTTGACTTACATAAATAAAACTAAAAGTGCAAAAGATAAATGCATCTGGTTACATTTTTCAGTTTTTGAAAGACCTTGAATTTAAAAAACAGGCCTTTCCATTTTTGTTGTAGAATTTATTATTTACATGATATCTTGAACCAGTTACATTGAAATAAATAAAAGAAGTACAATGGATATAATGTTATGCACAATGCCATAATTTTATTCATCAACCACATATGTTTATCTTGCCATGAATACAGCGATCTTTAACATTTTCTATTGATAGGGTGAGTCGTTATATATGCGGGTCCAGTTGTTATATACGTGGGATAAATCGTTATAAAGCTTGTTATGGGGAGAGTCAGTAAAGGGGCGAGTCATTAATTACCAAAAACAATGTATGTTGAATCAAATTCAAGGAAATTAATTTCCATTTCATATTGTCTATTTTCAGGTGTTTGAATCTTGTTTTGATGAAAGTGGGTGTGATCAATTCACTAGGGAACAAGATCACTCACAAGTCACGGATATGTATGATCTGCACCATGAAGAGCAAGGGGAAAACGCACCGTATTTATTTTCCTGCAACTATTTAGAAGGATCTATTCAATTGCATGATTATTGTGAACCTGTCAAGTCAACGGTTCATAATGTAAATAAATGTGAACAGACAAATTATGTAATCCTTTACATGTCTTATGATAAGCCAGACATTTTTTATGCTAGACCTTTTTCAGAAATAAGTACTCAGACATGTGCAACAACCTGTTTGTCAAAATTAATTCAGACAGAGCCGTCTGATGTCTGTGTACAAAAGACTTTAGTATCCATAGGGATTCAGTGCAAGCTACCGGATATCACAATTGAAGATGCGTGTAAAAATGACAAAAAAATTATGTTTTATACTGGCTTACCCAATGGTGGAACTTTTCATGCTTAATTTGATGAAATGGAAGATGCCGAAAGAGCTACACAAAGACAATCAACAGGAAATAAAAAAGGAAGACCTGGGCAACTTTGAATGATTGATGAATTTGTCCTTGTTCTCATGCGCTTGCGACTTGGATTACTTGTTGAAGACTTAGCTTTCTGATTTCAAGTGTCAACATCAACCTGCTCTGTCATTATCAATAAATGGATAGATTACCTAAGTATTAAATTGGAATTTTTGCTGACATGGCCTACAAGAAATGTTATAGACATGACAATGCCTGCAAAGTTTTGTACTGTTTATCCACGTACACGAGTAATAATTGATTGTACTGAGATCTGTACTGAAAATCCACAGTCTTTAATAAACAAATTTCTAATGTACTCTCATTACAAATCACACATGACATATAAAACATTAGTTGGTATAAGCCCATCTGGTGTTATATTACATTTGTGTCAGATTTGTGGGCAGGTAGTATTAGTGACA
This sequence comes from Dreissena polymorpha, assembly GCF_020536995.1. Classification (NCBI taxonomy): domain Eukaryota; kingdom Metazoa; phylum Mollusca; class Bivalvia; order Myida; family Dreissenidae; genus Dreissena; species Dreissena polymorpha. The sequence goes on from NC_068356.1 coordinate 99,875,355, forward strand.
AACAACTTACAAGGTCCTTTGGAATCCTTGATTTGTGTGATAGAGGTGACGCTATTATGGCTGACAAAGGTTTTCTCATTGCCGACTTTACTACCGAGAAGGCATACATGCCATAATTTTTTAGGTCCAAAGCGGGACATTCCATAAAAAATTGTCGGGACATTTGACCAAAAAGCAGGACATCTAAAACGATCTATCATTCCACCTTTACTATAGTCAGTATAGTACTAACAAAAACTCTTGATACTTTTATTCAAGACATAAAACATCTGATATGAAGCATGAAATCTAAAACATAACAATAACAGTTTTATTAAATAAGACAATAGCAAACAACGAAGATAATATTCATCTGTTTAAGAGTACAAAATCTAGAACATTACGACAACAATACACATTATATTAATTTCAATGGCAAACATTAACGCAGGGGAGGCTATCCAATTGACTGAAAGTACGGGTTACAGTACACTATCTACCGAACAGTTACATCAGTTACACACGGAATGCCCGGCCGTACACATTTCCGTATTTTGTTTTCTTCCTATATACACAGATTAAACTGAATTGTGAATTGTCAGGCGCTGTATTGGGGTACTGTCAAACTGTCATGAATAACAACACATTGTTTTTATTACAATAACACAAGACAAGATGGGTAACTCTTTTACTGTTTGTTGCGATGTTTTTTTAAGCATGTGTCCATGCGCAGTTTGTTACTTGTCAATTGTCGCGGCTTAATTGGAGAAGGGTCAAACTGTCATGCATAGCACCTCGTTGTATTTAGCTTAATTGGAGTAGGGTCAAACTGTCATGCAAAGCACCTCGTTGTTTTTATTACAATTACACTAGACAGGATGGGTATCACTTATTGGACTGTTTGTTGCGATTTTGGTATATTGCACATTCGGAATATCCCGCTATATTGGAACTAAACATTTAATGTAAAAGACGCATTTATGACGTAGCGTTAATTTTACAAAACAATTGTTTTGTAAACCGTTTCAAACAAATACAAAATAAACACATTTTCAACATTTATTTCAATATTATAAAACTATCGATAGCAATAAGCGACCACTATCTGGAAGACCACCATGGTGTGAATGCCTGATGAAATCAATAATTAGCCGATAAATCGCTGATAAGGTGTCATAAACAACACTGGTACACACGATAAGTAGAATCGGATTGTTAATTGGGGGGCAATAAAGGGATTAGCGGTGTTAAGTGTTAGCGAAACAGAGCTTGAATAGCGAATTTTATTGGGAACCTATACACCTTACATCGTTTTTTACGAATGTCGGGACAAATTGTCTCATGGCGGGACGGCGGGACAAAGGGCCCAAAAGCGGGAATGTCCCGCCGAGATCGGGACGTATGGCATGTATGCGAGAGGGGTATGCATTTAATTATCCCGCCACTTAAAATGAAGCGATTTACAAGAAGACAAGTAGAGGACACGCGAAGAATTGCAAATCTGCGAATACATGTTGAAATGGCTATGGCACGCATAAAGACTTTCAGGATTTTGCAAGGAGTAATTCCAATAAATTTATCAAAACGACTAGGCAAAATATTAAAACTTTGTAGAGGACTTTCAAACTTACAGCCACATCTTGTTCTTGATGAAGACGTAGGGGTGTAAGGGAGGAAATCAGCTAAAAGGAGGAAAAATCACACCCCTGTGACGGGATGGCTTAAATACCACACAATTATCACTAATAGAGTGCAGCTTAATATTGTTGAACAAGCTTGCCTAGATAATTGAATAGTACTTATTTTTTATTATTTTTTTTGAGATTTTTTTTCAAAGCCTACATAAGTATTTTGAAATTGCAAACTAATATAAAATACATGGAAATTATACCATTGTTATGATCAAAATGTCAAATATTATAATTTCCATATATTTAATCATCAATGTATTCTATAATTTATACCATTACTTGTCATAGAATGCTTTCCTTATTATGTAGAGTATATGTGTCGTGTTCTATGAAAACTGGGCATAATGCTTGTGCATTAAGTGTCATCCCAGATTAGCCTGTGCAGTCCGCATAGGCCAATCAGGGACGACAATTTCAGCTTTTATGGAATTTTTCATTTAAATGATATCTCTTCTTAGCGAAAATCCAATTTAGGCGGAAAGTGTCGTTCCGGATTAGCCTGTGCGGACTGCACAGGCTAATCTGGGACGACACTTTAAACACATGCATTATGCCCAGTTTTCTCAGAGCACGCAAATATAATAGAATAGAACAAGTGGGTATTAATGTATATTCAATATTTCTGTCAAAATGGAAGTTCTTTAAATGGAAGTTCTGTTTCATAATGCATGTATATATATTAAAATAAATTTGGTGAACTAAATTTCACTAGTTTGTGTCCTTTTGCAAGTCTTAGACTTACGCACATATTTTAAAATAATTGAATTTCATTTATTTCAGATTGATGCGAATTAATTTTTTACTTAGAATGTAACATTGTTTTATGAATTTCTTTTCAAACAAATCAAATTTTAATATAGCACGAATTAAAAAAAACTATACTGAATTTAAAATATGTGCCTAAGTCTACGAATTGCATAAATAGCTTTGTAAAGCGGTACCCCGGGGTAAGCTAAAATCATCTTTCCTTATTGGTGGGCTGAAACTCAATAAGTAGCAAAGTTAGAAAATTAAACAATAAAGCAAGTCACATTGGTCAACTTTATTAATGAACAAGAACAGTGAATAGCAACAAGATATATAAAATGTACAACAAAACTATGATTGTTAACAGCTTGAAAACATTCATTTCTTAATTAAATACGCGTAGATTACATGACTGTATAATACAGTGTATATCTGATATATCTAGATCAGTTAGATATTATTAAAGTTAAAATATATTAATTTAGCTAATTTTTTTTTGTTAAATAGTAAAATGATCTACTTAGAACTTCAAAATTTCAAAACTATTATCCTTAATCTTTCACCAGTTAACCCTTAGAAGTAAAGAGAAAAACAGCTTTTGCAACCAGCATAAAACCTGAACAGCCCACGAGTAACTTGCAGGCTGTTCAGGTTTTATTATGTTTGCTGCTCATCAGTGTCTCATGGTGGGAAATGAAGCCTTTAAATCTAGAATCTAGTAAGAAAGGCCTTCAATTTCATTTCATGTCAAAATGCGTATCTAAGTGGTAAAGAGTTAAAACTATTTTGTTGCAAAGAAGAAAATCCATTTCACATTTGAATTAAAGACATTATTTGCGTTTAGTAAAAAAAATTATTATTACCATATTAATAAAATAACAATGAAAGATATTTAAATCATATGCCTTTTACTTAGAGAGATCATTTTTTTCAAGCATTACAATAAAGAAAAGTATATGGTGATCTTCGGAAGAAAATGCATCGTTATAAAGCACCATTATCATTATGTCATTTAAATAACAATATTTTACTACACTTAAATATAAAAAGTCATCATGCAGTGCACTAAGTTTTTTTCTGGTACATAATTATAACATATGAACAGCACTTCTTTAATAAATAGCTATGGAATATTTACATCATACTCCTGAAGTATAGAAACATAGTTTCCAGCTAAAAAAAGATATTTAGATATTTACAGTCATAATGTATTGTGCCCCCACAGATGAGTCGATACTGCACCAGCCAGTCTAGCGCTGCAGTATCAGGTTCAATCCTGATAGATTGAGGCACATTTATGTCATGTTGCAAACTGAAAGAGATTTTGAGCTACATGTATCCCAAGCATGAACTTTGTCACTGGAAGAAAATGCTTTCTAAAATTATTACAACATATTTACATCATATACTCCAGATAACTTTAAATCTACCACATATTTTTAAATGTGTGATTTGAGCTTTGTGAAGTAGGATTGGGACATAAATTAACATATACACTGTAAGGTAAAAAGAATTTCATGTTAATAAAATTTGGTTTTGGAATTTAAAGCTCCTTACCCAGAGGTAGTGGATAATAAGTTTAGAAAATGTAAATGAATAAAACAAAAATCATGTTGCCTTAATTGTTCATTGTACATGTTAAATGGGTGCAAGTAGCTGAAAACCATTATTTTAATCTAAAATAATGAAATCAATATGCCCGTCCTTTTGCATCAAATAGGGTTTCTTGGTTTATAAATATCATGGGATTCCACTCAACAAGCACCTGTGGCATAAAGTGATTATAAATATAATGCTGTAATTATTTTTTATAGATCAATGTTTACAAAACATAATTAAATAAAAGTATTGTAACAGGTTTGTAAATGGTTATATAAATGTCTCAAAACTTCACCGTTCTTGCATTTGTAGGAGTAAGAAACGAACAATAATCTGGTTTAATGCACATTTGTAAACCTTTAATGTAATATTGGAGGAGTATTATATTATGGATTTTAAGTTCGGTATTTGTTAATGATCAAACTTTGTCACACAGCATTGTAGTTTAACCAAGCATATTATTCATCAGTTTGAACCCCACGTTGAATTCTTCTGCTGAATATCTCTGGGGTGATATTAACCTTAAAAAACAAAGTCAATCTTTCCTCCATTGTTTCCTATTTTTCTTTGTCAAATTCAATTCTTTCAACAGACCTTCCCACCAGAGACCAAATATAAAAATCACACCACTTTCTACAGACTGCCATCTGTCCTTGCACTTGGCAATAATAAATATGACTTTTTTTAAATCTAATCACACCATTTTTGAGATAACAAAAAAAGTCTTTGTCCTTTGCAGCCATTTCAGTTACATTTCTGTATTTATATGGACATTTTATTTCAAGAAATCCATTTTTTTCTTCACAATGGGAGCAAGACACCAGACCATCAGGACTTGCACCAAGGTGCGGATATTTAGTTGACACCACAAAACCACATTCACTAACAGTAAGTCCAGGATGACATTCCCTTAAGTATTTTAAATAAAATCTTCGTGCAGCTGGCTCATGTGAAATTCCCCAACGAACATTTTCAGACGTGAAGGATGTGTATCCCAACACAGAGTTCATTAAAGATTTCGACGCTTGAAGTTCTTTTCTAGACACAATTTGTCCAAAATTAGAAGATGTTATTCTGTCTTTCCTTGCTTCAAACTAATTTAAACTTTTTGACTGTTTTTCTGTTTTCATTTGAATTTGTTCAGCCTCCTCAGATGTCACACTTAATTTTTCAAAATAATCATCAAACACTTCAGACAATTCTCACTTGACATGTCTACACAATCTCTAAACATGAAAGGAGGTTCTGGTAATCCCAGGTTTTCCTTAGCCCTGTTGGATGGTTGTTTAAATTTGTCAATGGTATGTTCATGTGTTAGTAGAAATCCAGCATGAGGATTACACTGTTTAAGTTTATTGCCAAACCTTAATATGTCAACTGGTTCAACACTTATCGATGGCGAATCAGCACATGAGGAAGTCCTTACATTTGGAAATATTGTGTTGTTATTCTTGTCATTGAATTTCTGTTTCTTGAAGATAAGTTCACTTGCCTTTTTTGGACTCAATTTTCTGGACCTTGGTTGATTCCATAGACATTGTTTTGATGTTGAAGCATTAGTCCCTTCTTTCTTTTTCTCTGTAATGTCGATGAGACCATACATGAGAGCTGCAATATGATTGCATGCCTCCCCTTCACTGAAAATACAAAATGAATAATTTTAAATTAAACAACACAACAACGTTTTTATTGATCACTGAAAAGCTATAAGGCAAACACATTTTCAGCAGCCATTATAATAACAAGGGCTGTTTGCAAAACATGCATGCCTCCCATATGGGCTGTCCGTTGTAGTGGCAGCCATTGTGTGAATACGTTTTTTGTCACTGTGACCTTGACCTTTGACCTGAAAATCGATAGGGGTCATCTGCGAGTCATGATCAATGTACCTATGAAGTGTCATGATCCTAGGCAAAAGCGTTCTTGAGTTATCATCTGGAAACAATTTTACTGTTTCGGGTCACCGTGACCTTGACCTTTGACCAAGTGACCTGAAAATCAATATGGGTCATCTGTGAGTCATGATCAATGTACCTATGAAGTTCCATGATCCTAGGCATTAGCGTTCTTGAGTTATCATCTGGAAACCTTTTAACTATTTCGGGTCACCGTGACCTTGACCTTTGACCTAGTGACCTCAAAATCAATAGGGGTCATCTGCGAGTCATGATCAATCTACCCATGAAGTTTCATGATCCTAGGCATTTGCGTTCTTGAGTTATCATCCAAAAAAACATTTTACTATTTCGGGTCACCGTGACCTTGACCTTTGACCTAGTGACCTGAAAATCAATAGGGGTCATCTGTAAGTCATGATCAATGTACCTATGAAGTTTCATAATCCTAGGAGTATGCGTTCTTGAGTTATCATCCGATAATCATTTTACTATTTCGGGTCACTGTGACCTTGACTTTTGACCTTATGACCTCAAAATCAATAGGGTTCATCTGTGAGTCATGATCAATCTACCCATGAAGTTTCATGATCCTAGGCGTATGCGTTCTTGAGTTATCATCCGAAAACCATTTTACTATTTTGGGTCACCGTGACCTTGACCTTTGACCTAGTGACCTCAAAATCAATAGGGGTCATCTGTGAGTCATGATCTATCTAATGATGAAGTTTTATGATCCTAGGCATATGTGCTCTTGAGTTATCATCCGGAAACCATTTTACTATTTCGGGTCACCGTGACCTTGACCTTTGACCTAGTGACCTCAAAATCTTTAGGGGTCATCTGCGAGTCATGATAAATCTACCAACGAAGTTTCATGATCCTAGGCGTATGCGTTCTTGAGTTATCATCCGGAAAACATTTTACTATTTCGGGTCCACGTGACCTTGACCTAGTGACCTCAAAATCAATAGGGGTCATCTGCGAGTCATGATCAGTGTACCTATGAAGTTTCATGATCCTAGGCCCAAGCCTTCTTGAGTTATCATCCGGAAACCACCTGATGGACAAACCGACCGACAGACCGACCGTCATGTGCAATGCAATATACCCCCTCTTCTTCAAAGGGGGGCATAATTACCTTATGTAAGCTAAAATAATATTGACAATATTTTGCAACTTTGGCTTTCCTTACTTTTCATAGGAAACTACTTACAAACAACTTAAATAATATGTTAACATTTTATTATTCTGTCATATTATAATTATTTACACAAATGTATGTTTTATTTTCATACAAATATGGTATAGTGACTGTGATATATAATGGAAGATATTGCTTCTTAATGTCATGCTTAAGCAATCCACTGCAAAAACAAAATGTCAACAAATTAAAGTGATCTTATTTCATTTTCTTTGAGGCCAAACTAAAAAATATGTCTGGTCCAGGCGAATCTGGGTCGTTTCGCCCTAATTCCCTTTCGCCCCTGAGTCGTTTCGCCCTAATTCACACTCGCCCTGAGTTGTTTTGCACTAATTCCTGGGTTGTTTCGCCCTAGTTTTTAAACACACAAACTACATACAACACTACGGCGAATATCTTGAGATCTAAAGATGCAAACTGGCTTAAAGTTTATAAAAACAATATAATGCCTCTATAATATCTTCTTTAAATGTTTCTGTGCTAGTAATTAGCCAATCATCTGATTACATGTCTTCCGATCTAAGTTTGTTTGATAATTGTAATTGGTCCCGACATTATTTTAATTGGCAAATCAACGCATCATACCTCTGCCAAACTAATTAATCGTAATACTTAGTTTGTAACATAATGTATCATTATGTTCCGTTTATTGATTGCAATTAAAATAAAACGGATAATTGCGCAATCATCAAATTTGTAATAATACAATAATCTTAATTTCTCATATATAATAAACAAATAGTAAGAAAGAATCATTTGCAAAACCATAATATTACATAACAATTAAATAAGGGCCAAACGACCAATGGCGAAACGAACTGAGACCGGTCCAGGCTACCTACCCTATTTTTTATTTGGCCAACCCTAATTATTTTATTTCATTTTAAGGTACACATTATGTCGGGTATGAAAATTATTGTATTTTTAATCAAATTATGCCCAGAAACACTGGTCAAGAGTTGAAACTGCATGTAATTTATAGAAAATCATTAGAAAAAGCAATACATACCCAGCTTCACAATCACACCCAGCAGCATGAACATTTCCAGTGACTTTGGACAAACAAGCCCAAGCACAGTAGTCCTTTTTGTTCTCCTTCTGTGTGGGGATGGAAGGTATGACACATGCTTTGACATAACAATGCATAATGGTCCTGTTTATTTCATGGAACATAACAGAATGTACATGTCCATCTGAATAAAACACTTTTGCCTTCAACTGTCGTTTGGCACCACTTGGCTTGTCATCATAAGTCCTCTGATTATTGAGCACAAGGTAATTATACAAATCATTGTCTGACAAATAGGGAATGAGATTTACATCACTGCTCCATCCACTTGTAATCGATTTCACTTCTGGTAACTTCTCACCTAAAGGGGTCAATAATCTGCTTCTCGTTGTTCTGTAGCCAAATTTTCATCCTGCAAACGCAGAACTTCCAACGGTTACTTCCCGATTTCAAAACTACCATTTAACCTTTCTATCAGTTCTTTCTTCGATCCAGATACAGGCAACTTGTGCTGACGTAAATGTTGTCGTAACTGAGCACAATTAGCTTTGATTACATCGAAATCTTTATCACTGTTGTCCATCGCTTTCAATTTAGACGCCATCTTTAATAATTTTGCTCACCGAAAGTAGACGAAAAAGTAACGACAACTCTTGTGAATACTTTTCAAGGGAGAGAAATCATGTTACCGAAAGGGACTATATGTTGTCTATTTCATAGGTTATTAATTAGTTTGAGTCAATTAGAGATTTTCCAGTTTAAATGAAAAAGTACATGTTATAAAATGGTGAATAAAATCAAAACAAGGCTGGTGACCCTATATTTTTATTTCATGTTTCATATAGTATTTGTATATAGTACTTGAATAATATGATTATAGGTGCTACCTAATTTACGGGCAAAAGCTTTTTAAGTTTTTTTGATAACCATGTATTTTTAATAAATATATGGACATGATTGTGTTCAAAATATTATAATTGTTGCAATAATTAAGTAATGCATTCAAAAAAATCAATCTTAAAACGAGTTACATGTTCCTAGCTTAAAGGTGCCTTTTCACAGATTTTGGCATTTTTTAACTTATTCATTAAATGCTTTATATCGATAAATGTAAACATTGGATCGTAAAAGCTCCAGTAAAAAATCAAGAATAAAATTAAAAAAAGGAAAAGAACATTGCCCGGACCAGGTTTCACCAGTGACCCCTGGAGTCCTGCCAGAGTCCTGAAGTAAAAACGCTTTAGCCTACTGAGCTATTCCGCCGAGTACATTTACCTGACGTATTTTATACGTTATATAAGCAATCTTCGTAGTTTCACAAAATTTAACGACAAAAACAGAACTCTCCAAATTATTCAATCGTTTTGCGTTGCAACGCTTTATAATTTTTAGGCTTTAAAATCGTCAAAAGATGCATATAATGGCTATATTAGACCATGGTAAATGTTCAGTATAACTGTTTCCTCACAAATATCATAACTAAAACGAAAATTTGCGAATCTGAAACAAATTTTTTCAATTTTGTCAATTTACCAAAGCGTGAAAAGATCCCTTTAAAGATCTAGCATCTTATTTTTTTTTGTTTTCTATCCACAGGAATTTAAAGCTGGTTCGGTGTCTGTGGTATAGTGGATGGGGTGTCTGCTAACTGGCTTAGTAACTGGGAGGTCTCTGTATTGATCCCTTAAGTGGGAGCATTCTTAAGATAACCCTAAAGACATACTATGGCATACCATTTGGGTTGAAAGTCAAGAAGACCTACAAGGTAAAAAGAGAAATGTACGTCGAAGTACAATAATTGTACGTTGACATACAAATATAAAATACACTTGGAAGTATATATTTGTACGTCAAAGTACAATTTGTACTTCGACATACATGTTTGTACTTTGACGCACACATTTTCTGAACAGCCAATCAAAACACTTGTCTCTTGAGCCGCTTTTCCTTCAGATTTATTCATAATAAATGTTTATAATCTCTTTTTTAATTGAGGACAAACTGAATAAAAATATCAGAATGGCAAAAAAAAAACACATAGAAGTTTCAAGTATTTAATGCATTGAAATAGATTATATACAAATTTGAAGAAGATTCAATTGTTACCTTTTAAAAATTAAAATTATTCAGCATATTGTGAGTATTTATTGATCATGCGGAGCGGAGCATCACGACCGTCCAGCACATTACTGTGTAGGAAATTCCCAACGGAAACCAAACAGTTACCAAACATTAACGGGATAAATAATGTATAATAACATATAATTTATATTTAAGTTGGTTGTTGTTATTTAGTTCTCAATTATAATTCATAAATAAACCATTGTTTTTTAAATAAAATATACCAAGACCAGGAGCTCTCAACAGGACAGTTCTTCCCTCAATATCTGCTGCAGACGAATACCAAAAATGCACCGCTCGCGACCGGAATTAGGGAATACACACCGGATGCTGGATTTCAGTATTGTTATTTTCGCAGTGGTGACCTCCCTTTAAATTTAAGACCTCTAAACAACGCTGGGGTTAATGATTTTAACAAAGAAGGTTTTTTAAATATATATTTTTATTAATTGATTAGGATAATAATAAAAATACCCGTCTGTAGATCTGCCATAGTCATTAGCACTTTTCTATGGAATTCCATAGAAAATACTATGGAATTCTACGGAAATCGATGGAAATCCATGGAATTGGATGGAATTCCATCCACTTGCCAATTTTCCATCTGAAGCTGTTATGGAATTCCACGGAATCTCGACTAAAATTCCATGCATTTCCACGGAATGTATGGAAAACACCATGGAAAGTTGGACTTAGCCATTTTTTTCAACGGAAATCATTATGGAAAATAACTTATACATTTTCTTGGATGGAAATCAATGGAAAATAACTTAGAAAATTTTCGCTGGTTGTCTGAAATGTATTTGTAGTTTAATACATGTATGAATTTATTTGCATCATGTATTTTGTATTTAAAAGAAAATGCAATAAAGATAATTATAAATTTGTTCTAGAAATTGGAACAGTTCTGGAACTGTTCCATATTTGTGTTCTAAAACGTATGTTCTGGAATTGTTCCAAAACAGTTTTTTTAGAATAAATCCAGAACATTTGTGGAAAATGGCTTAGGACTGAAACTGTTCCAATAATTTCAAAAAACTTTTTAGAACATTTCAAGGACAAAATATGGTCGAGAAATTTCTAAAAATGTTTTAAAATGTAGTTCTAGAACACATCTAGAACGCTTTAAGAACCAGTAAGTTCTACAAAAGTTATAATGGGGAATAAGAACACATATAGAACACCTTACACTTACAAATAGCCAAATAGACTTCATAGTAGTGACAGCAGCAGCAGCAGTAGTAGTAGTTGTTGTAGATGTAGTAGCTGTATTAGTAGTAGTAGTTGTTGTTGTTGTAGTAGGTGTTGTTGTTGTAGTAATTGATGTAGTAGCAGTAGTGTTTTTTTATATCAGTAGAGGTTGTGGTGGTAGTAGTAGTAGTAGAAGTAGTAGCATTAACAGTTTCTGTAGCAATAGTAGTAGCAATAGAAGTAACAGTAGTAGCAGTTGTTGCAATAGTAGCAGTTGTTGCTGCTGTTGCTGCTGTTGTTGTTGCTGCTGTTGCTGTTGTTGTTGCTGCTGTTATTGTTGCTGTTGTTGTTGGTGGTGTTGTTAATGCTGTACTAATTAAAGTAGTAGTTCTGCAGATGTAGGAGTAGTTGTTACTTTCAAAGCAATTTCTACAAGTTTAAATTCCTTAACCCTGTCCAAGTGGTATACACACTGTTTTTTCTCAATATCAAACTCAGCCAGTCCAGGTTGTCAAATAACAATCTATCTGATAACCCCAGCGTGTGCTTTGCATCAGATGTTGGGTATGTTTGCTGCAAATCTATTGGTTATAAGATATAACAGCCTTTTCTAATTGGCTGAATTCAAATACAGAAAGTTTACCTGTTAGATTGAAACATGAAACATGGTGGACAATGTACTGGTTTAACTTGTTAAAATAAAGTTAAAGAAATTTAACAAACAGAAGAGTTCATGAGTTTTTCCATTAAAAACACTTTCTTAAAATACTTATGTATTTATATCATTTGGAAAGTGACACGAAATATTGCTAAAGAGTGCAGATGCATACAGTGTTTGAGCAGTCTGTCTAGGAATAGAACAACAACTGAAGGTTTGTGATTTTTATTATTTCTAAATATTCCTTTAAATTTAATCTTCTTATGACATTATTGTAGACCTTTTTATGTGATATTTGAGGTTTTAGTATGGCATATATTAGTTTAAAAGCAGCTGTCAGCCAAATTTTCACTTAGTGGAGTTTGCAGGTTGAAAAAGGAAGTAATAAGACCTATGTGGAGAAATTAATAATGTTGAATGTAGTATCGGAATTTTATCATGCAAGGTTATAGAACTGAGGCTAAGGAAGTTTTGTACTGTGCATGGTGAGCACTCAATGCTCATTAATGGTGTTAATGTTTATTATTATCCCCCGCCCTAGGCAGAGGGATATTGTTTTGGCGTTGTCTGTCCGTCCTTCCATCCTTCCGTCTGTCCGTCTTTCCATCCGTCCGTAGCCATATCCTGGAAGTGCTTTGGCAGATTTCATTGAAACCTGGTTCGAGTATATATATGGATAAGAGGATGATGCACGCCAAATGGAATTGTACACCATCTGTTAAAAACGGGGTTATGGCCCTTTGTATCTTTAAAAAATGCTTGTTTGAGTGTCAAATATAATACTTATGTGTCCAGAAGCATATTGGCGGGGGATATCAATTCAACGTATTTGCTTGTAAATAAAAAATTAAACCAATGGAATTGGTTTTTAGGTATCTGAGTGTGCATTTTCATACCAATAGAATTACACATCATTCTAATTATAGCAATAATAAATTTGTACTAATCATACCAACAAATTAAGTTATGCTTAGTGCTTTGCGATGTATTCACTTTGTTTTTAGTTCTCTTTCTAAAGACCATTTAACACCTTAATATTTAAAACAATTCATGAATTACGTTCCCTATACATTTTCATTATGTGCTTTAATTACCATTGACCAGTTGATGGAAGAATACTGCAGAGTTTGGCAGGGAAATAATCCAACAGCAAAGCGGCTCATTAAGCGCATTTACCTAGAGGACTTACAGGGCCACAAATTCATGGTAAATATTGTCATGCCCTGGGCTAGATAAGTTATTTAATGTTAACCACCTGAAAGTATTTTGTCTTTTTGGAATTCAATATATTGGTCTAAGTCAGTTACACTTTTCTGGATCCTGGGATAACTTTAAAAGTTCTATGTATTTTTTCATGAAACTTGAAACATGAACAGATGACAATAAGGACATTTTGCATGTCATTTCATGTTGTTTACAATGCAAGAATTCTGGTTGCTATGGCAAAAAATATATTTAACAAACTTAAAATAGTGAAGTTTAACAAGTAGGGGACCATATTGCTTTGAAATCTCTTGTTATAGTTTGAATGTAAATAACTCTTTGCTTTAGACATTTTTATGATTTTTTATTCTGTAGAGCACATGTGAGCAGTATACAATTGTACCTCATACCAAAAAGGACCCGGAGGCAGTGACTGGTGTTCAATATTCTCAGAAGAAAAGGAAAATGGCAGTGGAAGACTTGGACAAACATTTTTAAAAACTAGCCTCTGTGTTAAGCCTTGCAGTCTGTGGCTGTTGACATGTTTTATTTTGGTAAATTCTTGTATAAAAAAGACCAGTTATTTATTTTGTGAATTGTATTTTGTGTTTGTTTTTTGTCTTAATTTATTTGTTTTTTTTTAATTTAGGAATTTGAAACTTGGATAATTGAATAAAGTCCATGTTCAACAGTACTGAGCATAGTATAATAAATAACAAATTTACAACAGTTGTTTATTTGTTATGTATTATTATTAACTATGCTCAGTACTTGAAAACTGGCTGTCTGCATGGGAATTTGTTTTCTAGAAAGTTGGTTTCAGACTTAAATATTTGAAGCTAACCTTCGGAACTTTTCTAGAATTGCACTGGAACACATCAACTAGAACTGAACTTCTGTTATCATACTGAAAGTGTTCTAGAATTAATAAGGAACAGTTGTTGAAAGTTAAAATTTATGTGAAAAAACTTTAGAACAATTGTGCGTGATGTGTGTGTGCATGTAATTGTGTGTGTTTATGAACATACACTTCAAAACCGTTATTTCGAAGTCGTCGGGACCGTTAAAAAAACTTCGGATTAACTATAATTCGAAATAAACATTTGACAGAAGACTTCTTTGATTCTGTGAAAATAAAACGTTGTGGAAGTCGCATGGTTCGGTTACACGCTTTCTTAAAAGCGTAAACAAGTCATATAGCAATAGATTTCCACTTGTAACAAACGGAGGAATAAAAAGATCCTTTTTCTTGTTTTTATTTTTGTCTTAATTACAGAACATATAAAATATAACGAATAGCACAAATTATCAGACATACAAACATATGAATACATTTTCGGAAATGAATTAACTTTTTTTAACTAATACGCAATGTCTCTCTGAACACCAGCTTTCGCACAGACGACAAAGGTGTAATTATTGGCTTTTGACGTGCCACGACAAGGTGTGAAAATACGCTCAGTATTTTGCAGTTTTGACTTCGGATTAAAGATTGATAATAAGGTGGGAATTATAGTGTTGGGACCGACTGAATCACTTCGAAATAACGATTTCTTCGGTTTAACGAAGTTCGGATTAACAATGAAATTTTATATTAAACAAAGAAGAACCAAAATCGGGACCCGAAAAATACTTCGAAATAACGGTGACTTCGGATTATCGGTGTTCGAAATAACGGTGTTGAAGTGTATGTGAGAAAGGAAGTATACTTGTAATAAGAGAAATGTAAAATTCTACTTTTATGTTTTATATTGTGCCTTTTATAAGTTTTTCTTTTCTCACCTGTATATGCCGTCATGTTTATGGATGTGTTTTTGAATGTGTGCATGCATGCCTGTGGTTAAGAGAGTTGGTACTTTATGAAAATGTAAAACCACTCATTTTTGAATATGTACTGTGACTGCATGTGTGTGGTAAATGATTGATGCCAGATCTTGTTCTTGTTTAACTTCTATGATGAAACCTTTAGTTACATTCACATTTGTTTTTCAAAATCGATAAAATGCCTTTGATCTATAATCTGTTTTTTTTCTATTTTATTCCAGCTTTTTATTAAATTCCATAGCTTTTCACGGAATTCCACGGCATTCTATGGAATTCCACGGCATTCTATGGAATTCCACGGCATTCTGTGGAATTCCACGGCGTTCTATGGAATTCCACGGCGTTCTATGGAATTCCACGGCATTCTATGGAATTCCATGGCATTCTATGGAATTCCACGGCATTAGATGGAATGCCACGGAATTCTATGGAATTCCACGGCATTTTATGGAATTCCATCCCATATCAAGTCCCTCTTCTGTTTTTTTTTCACTTTTCCATTGATTGCATGGAATCGGATGGAAAGTTAGTGCCAATACTCCACGGAATTCCATCTAACAATTTCCATAGAATTCCATATGATTCCACGGCAGATCTACAGACGGGTAAGGTGCAGAGTTGAACGAATAAAATAAATTCGAGACTAATCTTATTCGATTAATTGCGTCGGGATTCAGGCAATACATTTTAGACGGGTCATATTTCTGAACATTATGTTTGAAAGAAGTGAACGCGAAATTTAGTATAGCAGTCTTTGGTATTTGGCTTTTTCCTGTAACGGTGTTAGGCCAGGAAACAGGAAAACAAGAAGAAAAACAAAAAATCGCATTTGGCGTTGAAAAACATATAATACAATAACAGAGTATGATTCGCTACACAATAATCACTACCATGATGTATTTTTTCTTGAGGAATGCATCTACGTGTCATGTAGCGTTTGTCGAAGTGCCTAAGTTGCTCCAGCGGTCTTTGATTTTCCATCGCGAAAATAGATGATGGCAGGAATTATTTGACTTGATAGCCTATAAGGTAATGTCTCTCTGTGTTTCAGAAAATTGATACAAATAAACGGTCAATGCCTTTCGGGCTTTTGCCCGTATAAATTGTTAACAAAATCTTTTTGGTGGAAAAAAAATCAGCAAAACTGCAGCAACACCCCTTAAGTACTGTGCTTTTGTTGAAATCTCACTGCAAAAACCTGGGGGTGTTTGAGGTCGGGTAAATGAAATTTTCTTAGAAGTTGCAAGACTTTTTTTTATTCCAATGTCAAAAAGAAGCCATGTTCATATTTAAATTAAAACTAGGCTTGCAAAATCTAAAATAAAGCAAAGAAAGGAAAAATGCTATAACATTTGGCGGTTTCATTATGGGTCTCTATGGCACATTATGGGTCTCTATGGCAGCATTGGCATTTGATTTAGTGTAAAATAACCTCAAGCATAAATTAAACGTATTCGAAGGCGTCAGTCAATTGAACGCGTATTTGTGTTCCGAAGCAACCCACTAGTAGTTTTATCAATTAGAAAAGTAAGAGAATGTTACCTTTTCATCTTGAAACTGTTTATTTGATTGTTAGATTGGTAGATGATTTCCCGCAAAAGGTTATAAATTAACCTCCTTTTGAAGAACGTTGCTTACATCTTTAACAAGTAATAATTTTTAAGTCGAGACGGCAAGTTGAGTCGGTCTCAACTGAAATGATATTTAAAGGGATCTTTTCACAGATTTTGGCCTGTATTAAAGTTCATCATTAAATGCTTTATATTGATCAATTTAAACATTGGATCTAAAAAGCTGCAATAAAAAACAATTATAAAATTAAAAAAAAAGAAAAAGTAACCCTCAACAAGGCTCGAACCACTGACACCAGGAGTAAAAGTCTAAGGCTTAGACCACTCGGCCATCCGTGCTCATAAAATGAATGATGTATTTTATACTTCATATAGCAATCCTCGTAGTGTCACATAATATAACGACAACAACAGAACTATCCAAATCAGTAAATCGTTTCGCGTTGCAACGCTTTATTATTTTCATGTTTGTAAATCGTCAAAAGATGCAAATAATGAATTTTTAGAGCATGTTAAATGTTCAATATTACCGTTTCCTCACAAATACCATAACTACAACGAACATTTGCGAACCTGAAACCATTTTTTGTAATTTGCCAAAATACCAAAACGTAAAAAGGCCCCTTAATATTATAATACATGTATAGGTATGTTTAATTAAATGGTGACTGCAAAATTGCGAACCGTCTGTTCTTTTTTCTGGGTAGGTTTTATTACGCAACATTTGTCGTGCATTTACATCGTCGATACTCACGTTCGTTGTTACCTGCTATTCATCTTGAAATTGGTGTATGTTGAATTTTGTCTCGCTCTGGAACAACTGGTCTTGATTCAAGTGCGTAAAGCGACGTCCCAGATTAGCCTGTGCAGTCGGTCTGTGATTAGCCTGTGCGGGATTATCTAGAACGAAACTTTACGCACATGCATTAAGCCCCGTTTACCAACAGCGCGGCGCAATTCTAATGGCCGTTTTCAAAAAAGTTGGGGACGTGCGGAATACGCAACATACCTATTTAATGCAACGGCATTATGATGTAAGTACTCTAAAGGATATATGCTTCAAATACACAACTATACCAAATCGTTATTTATTGTCCGATTTCCTATGCAGTTTGTTTGCATGTTGCTCTGTTAACATTTTCTTTTTAAAGCTTATGTTAAGTGTGTTCACAAACTGGTGCTTTATGTAAACCGATTCTTAACACAGACACAAATAAAATATAAAAAAACTGGAAAACTGGACTTCATGCACGGGCTTCCAGTATCGTCCCGTGTAAGTACGTGTGGGCTTCCGTTTAATGGAATTTTTCGTTTAAATGAAGTCTCTTTTGAGCAAACATCCAATTTAGGAGGAAATTCAGAACGAGTCTCAAATATACCCATATTTGACTCTGTCTTATAAGAACATAACGGCTAAAATGAGATGCAATTTAATATTTAGCCCACAACAAAACGTCACTTGTGATGAATACTTTCATAAAATAACGTACACGTGAGATATTGTTTTAATTCGTATTGAATTCCTGAAATAACATCATCATTAAGGTTGATTTGAAATGATTAAATATTTTCATAAAATGTAACGTGCATGTTTTGTGTAAATGTAATTTAAATGAGTTGTTAGAATAATAATTATTATTATTTTACATTGCTTAATATTACATTGTTATAATTTGAATTTATTTGTGTGTAGACAATCTTCTACGTCTACGTCTCATCTACGCATTCGTCATCGGATGTATGAGAATAAATTGGTAGAAAGACGCATGTCTCCATGATGATTTGTTCCAAATGAACTGAATTACTTACAGTAATGTAGTCCTACAACGCTTGTTATAAAACAATAGACGGCCTACCGGAGATAAACTAAGTTCAATAACATGACGTCACTATATCGATGACGTTACGTCTTTGTGATATACGTCAATGACATCGAACGTCATGGTAACAAAGTTGGGCATGTTTTGTCAAAGAGTGCCACTTTCGGATGGGCAAGTAATGATTCAGTTATGTATTAATTGTAAGGTAAACAACGATCATATCAAGACGAAAAGAAATCAGCACGAACATAAATATATACCAAAAATGACGTGATAAATGTAGATTTGTCAAGAGAAGAATCAGACTTTGTTACACTTTGGGACTTTTCTAACGCATCACTTTTCAAATTTGAATATCTCAGTTATGAGTAAAGACATTTATTTCAAATTTTACATACGATCATTTGACTACATTCTATGCAAGCTCACGATAAAATCATTATTTCGTGACGATTGAACGATTTAGCACGTGGGCTAGGTGTGGTTCCATATTTTTGCACGTGGAAATGTTGAAACGCGATTTAATTCTATTTTTATTTCAATTTAATTATTTTAGGAGGGTTCTTATATAAGGAAAACATAAAATTAATTTACAAAACAATATACCGGTAGCTCGTATTAATATTTATGAGCGCAATCGCGCACTTTGTATTTTACAGACTACCTTTCCCACTTGCTAAAGCGTCTGATCGTCACGGATGAATGATTTTATCGTTAGCTTGCACATATTGTAGTCAAATGATCACATGTGCAATTTAAAATAAATATATTTACTCATTACTGAGCTATGTTAGTTTTAAAAAGTATTGCGTTAGAAAAATCACCAATTGTTGTAAATGGCGATATACATGTTATTCCGATTTAATTTCAATTTCATAATTCTAGGTAAGTTTTTACACAAGGAAAACATAACAGTAATGAAAGAAAAACAATATGGCTCGTATGGATCTCAGGAGCGAAACTGTTCAATCGGCATGTTGCAAGCCGGTCAGTTATTAAGACGTGTAAGTTTATGCGTTTTACTTTTCACATTGTTATTATTTAACGTTGTAAGAGTTTGCGAATTTGATTTTTGAAGTGAAGTTTTTAATTTGTTAAGTTTTTTTTCGATTTCAATTAAATTTTCAGGAATTATCAGATATGTGTAGAATTATCCATGGCCTAAATTTCAACACAAGCCGTTAAAAAATAAGGAAGCTAAAGTGATATGATAAAGTGATGTATTAGAGAAGTCTAAAAGTGTACTCGAAGGTTGTTGATAGAAACATGTTGCCTTTATTGTGTGTGTTTTTTCACTGAATTTATAAATATATGACCGGCGCTCTAGGAAAACGGCGCTTAATGCATGTGCGTAAAGTGTTGTCCCAGATAAGACTGCCAGCACTGGCTTATCAGACACAACACCTTCCGCTTAAACTGGATTTTCCTTTTTAAACGAAAACTTGCATAACAGCGGAAAGAGTCGTCCCTGATAAGCCTGTGAAGTCCACATCTGGGATTACACTATACGAAGCATATTCATTAGTCCCCATTTTCCAAGAGTGCGCCTCATTTTTTCACTAAGCTCGATTTTGTTCACATAAAAAATTCTATACTTCATTGTAAATCAAACAATAACATATGAATGTCAGAATAGATCGACATCGCAAAGTATTATTACGTTACACAATGATATAATGTAGACACGGAACCATTTAAGAAATTTGGAATGTTTACAACTAATCATTAATAAAATAAATGACTAGTTAATATATTTAGTCCAAAAGTCTTACGATCATAGTTTTTGCTTGTAAATGTAATTGTATTATCCGAAAGTATGTAAACATTTTGCTATGAAATGCGAGAATACAAGTTAATATATAGCCACGAATTGCTAGAATACAGGTTACATTATTTGAATGAAGGATTATCGTATTGATGGTTACTGTTATTAAACGTGTCTACTACCAAAATTTAGTTTTATAATTATTTTTTATTTGCTAAAATTTTTACAATAATAACGGGAACATTTATAAAAAAAATACATTTATCAGGAATCAAACTTTGTTCTGGGGAGGTAAATCAATCGCACAGGGCGATTCAGAGGCCTAAACGTCACTACTAAAATAGTTCACATTCTACACGCTGTCATTGAAACGCCGGGAGGTCACTCGTTCGCTCTCTTCTGTGGGAGCGTTCTGTCTTCATACCGAGTGAAACCAAGAAACGGACTCGAGAGCGTTTCGATAAACCTGGGGCAGTTTACGCAATCGAGCTAAAATAAATATGTTTAAACTAAACGCTGTCAGTAATGCAGAATGTATTGTTCTTAAAATTATCGACGATAAGAGTTACAAATGCTTCATCATTTTATTTATTGTTATTGACTACTATCCATATACGAAGCGATGTCTAGAGTGAAATATATCTCCATTTATTTGAATCTATGACTTTCTTTTAGTTATGAAAAAAACGTTTTTGGTTTTTGGCTTTTACAATGCGGTTCCGTTACCAAGGTAATGCCGACATCGAGCCAGGCGCTCAAACTTAAGAAAGGCGTACTGACGGAGGATGAAGTGCGACCGACGTCGTCGGGACATTGGCCGGGATCCCAGTGCTCTGTGCCGACAGGTGTGAGGTAATAATGAAAGTGATTCTGATGATGATGCGGATAATGATGGAGATAGTGTTGATGGTATTGGTTTTGGTGGTGGTGATGATGATGATAATAATGATGATGATGATTAACCAAATACTACCTCTACTTCAACAACAACAAATACTATCACTATTACTACCGCTTCCGCTGCCGTTGCCGTTTCCACTACAATCAACACCACCACTATTACCTCTGCCACTGCTACTTCTAATGCTAATGCGACTATTTCTGCTACTGCTGCTACTACTACTACTACTACTACTACTACTACTACTACTACTAACTACTACTACTATACTACTACTACTACTACTACTACCACTACTGCTACTAAGACTACTACTACTACTACTACTACTACTATACTACTACTACTACACTACTACTACTACTACTACTACTACTACTACTGACTACCACTACTGCTACATACTAACTACTACTACTTCTACTTCTACTACTACTACTAACTACTACTACTACTACTACTACTACTACTACTACTACTACTACTACTACTACTATTACTACTACTTCTACTACTACTACTACTACTACTTCTACTACTACTTCTACTTCTACTACTACTACTACTACTACTACTACTACTACTACTACTACTACTACTACTACTACTACTACTTCTACTACTACTACTACTACCACTACCACTACTACTACTACTACGACTACTACTACTACTACTACTACTACTACTACTACTACTACTACTACTACTACTACTACTACTACTACTACTACTACTACTACTACTACTACTACCTCTACTAATATTACTACAACAACTACTACTACTACTACTACTACTACTTCTACTACTACTACTTTTACTACTTCTACTAATACTTCTACTACTAATACTTCTACTACTACCACTACTGCTACTACTACTATTACTACTACTATTACTACTATTACTACTACTACTACTTCTACTACTACTACTACCACTACTACTACTACTACTACTACTGCTACTACTTTAACTACTACTACTATAACTTCTGCTACCACAACAACAACAACAGTAACAACAACTACTACTTTTACTATTACTACTGCTACTGCTGCTTTTGCTGCTGCTGTTTTAT
This sequence comes from Dreissena polymorpha, assembly GCF_020536995.1. Classification (NCBI taxonomy): domain Eukaryota; kingdom Metazoa; phylum Mollusca; class Bivalvia; order Myida; family Dreissenidae; genus Dreissena; species Dreissena polymorpha. Next base: position 99,897,617 of record NC_068356.1, read on the forward strand.
TTGCATGCTGCTGTTGCTATGTTTTTAAATCGGGTTCCCTATGCGCGTTACGTACTAATAACAACTACTAACAACTTAAATACTATATCCAGTGTTGTATTGTATCAGTTTAATGTCAGTATAATAACACTCAATGTGCGCTTGTATTTTTATATGTTAATGTTTTTTGTTCCAAGATCAGGTCCCCAGTACGCGTTCCGTACCCCGGCCCACTGCAGCATCGTGACCGTCTACAACATTGGGCAGGGGCTGGTGGGCGGGGGAGAGACATGCCGGACCCGGACGCTATGCACGCCCTTGGGCGCGAGTCTGCGCAGCTCTTCAAGCATCAACCGCTACCGAGAGGTTACACCAGCATCCTCGCATTCGAACCAGACTCGAAATCTTATCAGGTAACCGAACAACGAAGTGTGCCCGACTCTCAATTTGATAATGACGTCATCATGTTGACGTCATATAGTTGTTATTTCAACGAAATTCCAAATTTACTTTTGTTCAAATGTAAAACAAATCGACGAATATGCATAAAATTAAAAAGAAAAGCAATGATGTTCAGCTATACTGAAAACAGATGTTAACATGGTATTATTTTTATATACACATCTAATTTTGGGAGGAAAGGGGAGGGCACAACAAGATTATGACGAGCCTCATTCTCGGAGACGGATAGCTGATATTTATGTTTATGCATAAAAATCGATCCCAGCTAAGCTTGTGCAGTCCGCAGCTAATCAGTGACTAAACTTTCCGCTTTTTTGGATTTTATCGTTAAAACGAATTCTCTTCTGTACGAAAATTAAATTTATGCGGAGAGTGACGTCCCTATTAGCCTTTGCGGACTGCACAGGCTAATCTGAAATGACACTTTACGCACATGCATTAATCCTAGAATGAGGCCTTAACACATTTCGGTAAATTGACAAATTAAAAACAAAATGCTTTAGATTCGCAAATGTTCGTTGTAGTTATGCTATTTGTGCGGAAACATTAATAGTGAACATTTACCATGCTTTAAAATATCCATTATATGCATTGTTTGACGTTTTAAAAACCTGTAAATTATAAAGCGTTGCAACGTGAAACAATTTAATAGTTTGTTGGGGTCGTTATATTTTGTGATACAACGAGGATTGCTTAAAAAGAGTATAAAATTCACTACCCATTGTATGAGCGCGGATGGCAGAATTGTCTATGCGATAGCATTTTACGCCAGGGATCAGTGTTGCGAGCCCAGTTGGGGGTTACTTTTTTCTTTCTTTAATTTTATTATTTTCTTTTACTGGAGCTTTTTAGATCCAATGTATAAATTTAGCAATATAAAGCATTTAATGACAAACGTCATAACATGCCAAAAATCTGTGAAAAGGCCCCTTTAACCTTACTAAAGCACAATTTCTATTCTCAAAGTGGTGTGCGCAGGGCGGGTCCGGTTCCTACATGGAAGTTGATAAAGTGGACAGCCGGCCCACTTCCGGTCGATGTCGGCCCTGTACCGCCGGGCCTGACAGATCGTCTATCTCTGCAAAGGTAAATGGTCGGTAATTGAATACAGCCCGTCTTATAGAACATCATACGATACATATTTTAGCCCTGGGAAAACCGGTCTTAATGCATGTGCGTGTGCAGTTCGCTGGATGTTCGCTAATTATTTTACTGCGTTTAAACAAAACATGCCATACAATCAGAGAGTGTCATCCCAGATTAGCCTGCTCGAACTGTACATGCTTATCTTGGACGACACTTGAGTTTACGTGCACAAAAAGCCCCTTTTTCCGAGCGGGTTTTATCTTTAGTTACGGTGCAATTTTTGATGAAGTACAATTACACGTCTTAACCTATTTGATAACTTTTCTTTCAATAATTCTATTAAATTCCTATCAATAGTTTACATTCCCTTTATTTAAAAATAATATTTATGATTGATGTCTATTAACGGTGAGTATACAATTAAGCCGTCACTGTAATTGTCCGTACAATGTTTGATAAGACATGACCAAGGTACCTTTTGAACACCTAAGGAAATTTCGTAATTTTAATAATAAATGTGCTTCTATTTATTTTGCTGGTTCGTTTTGATGGGGCACATTTTACAATTGTGTAATGAAGAATCTTTGGATTGCGCAAAGCTTTTGAATTAAAGCACTGAATTAAGTCGTATGCCTGCTTCGGCGTTCCCCTTCAGAAATCGGTGCATACCTTGTAATTTAGACAAACTCGACATGTTCACATTCAGATATGTCACTGGTTCCGAGCATGTTTCAGTTCAAAACATTGCCTTTCTTATAAAAAAACAACAACATGCGATGACGTCATTTTTATCTATTATTATTTTCTGACAAATATTTTTTGTTTCAATAAGTACAGCAAGTACGACTCTAGACAACTTTAATGACATACGTTATAGGCTGTTGATTGCAAATAATATACATGCATTCTAACCGCTCACAATTAAAAAAAAACACGACAAGCACGAAGCAGCATTCGATCAGCAAACAGGAAATAACCGCTGCGATTACTTTAATCAGTCAGTCTGTAGGATTTGTCGCAATTGGTTGAGCGATATATAAAACTAAACATAATAGCTTACAGATAAATTATACTGTTTAGTGCATACAATTACAAGTAAATAAATAAAATACTGCAATGTTCATACATTTCATTGTTTTGTATATTTTGACATTTCCCAGTTATTATGCAAACTCGACGGTATAACAAACACCAATATACCTTACTTTGTTATCACGATTTTGTGATTATAAAAACTATGTTTGGGGAAGTAAGCTGACATTTCAGCAGCCAATCAGTCCTTTCCAGTACCAAAAGTTACTCGCTCTTGGTTTTCGGCCCAGTACCCTTTTGCTGGACCCGGACTGCGTGCATGACGCCACCAGCCACCATACGCCGCGAATCCGGAGAGAGAGCCCACAGAAACCGGACGCACATAGCGGGACCGCGGCACGGGGCGCTGTTGATCAGAGATGTAAGTATCACGTGTCATAAGTCAATGTTTGCTGTTCGCTATAAATCTTTCACACGGTATTCTATGGGGTGTTTGTGTATCGTTTGTTCGCTATCAGGTGATCGCCAGATCTATGTTGAGATCACTTTTCTATCCATCGGATGCTAGGCAGGAAATATAACTGCAAAAACAAACTTCCCTTTTTCCCATCCCCGATGAAAATTAACATGCCTCGTTCTTGGAATTCTAGGCCCCATGTAAATCCGCTTAACCTGGATTTTCGTTAAGATGACACTTCATTTTTAACACAAATTTCCTTTAAAGCGGATTGGATTTGCTTAACATAAAAAACAACAACAACCGAATAATTCTAAACCGTTATATAGTCCGTTATATAGTCCAATTAAACTACATTCTGAAAAGAATATATTTAATGAAATTTTTAAAATAAAATTTACAATTTTATTAATAATCGTCAAAAGAAAATAGATGTAATGTTTTAATAAAACCAGTTCCAAGTGAGTGTCAAATGTATCAAATATTAATTACCTTAAACCATTGTTATTATACGAAAATTACCTCTGTCAACGATGACGCCTTGTAATTTCAATAATAATAAATTATCAACTCATGCTTGATGTCGTTATTTTTAACAAAATGAGTTCCACGTGCACGAAAATGTTTTGACAGCTGAGCACAAGAGCTAATCGTAACATTATTTTAAATAAACTGTGGTCATTGTCGGCTCGGTTACTACTCAAATGTACCCCGGGTACTCTTAAGTATACTTAAATGTACCCCGGGTACGGAAAACATACTGAAACGTAACGTTGAACTCTAACGCTAAATTTGTTGTTCTCGGCTATTTTAGTCAAATAAACAATATTCATATTTATGTCAATATCCTGTGAAATGGCATAAATATTATCGAAACTCCAACTCAAAAAAGCATGTTGAGGCAGGTTTTGTTCAAAGAGATGTTGTTTTTTCGTATTTTGTAGCGCGTTTTACGACATCGAATTTTGGGCGGGAATAAATTTTCTCAATTGGTCTAAATTTTCCGGATACGTGTTAGTATATTTTCCGTAGCCGGTGTACATTTGGTATACTTATGAGTACCCAGGGTACATTTGGTATACTTATGAGTACCCGGGGTACATTTGGTATACTTATGAGTACCCGGGGTACATTTGGTATACTTATGAGTACCCGGGGTACATTTGGTATACTTATGAGTACCCGGGGTACATTTGGTATACTTATGAGTACCCGGGGTACATTTAAGTAGTATCCGAGCCGAATATGACCAATCGAGCCTTAAAAGAGGAAATGCATTTTTTTTCTCTTTTAACGCAAGTATTTGAAATAATCTCACGCTTTTTTCCCACGCGTTACCATTTAATATGTTTGCATCATGTTGATAAATGCCCGCCACTTTAAATCGTATGACCGTTTTTTCTTTAACAATTTAGTTACATATGTATTTTATTTCCTGTTTTATGTCCCTTAAGCCGGTCCCGCCCTCTCGGTTTCAGTGACGCGGCAACGCCGGATGATCAAGCTTGCCCGGACGCGAATGTAATGCGCAGTGACAACATCGACCGGATCGCCCCCAGTCTGCACATGCGCAGTGACAACATCGACCGGATCGCCCCAAGTCTGCACATGCGCAGTGACAACATCGACCGGATCGCAACAAGTCTACACACGCGCAGTGACACAGCGACCGGATCGCCACAAGTCTGCACATGCGCAGTGACAACATCGACCGGATCGCCCCAAGTCTGCACATGCGCAGTGACAACATCGACCGGATCGCACCAAGTCTGCACACGCGCAGTGACAACATCGACCGGATCGCCCAAAGTCTGCACATGTGCAGTGACAACATTGACCGGATCGCCCCTAGTCTGCACATGCGCAGTGACACAAACACCACCCAGTCGGCCGAACGCCGCAGTTTTCAGTTTCCGGAACAACGAAAACGTGTCCCACTCGGAGGTAAAATTGTAAGACTCCACTTGCACGACGCATTGTGTGACATTCTATGTCGACTTTTTTATTATTTTCGCAAACAACGTAACTTATTTAGAAACTGTACCTTATAAGTTGTGTGATGTTAGTGAATACAACGAACTTAAGTTGTATCTACCAGCTACTGATACTATAACAGACGTTCGATAGGTCATTGTCGGCTCGGATACTACTTACATGTACCCCGAGTACTCATAAGTATACTTACATGTACCCCGGGTACGATAAATAAACTAAAACGTATCCGGGAAATTTAACGCATAATCGGCCGTTGTCGGCTATTTTGTTTTTAAGTATATTTACATTTATGTCAATTGTCTGTAAAATCACCTCTATATTATCGTAACTCATACTCAAAAAGCATGTTCATGCATTTTTTTTAGATATAAGTTTGTTTAAAGGGTCCGTCCAAACATATTTTGTCATGTCAGAAATGTATTGAAGCTTGTCAGTAAATGCGTTATATTGATAAATTTAAATATTGGAACTTAAAATCTCTAGTAAAAAAACAAGAATACAATTTAAAAAAAGGAAAAAAAGTAATCCTCAACAGGGCTCGAACCACTGACTCCTGGAGTCCGGGAGTAAAAAGTCTCCCGCCTAGACCACTCGACCATCCACGCCCATGATGCAAGCGGATGTTTGTTTTACCTATATAAGAAATCCTCGTAGTTTCCCAAAAATCTGTTGGACGGCCCCTTTAAAATAATCGGTAGTGCGTTTTACGACATCGGATTTTGGTCGGGAATCCAACACGTGTACAGTCTAATATCGACCGGGTACGATTAAGTATTTACCGTACCCGGGGTGCATGTAAGTATACTTAAGATACCCGGGGCACATGTAAATAGTACCCGAGCCGACAATGACCAATCAAGCATAATTGACACTCGATTGGCCAATTTAGACTGTATCCGTGTATTATTCCCGCCCAAAATTCGATGTTGTAAAACGCGCTACGGATTCGAAACAAAATTCTCTTTAAAAAAAACTCCTTAACATGCTTTTAAGGAAGAAGTTTCGATAATTTAGAGGCTATTTTACAGAAAATTTACATAAATATGACTATAATTAATTAAAAAAATATAGCAGACAACGATCAATTAAGGCTCGATTGGTCATTGTCGGCTCGGGTACTACTTACATGTACCCCGGGTACTCTTAAGTATACTTACAATTACCCCGGGTACGGTAAATATACTAAAACGTACCCGGTAAATATGACGTTAAATCGGTCGTTGTCGGTTATTTTTTTATATTAAATTATATTCACATTTATGTCAATTTTCTGTAAAGTTCTGTAAAATTATCGAAACTTATACTCAAAAAGCATGTTGATGCAGTTTTTATTTAAAGAGAAGTTTGTTTAAGATAATCGGTAGCGCGTTTTACGACATCGGATTTTTTGCGGGAATACAGCTCGGGTACAGTCTAAAATCAACCCAATCTCTTGCACGACGGTTACATTACATTCACCTCTGTGTTGGGCTCAGAACGAACTATTGTTATGAAAGCGTCTCATTCATGTCATGATCATACCAAGCGTTCATCATTGAGGTTACAGTTTACTAAACAATCTCTTGCACGACGGTTACATTGCATTCACTGCATTAAAGAAAACCATCTCATACCATGATATCTTATATCAGTCTTAATTCATTATTATAAAATTGATATGTTTTTTTGTTGTTAAGAAACCAGCATACATACACACGTCGAAGCAATTCCTAACGTCACTCAATAAACATTATGTTCAATTATTTACATATGTAAAGTGCGTGGAATGATTCCATCTGCGTAAATGGGCAATAAAATAGTTCCAAAGAGTTGCATTAAAACTCGCAAGTATTTGCACGGTTTATCGTACATTTAAAAGTCATATTTCTTAATTTAATGCATGCGATCTTAAATATCCAATCAAATATACACTGAATGCGTTTGTTCGGTTTTAGCTATTTTATAGACAAAATGGCGTCCTGAGCCTTTCGCAGAGTTGTATGGCTGCACACCACACTTTTTAGCCACCAATGCGAATTGGCCCCGGTCAAATTTCTAAATAAAGAGAACATTGCTCAAGTAAGCACCATTTTGAGTGTCTAAATAATAATGAATGTCAGGTTTGAGTTGTGGTGATTTTTCTTGGATGTTTGTAAGTTACCAAAACATTGGTATTTTAACTATAGCTGCATACAGGAAGTAGAATTAATGCAATTCGAAAACAGGTGTAATGCTGGCTCCGGTCAGTATTTCTGTTGGAAATTTGAAAGGGCGTACAGACATTGAACTTTTACAAAAAATCTAATCCTTTGACCCCCAATTTTCTCCATTGCTGTTTAGTACTTGGTAAGTTACCAATGTAAAAACATGGTTTCCAGGCACCTTGCTTCTGCAGGAAAGTGGCAGTTTGTTGTTGAAACTGGCTTAAAAAGGCTCGGAAACACACAGAATTCTCATGTTTTGATTTGAAATCATCAATACTAAAACATTTTGCCCCAACTCATTTGATTTGAATGTTACTGATTTTTCAGAAGGCACAGCCTCAACCATTCTGGAAATGTGCTTGGTTTATTTTCAGATTTGCGAGGTGACCAGTTTCCAGACATTGGTTCGCTCCTGCTTGTGTACGAGATTGGCCGAGACTAAAAAAACTGTAGTGTGACACCTATGTGAGAGCAAGGAACGACAACTCTGCGTGGAGATTGATATCAACCAGGTACGATTAAGTATATTTACCTCACCCGGGGTATATGTAAGTATACTTAAGAGTACCCGGGGTACATGTAAGTAATACCCGAGCCGACAATGACCAATCGAGCTCAATTAAGCGTAAGAATTCCCGGGCACGTATTATTTTATTTACCGTACCCGGGATACATTTAAGTAGTACCAGAGCCGACAATTACCAATCGAGCATAAGTGACACAAATCATAAAATGTATTATAATTGCAAAGACGGACCTTGATTAAATATTTCCGTCGTACTACGTAAATAAAAAATGTCTATAAATAAACTACATATGTACTAGGTAACTACAATTACAACTGTTGCTTCTGCTAGTACTGCTTGTATTACTCATATTAATATTTATTAGGAAAATTAAATAAAGAATGCTTCTACAACAACAATCAGTACAACTATAATACTACTATTACTGCGTTTAACGCTTTTGCTGCTATTACTACTTCTACTACATCTACAACTACTACTTATCAAATCACGAACAGGTGCAGTACCTAATACAGACTCAACTCGACGTTCCTGTCCGAAGTATCCAGTTCGATCCCCTCGATATCCGGTCGGCGCGACCCGGGGTCAACTCCCGCTTGGTCGTCGAATTCTGTACTACAGCGGATATGGCAAAAGTTATACAGTCGGGGCTTCAAGTGGGCACGGACCGGCTGGTGTTCTACCCGAATGATGACGTCACTACACGCGAAACCGCGGCCTATAGAAACTACATGGAGGTTGTTAACGCTCATGCAGTGATAGCGGCGTCTGCTGATAACGCAGTTCGCGGTAAACTTAAAAACGCAGTTTCCAGCGGTCGACGTCACGACCTTAAAGATACTATGAAGATATGAGCTAATTGGAATTGACTTTGAAACCATGTCATCATGCTAATTTGTGTCGTTTGGTATATGTACCGTAGCACGTAACAATAATGACTCGATTTTTTGAGTCAGGTTAAGATTCAAGAGGGATAATTTCATTACCGCCATTTTAATTCAACCATCCACATACATTAAGGCACATATACGCTTCCTTTTTTTAGTTTCAGTTTTTGTTTGTTTTAAATACTGTGAATATAATACATGTATTGATAATAATAACTTCTTACTTATTGATTCATTTCCAACTTAAAACACAAAATTATATCATGTATACATGAAACAGATTTAGAACAAATATAAATAACTTTCATTTCCAGATATTTTAGTTTAAGGCCCTTTCTTATCAAATAACGTCAGCCAAATTTTGTGGTCGGACGTACCAACTGACAGACAGACACGATGATGGACAGAGGGCTAGCCTACAGCCACCAATATCAGAATACATTTCTGAACACAAAGTCGTGTGGTTTTGGATCCATACTAACAAAACAATTTATGTGATTTTGTAACATTATATACAATATACAAATATGACAGGACACACATATATGTAATATTAATACTATAAAACAGCATGTTAAGTATATCTGCAAAACGAGATTTCGGTACAAAATATATATTTATATCTTATTATGTACCATAATATCTTTTCCTTTGGTATCTAAACCATAAGCCATACATACCAATTTGTTAACACCCAATAAAAATAACAATATATATCACACCATCTACAAAATACTCTTCTCTCATTGGCTGTTTGACGACACATGATGAACCCATATATTCTATATGGTGTCAGTAGACTATATGGAGCAGTAGAAATATAATAATACTGGTTATATATAACCATAATTGTTATTTTGATGAGTTGGAAAGTAGTTGGCGTGATATAATTGTTACAAGATAAGTTACTGACCCGATACGGGATATACGGTTCTGTGGAAAACGTCGCCCCGAAATTGTTTCCACAGAACCGTATATCCCGTATCGGGTCCGTAACTAACCTTGTAACTACGCCCCGATATGGTTTTCCACAGACCCGTATATCCCGTATCGGGTCAGTGCCTAACCCTGTAACTACGCCCCGATATGGTTTTCCACAGAACTGTATATCCCGTATCAGGTCAGTAACCAACACTGTAACTACGCCCCGATATGGTTTTCCACAGAACCGTATATCCCGTATCGGGTGTGTTCCTAACCCTGTACCTACGCCCCGATATGGTTTCTCCCCAGAACCGTATATCCCGTATCAGGTGTGTACCTAACCCTGTAACTACGCCCCGATATGGTTTTCCACAGAACCGTATATCCCGTATCAGGTGTGTACCTAACCCTGTAACTACACCCCGATATGGTTTTCCACAGAACCGTATATCCCGTATCAGGTGTGTACCTAACCCTGTAACTACGCCCCGATATGGTTTTCCACAGAACCGTATATCACGTATCAGGTGTGTACCTAACCCTGTAACTACGCCCCGATATGGGTTTCCACAGAACCGTATATCCCGTATCAGGTGTGTACCTAACCCTGTAACTACGCCCCGATATGGTTTTCCACAGAACCGTATATCCCATATCAGGTGTGTACCTTACCCTGTAACTACGCCCCGATATGGTTTTCCACAGAACCGTATATCCCGTATCAGGTGTGTACCTAACCCTGTAACTACGCCCCGATATGGTTTTCCACAAAACCGTATATCCCGTATCAGGTATGTACCTAACCCTGTAACTACGCCCCGATATGGTTTTCCACAGAACCGTATATCCCGTATCAGGTGTGTACCTAACCCTGTAACTACGCCCCGATATGGTTTTCCACAGAACCGTATATCCCGTATCAGGTGTGTACCTAACCCTGTTTATACGCCCCGATATGGTTTTCCACAGAACCGTATATCCCGTATCAGGTGTGTACCTAACCCTGTTTATACGCCCCGATATGGTTTTCCACAGAACCGTATATCCCGTATCATGTATGTACCTAACCCCGTAACTATTAATATGAGACACACTCTGGGGAAACAGATCTTAATGCATGTGACATGTGGTTTCTCAGTCAGGATACTTTCCGCGTCAATTGTATCAAAATTAAGGCTAAAACATTAAAAAGCATGTAAAAATAATCAGCGCGTATACGTTAAATGGAATACATGTATAAATAAATTCTGGGAAAAATCATTTTCGCGCGGTATCAGAAAGTCCCCGGGAAACATGTTTTTTGCATGCGTATGACGCAATATAACAATTTTTTTGTACATTAGTCGTATTGCATTCAATCTAAATTTAAAGTTGCTTGTCCAATGAAAGCTCTGCCCCATAATGCACTGTACTCTTAACACTTCTGAAAATGGCATATATGCGTACGGTTGTGTTTACGAATTTCTTAAACATATATCGTCATTAATGTTCAAGATTATTATTTTTAAGTGATGTTGCAATTTTATTGGATTATCGGATAAATGTGCACATAAGAAAAGCGGTATGTATACTGTAATCGATACGATTCGGTTTATATGCATGTATTTGCGTCAACACAGCATGGCAATATATATATATATACATGACCTATATTATAGGCTATTTTATACCTGTTTTTTTTTATAGCGCCCTGCAGTAAATGAGCTCAAAACCTATAACGCGGATCCATTATAACGCTGTTTCGCGGTTTGGACCCCATTGACCGCGCTATATTGGAGTTACAGTGTATTCTGAAAAGACTTTTTACTTAGTCTTTATTAAATGATGCGTAATGATGTAAATTCATAGGGATTCTCTACAACAGTTGTTTAAATTTGAATCCAGCGATAAAAACTGGTCTCAAAACAAATGTCACATATTAAATTGTACAACAAAATGACTGTTGAAGTCTTCTCTTATTTGGTACTCTCCTTGCATCTTGTATTTTGGTGTTCTACCCTGGGGGTCACATTGTACATGGAATCTGTTTTCTGTATTATCTGTGGTTCTAAACTGGTCATTGGTAAACCTGATTCTGTGCTACAAATATAAGTTTCTTCATATGTGTAAACAATTAATATTATAAAGAACATATTTAATTATTGTAGTAATTAATTATTTATGTATAACCATAAAACTGTTTCATTTTAACAAGAATCACATGTATGGATTCATTTAGCATAATAACTTCTTCTGTTAAACCAAAATGTCTGCAGCGTTGATATTTTGTATGTAAAATCCAAATGTGTTTCATTAAAGAGACTGTTCTAGATATTTTCCCCAGGTTTCTCAAGTGGAAATGCTTCATTGTTGCATAATTGATATAGACCTACATACATGTAGTTGAATTATTTTTAAAATCCTCTCTACAAGCCAAGTGAGAGGTGTAATAACATCATATAGTGTTCCTGTACTTAGTTGGATTAAATCATTATTTAGGCTTCAAATTGACCATGTCTGTAGTTGTTTACACTGAAATATTGGCATGTAACATCATATAGTGTTCCTGTACTTAGTTGGATTAAATCATTATTTAGGCTTCAAATTGACCATGTCTGTAGTTGTTTACACTGAAATATTGGCATGTAACATCATATAGTGTTCCTGTACTTAGTTGGATTAAATCATTATTTAGGCTTCAAATTGACCATGTCTGTAGTTGTTTACACTGAAATATTGGCATGTAACATCATATAGTGTTCCTATACTTAGTTGGATTAAATCATTATTTAGGCTTCAAATTGACCATGTCTGTAGTTGTTTACACTGAAATATTTCATAGTGTACATGTAACATCATATAGTTGTCCTGTTCTTAGTTGGATTAAATCATTATTTAGGCTTCAAATTGACCATGTCTGTAGTTGTTTACACTGAAATATTTCATAGTGTAATAACATCATATAGTGTTCCTGTACTTAGTTTGATTAAATCATTATTTAGGCTTCAAATTGACCATGTCGGTAGTTGTTTACACTGAAATATTTCATAGTGTACATGTAACATCATATAGTTGTCCTGTACTTAGTTTGATTAAATCATTATTTAGGCTTCAAATTGACCATGTCTGTAGTTGTTTACACTGAAATATTTCATAGTGTACATGTAACATCATATAGTTGTCCTGTACTTAGTTTGATTCAATCATTATTTAGGCTTTAAATTGACCATGTCTGTAGTTGTTTACACTGAAATATTTCATAGTGTACATGTAACATCATATAGTTGTCCTGTACTTAGTTTGATTCAATCATTATTTAGGCTTCAAATTGACCATGTCTGTAGTTGTTTACACTGAAATATTGCATAGTGTACATGTATATCGTAGCATAACACTTAAACATACACAAAGCACATGCCCCTGGGGTAAAATTTGGCCATGCCCCATTACACAGGTGAGCGATCAATGCCATTCTTTGCCCTCTTGTTTAAAAAAATATTTAAATATAACGATGTTCCTTTATAAATGTCTGCTTGAAAAGAGAGAATATGTATTGCTTAAATAATTTTTATGGTAAGTGGAAAATATTGTTGTTATACCCCTTTAGTAATCCTTTAGTTCTTAAACAATTTAAACAGCTTAATGGAAAACACATTAATGTTCTTTGGTTGAACAAGTTTCTATGATGTTTTAAAACTTATCAATATTCTGCACAAAATTTTAAATAGCTCAGCAAATGAGATACTCCTTAAAGAAAATTCCTTTGTGTGAAATAGACATGCTCAAATATGGTCAACCATTAATTTGTATTATGTATCCTTTTAGCTGAAGAATTTTCAATATGACATTTAATCAAATTAGCCAATGCATTATTTATTTAACCCATTCCAATAAGCATTGGAAATTTATCAACATATATCAACATATTATTATGCCCCCCTTCGAAGAAGAGGGGGTATATTGCTTTGCTCATGTCGGTCGGTCGGTCGGTAGGTCGGTAGGTCGGTCGGTCGGTCGGTCTGTCCACCAGGTGGTTGTCGTATGATAACTCAAGAACGCTTGGGGCTAGGATCATGAAACTTCATAGGTACATTGATCATGACTCGCAGATGACTCCTATTGATTTTGAGGTCACTAGGTCAAAGGTCAAGGTCACGGTGACCCGAAATAGTAAAATGGTTTCCGGATGATAACTCAAGAACGCATACCCTTAGGATAATGAAACTTCATGGGTAGATTGATCATGACTCGCAGATGACCCGCATAGATTTTGAGGTCACTAGGTCAAAGGTCAAGGTCACGGTAACCTGAAATAGTAAAATGGTTTTCGGATGATAACTCAAGAACGCATACGCCTAGGATCATGAAACTTCATAGGTAGATTGATCATGACTCGCAGATGACACCTATTGATTTTGAGGTCACAAGGTCAAAGGTCAAGGTCACGGTGACCCGAAATAGTAAAATGATTTTCGGATGATAGCTCAAGAACGCTTTTGCGTAGGATCATGACACTTCATAGGTACATTGATCGTGACTCGCAGATGACCCCTATTGATTTTCAGGTCACTAGGTCAAAGGTCAAGGTCACAGTGACAAAAATCGTACTCACACAATGGCTGCCACTACAATGGACAGCCCATATGGGGGGCATGCATGTTTTACAAACAGCCCTTGTTTTTATTTCTTTTTGTGCACTTTGCATGTCAGATTTGTGTGAAATAGAAGTTTTGATATTGGCATTCTTGAATTACTTAAATTTAAATTTAAAACCTACACAACTTTTAAAATCAATGTTGTTAAGTTCCTATATATTTATTTAAGTTTCACTTGATTTGTCATTGTCAGCTCGGGTACTACTTACATGTACCCTGGGTACTCTTAATAATACTAAAATGTACCCTGCGTACCGAAAATATACTAACACGTATCCGGCCAATTGAGACTGTACCCTAGATGCATTCCCGCCTAAAATCCAATGTCGTCAAAATGCTTTTTGAGCAGAAGTTTCGATAATATAAAGGTCATTTTACAGAATATTGACATAAATATGAATATAATTAATTTGATAAAAAGTCGACAAAGACCAATTTAGCGTTAGGTTACGTTTCAGTATAGTTTCCGTACCCGGGGTACATTTAAGTATACTAAGGAGTATCCGGGGTACATTTTAGTAGTACCCGAGCCGAAAATGACCAATGCAGCTTAAGTTTCCCTTCGAATAATTGGTTTGTATATATTAATGCTGTGCACATGCCCATCATGGGTTGGTCTGTAGGTCGGTATATAGACTATTTTTGTTCTGCTTATATCTGGGGAATGCATTGGTGTACAATCTTGCAAATTGGTATGTTGGTTATTAGTGAAAATTAACCTGAATGCACTTGTTAATGTTTAAGTCAACATGTCAAAGGTCAGTGTCACAAGGTTTAGTGATTTCTTTGGTGGAAAGTAATAAACATATAAAGTTTAAGGGCAATATCACATGATATGGTATCATGATATTAGTTTGCACACACAATCTAGAGAACCTGTTAATGTTAGAAAACTTTCAGGTATTTTCATTCTCATATGAGGTTGTGCATCTACATTTTGTATCATATTTCACTGAAAATTACAACACTTAGACAATCTATAACATCATGCGACATATTATGACTTGCAGAATTGGATGATAGTTTACGTCACAATGGTTACAACTTTTTGTTTGACTAGAAAGCAATGATACCTTTTTAGTTTATAGTATTTTTATACAGATTAAAAGATGTAGTTTCTTCTAGCAATTAAAAAAACCAACATATTTTGCTTTGGGATATAGTTAGCCACATAACTTGTTAATTGAATGGTCATGAAATAATATATGTGCGAAATGATTCAATGATGTCCATTCTCTCAATGATTATAGTATGGCAGTTGTCAGTTACTGGCATAAGTATATGCACTTAGTTGATCCAGGAAAAGGTTAATTTAATGACCACACTGCTAGGACTAAAATGCATTTTATTTGTGTAGAGGTCTATTAAAATCTGATAAAATTCCTGGATTTTCTAGATTTTCCAGTTCCTGCAGGACCCCATACAATCACACATCTTTACACAGCTGAACAACAACAGGCCCTCTGGTCAGTTGGGCCCCCACATCCAAGGACAATGCCTTGGTATAGGCGTCGAGCTCTTGGGTCAGGAATTTTGGGCAAAGCTCCTACCCCAAGGGTACAGCCAGTCTAACCATGGGACTCCAAACTTCCCTGCTTAGAGGCCAAGACTACCTCATCTACAAGGAAGGTTGTTATGCAAACAGTATCGCAGTCATTCAAATACTTTTTGGAAGAATATGGATATTAATGTCCCCACTATATGAGGTAAGGGGGGTATGAAGATTTGCCCTTATCCGTGATTTTGTCTGTCCTTCCATCCTTCCTTCCATCTCTTACCCTTTTGTGGCCGCCATAGCTCAAAAAGTATTGTGCTAGAGGGATTGAAACTTTGCATTTATATCAAAAAGCATGTAAACTTGTGAACCTCCATATTTTGATTTGATATCTCTGACATAATTGGAGTGATAGCCCCTTTTTCTGATTTTTTTTGTCATTTAGTCATATTTTTTGCTACTAGAGGCCTGAAACTTTGGATGCATTTTGGATACCATGGTATCTGTTGTTCATCCTTTTGCGATGTTTTTGTGTTTGTCTGTCAACTTTTTTTCAATGGACATTTGCTCCTGAAGCACTTGACAGAGTTAAATGAAATCTCACAGGAATGTTCCTTAGGTTTTCAATTTTTTCTTCTTTTTTGAAATCCATAGCCAAGAGGTTTAATGTTTGGTGTGCAACAGTGTAAGTGAGTCCTGTTAAAATGTTACCAATTATGTCCCTTGGGTCAACACTGGCTTAGCCCTAGGATATTCCAGTTTTACATAAACATATTTAGGGACAACAAATCAACTTTAAAGCCCAAGTGTTATATATTCGGTATGGAACATAATCTAGAGGTTCTCTACAGAGTTTGTTTGATTAATACACCTGGCCCTAGTGGTCATTGACTGATACAGGTAAAACCTTCGAAAAACATTTGGTTGAACCACAACGCCCTTTGGGTTCATATTTTGTCCATGTACTGGATGCCATTTCTGATTGCATTGAATACATGTCTGAGATTTTTGAAGATCTTTCTATCTGTTCTAAGGGGCCTTTCCCTCACAAGTTTAGGCCCAGAGAACCATGTTACCCAACTCCAGCTCAGGCACTACATCTCAACAGGTAAGTCCCAGTAATAGTTAGTTTCACCACTTTAGGAATGGGGACTGGGGCTCTTTGGATTTGGAAAAACTGTGTTGTTTTAAGTGAAATGGTGACATTGGTGTTGTGGTTGTTTTTGCTTACAATTGCTTTGACATTGAGGATAAAATGTGTTCAATATTATATTTACTATGGTTCAACTTGTAGAGCTGATTAGGAAAATGAACTTAATATTGCAAAAAAAAATATATTTGTTTTGGAATCCTTCAATTGTTAATTTTATTCAGTCATTTTGGAAAAATCTATATTTTGTTAAATTTTAAAAGGGGTCGAATAACAGCCCCAAATAAATATATATAAAAAAACTGAGGTAAGTCCCTTGCCATTGGAAAAGGGATCACTGTGGCACAGCTGTGACCACCATCCATGAGGCCCATTCATAATAAGACTAGTTCTGGGAAAACTGGTCTTAATGCATGTGCTGCTTAAAGTCTCATCCCAGATTAGCCTGTGCAGTCTGCATAGGCTTATAATGGACTACACTTTCCACTTTTGGGGAATTTTTTGTTTAAGGATGTCTCTTCTACATGAAAATCCTGTTTTGTCCCTGAATAGCCTGTGCAGACTGCACGTGCATTAAGCCCAACATTCACAGAATGCGACCCTTATAACTTTAATACTATGATGTAATCAAGCTGTAACAAATTGGTTAAACCCAAATGCAAACTCAGTTTTCTGCACTTCACTTAATTTACCATTATATCTTATTTCAATAAGTTTGAAACTATTGCATCTCATATAGAAATGTGAAGAAGATACAACAGTTTCATGCTAAACCCTAACATTTTAATTGACCATCAAGAGCTTTTAAAAACAACAACATACAAATTATCTATAGGCACCAAGCAAACTGACTTTTTATCTCTTTACAAAATCAAGTTCCATATAAAAGGTATATATATGGAGGTCACATGCATTCAAAAACTATGTAACTATGTCACCAGGTCAAATCTTTAGAAACCCTTGATGCCAATATAATGGCCACATTTATGACTCAATCTTGATTAAACTTTGAGAGAATGCATATCTTGACAATTGCAAGTTGGTATGAGGGATTGTGCGTCCAATAACTAGGTCACTAGTTATTATAGTAGAAAAATCTTCTTGCTACTCTAAAGGCCACATTTATGAGTTGATTTGATGACACTTTGTCAAAATGTTTATCTTTTCATTTTAGGCCGAGTTTTAATTTATGTGACATGCATCCAAAACTAGTTAATCTTTTGAAATCCTTGTTTCCGCAGTAGAAGTCACATAAATGTCTCAATCTTGATGAAACTTTTTTAGAATGTTCATCTTGACAATATCTAAGCAAACTTCAAAATTGAATTCCGATCTTGCATCAGGTTGAGTCTTCTACCAAAGTTTAACGTTTAACTCAGGTAAGCCCTTTAGGGCCATTATGAATCTCTTGTTTCAATTAACAACTTTCAGAGGATTTTCAATGCAGAACCATGTAGATTGTTTTCTACTAAGGAACTTTGAGATTGTTTCAAAAGAAAATGTTAACATTTAAGGAATATAGAGTGTTTTGGTCAGTTAACTTGAAATACGCGTGGCGTTTAATTTGAGACAAATATGCATGTTTCTTTTCATTCATGTTTAAAGGTTCGTCAGTCTCTTGTGTAACAACCGAAACTAAAGATGAAGCGCCACAGAGAGAAATACAGGTCACAACAGTAAGACATGCAGATATTGCTGCTTTAGTCTCAATAGCAACATCAGCAGCAGCAGTAGCAAAAGCAGCAACAACACCCACAATGCAACAATCAACAGTGCCATTGCTGAGCTCTTTCAAATGTATGAGGCTTGGGAAAACTTATATCGAGACTCACCTTTGGTGAATGTTTTCTATAATTGTTGACTGAATAATTACAATGGAGCTTTTCTCTAAAATAACGCATGTGCCTAAAGTGTTGTCCACACAGGCTGATCTGGGACGACACTTTCCGCTTTAATGGTATTTTTTTTGTATTAAGGTAGTCTCTTCTTGCAAAAATCTGGTTAAGGAAGAGTGTTGTCAGTGATTAGCCTGTGCAGATTGCACAAGCTTATCGAAGTGGATACTTTTCACACATACATTTTACTACATTGTCACAGAGTCATAATAATGGAGTCATTTTTCTGAAGGTTGGTCATTCAGAGTGGTGCTTTGTCTGCATGTAATGTTAAAGGATTGTATTGTATTTGATTAAACCACGTCCATATTTCTCAAGACAATTATAATGAAACATCAATTGTGTAAACCCCGTGGAGTGTGGGTTGAGGGTAAGTTGACATTTTGTGACAAAGCTCTAACTTATCATTGGCCCAGCCATGACTCTCTTGCACAATATTAATGACACCGTCTCTGTATCTCATCATACATGGGAATTCAGAGGCTGTGTAACTTATATTATAAATAACTATGCACCGCAGTCTATTGCACCGTCCGCTCTATATGGATTGTTTTAAATAAAACCTAATTGAGTTATTGAAAATATTTGTTAATTTCAATGTGAGAGCGTTATATAGCACAATATATTAACACCACAGATGCATATGCATGATAACTATTGTATTAATGGCAAACATCAAAAAATGTATTTCTTAACATTTTGCCTCAAACACATTATGATGAACACATTATAATTGTTTCAAAATATATCTAAATAACATGTGTTTCAGGAAATATCTAAACATATTGATATATTTGACTTTGCTTTGATTTATATTTTCTATGATTTCTCTTCTCCTAATTAGGTCGAGGATCACCCAAAACCACTCGGTGCCAAGCAATGAAATTATCAGCTGCCACTTGACATGACCACTGTACACACCTGGGAGTCAGGTTTAAGGTCACATCAGCTTAAATGTTCACGGCAGTAAGAAAATGAAAGATCTTAAAGGGACTTGTTCACAGATTGTGTGGGTAAGTTGACAGACCTCATTGGCATTACTAAAAAAATGGCAACAATTTTAAATGAATAAACATATGACTACAACTTATACCAATATATTGCGGTACATAGTGTATAGTATCGCAATATGCTTTTACTGCCTTGAATACAAATATAAATTACCCCAGTTTGGAATCCAAATAAAGGCAGTTTTTTTTATTTTACGTCCTTAATTTTTATTATTTTAATTATTTTAGGTTATTCCATAAACTGTATTTTATTGGTTTTAATAATGTTTGTAAAAATATATTGAGAACTCGATGACCACTATATCTTAAAACAAAATGACTGCAGAACAGGTCTTAAACATTTTCCTTTAAATATGTCACTATCTTTCTCAGTAAACACAATGTCTGCAGAAAGAATAACCTCTTTCCCTTTAAAGAAATCTCAATATGTTTTTTACTGCAAACGGATTTATTACAGAACTGGAATCTATCTTTGAACATTTTCCTGCAGTATTCTCCATCATTTGCAGTTAACAAGATGACTGAACAACATGGCATCAATGGCAGGGAAGAAGTGATCAAGGGGGGGTAATCAGGTGCAAGTCAAGATGGCGACGTCCATGCCAAGACTGGTATGGTTCGCTGTTTTATAGCCTTTACTAGTTTTATTAGTTTTTAAATGCCGCTTTATTTCCAGCCATAACAGTAAGAAAGTGATTAGTATTTGTTTTGTATAAATATGCGCTTATATCTCGACTGGCTACGTATTTTCTTAGTGGGAGCTGTAATTTTGTGATCCCGCTAAGAAATTTTGTTGCGAGTAAAGTAGAGATATAGAGCGAATATTAATACGAAATAAACGCTTATAATTCTGCATGGACGCGACCATCTTAACTATTAGGTGATAACCACCTTTGAGTGATTGTCCTCAACTTATGTAAATCAACTTTTTCAAAATGTGTTGTATTTGGTGAATCATCAAATATATATACCACTTTTGACAGAAAAAGTTTATTATATGTTTTTATATAAAAACTCTTTAAAAAAATTGGTCATAACCAACAAACAAAAAAATAAACTAATTTATAATATTTGGTGTGATTGCATTGACTGTATGTTAAGTTTTAAAAGGCTTTCCAACTCTGGAACTTTGTGGACACAAGGCTTTAGTTAAGCCTTTTTATTTTACCTTGTTTATATGAAAGTTTATGGCTTATTTAGAAAATCACAAGTGTGGCTGGGTTAAACCAGTACTTGGGAGTCTTGAAAAAAAATGTCCAAATCATGCTAGTATGGTCTCGTTTGACACATTATTGACTTTATTTCCAGAAAACCCTGATTGCAAAGCGTAGAGTCTGCTCCGGAAGCATTTGCACACAAGGCACAAACATCAGCTGCAATAATCGTCTTGATATTCTGTCATCGCCATGGTGCATGACCCTCAGTCTATGAACATAGGTTATCTTGGGTGAGTTTTCAAGTCATGTGCATGCTTTTTGCATGACACCAATTAAAGAGATGGGTGGTTAAATGAAGATTTAACGTAGTCCGTCCATACGTCTTTCACTTCAGCTAACGGATTTTTTTGTTTACTAAGAGTATTGCGTCTTATGTGATGAAATCAAAGATATGTTCCATCATATGAGCTTACCCTCCTGTGTAACTTTTTTCACTCTCTATGACATTAGTGGAGTTTTGTGACACAAGAAAAATGTGGATGCGTCCGTGACCATGGTGACCAACTCTTGTTTCCTACTTCACAAAAGAGATATGAGTTTTCTCATAAAAACTCTTGCTCAACGCACGTGTTTTGGGCCATCAGCTTATTGTCATTATTAACTATTTTTCGAATGGCAAAAAATTATCTTTATTATCTTTATCAAATCCCATCCCATAGTATTAGTATATTAAGAGATTACACTTCACCTTTAATATGTATAGTCGATTGTTATTTTATCAATAGTCTCAGGACCATTATTTCCTCTCTGGATTCAAATCAGATATGTTTTAACACCCTACGGCAGGCAGTGCTTGTTAATTTTTTTCATCTGTATCAAAAATATAATAAAAAACTGACTTTTCAGTAATGTGTCTTTCTTTTATCAGACACCCATGGAAGAAAGAAAACTGGCCAATCAGAATTACAGCCTGTTGCAGCAGTTGTTACCATATTTTCCTCAGTCAAACCTGAGAAGCTCAGAGATATATACTGTTTAAGATGTGCCAGACTCTACATACCTCCTGGTATGTTCAGCACTTACTCTGACAGGTTTTATCTTTGAATTTTGTGACGGATGGAAAATAAATGAGCTTGTTCACATCGAAATGGCAGAATGACATATCACAACAATTGAAGTGGAAAGCCAGAAAGTCATGTGGACAGCCACGTTTTGTATGTGACCAGCCAAGTTGTATTCAAAGGAAAACACAAGTATATGTTTTATGGGAATTATGATACTGTCAGTCATTTTATGTTGAAAGTTTTGGTGAAATATAGTATGTACATTATTATCATAAGCACACATATAACAAGTCTATCCAATGTCTTTGTCTGTATTATGAAACTTTCACTACAGACTTTGATCCTGATAATGATAACATTTTATTTTAAGATTGTCAAAGCTGTTTAAATGATGGTGGTAAATTGGATAAAATTGAGAAAATATTTAAGTATTTTCCTGTAATGAAACATGTTCATGTTTTCTGTTTTTACCAGTAATATAGATGTGCTACTTAAACAAATTCTTCAGAAAGGCTGAGAGTTATGAAATATCGGAATTGTCTGTCTATCAATCTTTCTGAAACAATATAAGTCGATTGGCTCACCCGGGTCAGTATTCGATCAAGAATCTTGTTTAGTAGCATAATATTTCATCGGAATGGAAACCAGAGTACAGGGATAATTTCGTGCACGACATATTAAACGGTGCTCAAGAACTAGAACACAATTTACAATCAGGTGTTCACTCGCGATGCGATCCGGATTTATTAGTCTCGGAGTTAACTGATTTTCTAAATAAACAAGGGGAAAAATATTTTAAACATGTAGTAAGCAATCAGGCTTCCTGAAAAGGCCGGTCCTCCGGTCTTGTCCGGCAAAATTCTTTACGGTCCGGCAAAGTTTCTAATATCGCCGGTCCTTGTGACAGGCAAAAAAATGACTTAATACCGAAAAGTCATACTAGCCAAAAGAACGATAACACCCAATTAGAATAACTCTTTCCGTTAGTTTCGAGCCTTTTTGTAATTAAGAACACTATCGCGTCACTAGTTCTTAGGAGTGCTCTCCCTTTGTTTTGTTTTTTTGAGAACGTCAATTTGATTGGTCCGATTATTACCATTTATCCATTTACAAAGGTTGTAACAAAAAACTACACATGGAGAAAATGCTTATACAAATGATCGAAATTGTCAAATTTGAAGTTGTCATCATCATATGTAAGCAATGTTTTGCTTTATGTATCGTCGGAACGCATAAAATAACACGGAAATGTGCTTTTTATTAGTGTAATATCGCATTATCATTTTATTTTTGATAATATAAAACAGATAGTTTGGTAAAAGATTGATATTGTACGGAGAATATATAAGAGTATATTTTGTACAAGTTGACTACATAATTACATATTATATTGAATGAATCACATATTTTAAAATTATAGTGTGTTACATTTGCATAAGAACACATAATGATTTGATGTTATATGTTCCAAACTCAATTACTTATAGTTGTCCAATACTTATACACAGGCTGCACATTGCAATACATGTAAATATGAGTTAAACTTTACTAAATTCTTAAGTTATAAACTCGCGCTGTTCGGACAGGTGAATTTTTGTCCGGACAGGCAAACTTTTCCAGCAGCCTGTCCTGTTGACAGGCACCTTTTGGGACTTTTCAGGAAGCCTGAGCAATTATGGTATTAACGATCATAATAGATTCGCCTCTGCTGACACAAATAAACAACGCTGGTTTAACGAAGAATGCAAAGCAAAACGGACTGAATATATTCAAACAGTTTACCAGTATAATTTAATTAAGAATATACATACACGAACAACAATGCTAGCAGCAAGAAAAGAATATAAATATTTATGTCGGAAAATGAAATCTAAGTTTAACAGAGAACAGGGTATGAAATTAAATAATATGAGTCGCAAAAAGCCTCGAGAATTCTGGAAACTATTTAAACAAAAAACGGTATCACCGAAAGCAGATAATATATCGCTGCAAGAATTTTACGAATATTTCAATACTATAGCTGCTGAGGCTGACGTCAATGCAAACAACGACGAAAGTGACAGTTATTTACGGCAGTTTGATAACATAGAAAATCCAGTCAGCTCCTACCCGGATCTAGACAAACCCATTTCCGCAGAAGAAATAATAAAAGCTACAAGGCGTTTAAATAATAATAAGACAGGCTCAAACGATAATATAATTTATGAATACTTTAAAGAAACAGTGCAAATTATAGTCAAACCATTAGAAATACTTTTTAACTATATCTTAGATACGAAACAATTTCCAAAGAGCTGGTCAACGGGAGTTATTATTCCAGTATATAAACGGGGCGATAGTTCCGATCCAAACAATTTTAGAGGCATCACGTTGATAAGCTGTTTTGCGAAACTGTTTACAGGTGTGATAAACGAACGCTTAAAATCGTGGGCAGAAACATATGACATTCTTACAGATGCTCAGTTCGGGTTCAAACCCAACTGCAGTACTGCTGATGCGATTTTCATTCTTAATCATTTAATAGAAAAGCAACTGCATAGTAAAAAGAAACTTTTCTGCTGTTACGTCGATTACCGGAAGGCATATGACCTTATAAATCGCGGACAGCTATGGCATAAAATGATTTTATCGGGAATCGACGGCAAGCTTATATCACTAATCCGCTCTATGTATAGCGAGGTCAAACTTCAAGTTAAACACATGGGCTCACTTTCGGACCTTTTCAGTAGCAAAGTCGGCTTATTACAAGGAGAAATAACATCGCCGATCATGTTTTCATTATTTATTAATGATATAGAATTTAATTAACAAAACGGACTAAACGCCGGCATAACGTTAGATCAATTGTCTATTTACCTCCTTCTATTTGCGGATGACGCTGTCATTTTTTCAGAAACTATAGAAGGACTCCAGGAATCATTGAATAATTTAGAATCATATTGCGATAAATGGAATCTTACTGTTAATATTGACAAAACAAAAATAATGGTTTTCCGAAAAGGGCAAAAAATGCAAATGGACCTACAAAGAAAAGGCAATTGAAATAGTTAGCAATTTTAACTACCTTGGTATTGTTATGTCAAGTGGGGGCTCATTTATACCTGCCACGAATACATTATATGGCAAAGCTACAAGGGCGATGAATTCCCTGTTTTGCATTACAAAAGATATGGACGTGCCAATTAATGTTATGTTCAAGTTGTTTGATGCATATGTCTTGTCAATCCTTAATTATAATTGCGAAGTATGGGGATTTATTACGGCAACTAATATTGAACGTATTCACAGAAAGTTCTGTAAAAGACTGTTAAATGTAAAACTGTCAACAAATTCGATGTCACTGTATGCTGAAGTTGGCCGATTCCCTTTATACATTGGTAGGTACCTAAGAATTATAAAATATTTTTTAAAACTGCATCAAAAGAAACAAGGAAATTGTATTCTTACTACTGTCATCAATATGCAAAGATTAGAAATTGAAACACAAAATAACACTGTTAATTGGTCCTCCAAAGTTCGCAAGATATTGAACCAAACAGGATTTACAGATGTACACTACGCGACCCGTGATTTTTGCCTAATTTGCGAAGTCAAGGCGGGCATTTTGCTTTTTGGGTGGAAAATCACCGCGATTTCACGTGACTCGTCACTCCGACGTCGCGCGAGAGCAAGATAATCTTCGCGCTAAATCCCCTCAATGTTGTGGTGATTCGCTGCGATTCGCCGCAATTCGCCGTGATCGCAGTGACAACGATGACTCGCCAATTCATGCATAGAAACCGAATCGTATCGATAACTTTATACATGTGCATAACGCTTCTAATGTTGAGGGTTTTTTGTTTTTTGCGTGAAAACCCAGAGAAATGCATGTACATTATACATCATCATAAATTTATTGAACTCTGTGAACGCTAAGTGCTACGTTGATATACTTGTGTTTTTTTTTCAGCAAAACAAACACAATGTTTAACGGCTTTAATATATAGGCAATGATGTAATAACAACAAATTATATACCACGATGTCATAATAACATGTACTTAAAAATAGAACAGTAATGTATTTCCGATTTCCGGCTTTGTGCATGTATGTACAACGCTCGGAAAGTAACGCGAGTAACACGAGTTATCCGCATTGGAGCCTGAAGCAGAAAATAAATAAGTATAGCATATTTTAGTCCAAATAATTAGATGTAATCTACCGATTACATTTAACCTTTAAATGAAAGTGTTACTTAAACAATTTTCCGTGTCTTAAGGCGCGAATATTTTGCTAAACACTGTTAACAAAAGGGCTACACGTTATAATTCTTAATGAAATGCAAAAATAAGTATTAACATAATTAATAACGTCAATAAACACACATGGTAAGATCAAAGTTTAAATGGAAAACTTATATCATATTTCTTGTAAATAACCAAATTATTAGTTTCGTCGAAATCAAATACCATGTAGAGAAACAAGGTATTTATAACCGACCAATGACGAAACACTATGCAACTTTCAATTTACACAGTGCTACGCTACATGTATATTGCAACAATATGGAATTTGAACAGTGGTAGTGTATTCGGGCCTGGAATATAATTGATTGTAAGTTTTAATAAACATTCTGCTAATGCAATTAGTTAAATAATGTTTACATGTTATGTTAAATAATTATTGCATGATCATTTTTCTGCGCTGTTATATGAATTTGGAGCCGTTAAAGCTTCCGACATTACTTCATCACGTTCATGTCGGAACGGGAGTATTTTAGCTAATACGCCCATTGCATACAACAACAACAAAAGCTTTATTATTGCAATGTATAATGTAAGTGTATACATATATGTTACATGTACATGTAATGTAGTGTAACCCTTAATGTAAATCTCTTAAAAAGGTGAACCACGGCGGTTCGCGAAGATTTGCGGTGATTCGCGCTGATTGCGTAACAGCGAGATACATCGCGCGACGCTCGCCGAGACATCGCCCAAATTTTCTTGTCGCTCGGAATCATCGCAATTTGTCACGTTGCATCGATTGCGGTGATGCGAGAATCGTGGCAAAAATCACGGGTTGCGTAGTGTATGGTTGTTTCCTGGGTCAGTTATTATTGAAAGCTTTATTCCTTTGTTAAAGACTAGACTCAGAGACCAGTATGTATCTGAGTGGAGAGTTAATGTTGATTCATCAACTTCATTAATACTGTATAAAGAACTTAAACCTGTATTTGAAAGGTCTTTGTATTTAGATGTGATTGACAATAAAAAACATAGAAATATCATTGCTAAAATACGCCTATCATCGCATAATTTGTTAATTGAAACAGGAAGACATTATAGCATTAGCAGAAACGAGAGAAAGTGCGCTTTATGCAAGCTAAACGATTTAGAAGATGAATATCATTTTATACTTAAATGTCCGTTTTATTTAGAGGAAAGAACCAAATATATATCATCATACTTCTCAGTTAGACCAAGTATGCACAAATTTTTGACACTCCTGAATAGTAATAATAAAGGAACGCTTAGGAAGTTAGCTATTTACTGTTTAATATGCTTTAAAAAAAGAGATAATTTTATTTTTACCTGACTCAACGTATATTTTCTCATTTGAGTATATTTTATAATGAACTGAATGCATATATTGTGTTGCCTGTTACCACTGTTTTCGGTACACATGTTGTTTATATGTCACAATAAGAGCAGTGTTTATATTAACACAAAACACTCTCACACATACTTGTTTTTACCTATCGGATAATTAGTTAACATTTTGGTAAACTTGTATTATATAATACAAATCTGTTATTAGTTATTTGTGCTTTGATTATTTATATATTGATTTCGAACAATTTTCACGCATGCATGTATTATTCTGAATCATCACGATGAGCTGTTATATGCTTAAGTGAAATAAAATATTTGTTCTGTTCTGTTCTGTTTAATGTGTAAATTTCCAATAAATACGCGATGTTTGTAAATAAAAATTATTTCACCATCATCAATTGACATACGCATTACATTTATCCTGAATAACTATATGATGTCTATCATTAAATTTGATTGTTTTTGTCATTTTCATGATAATGACATACGCGACAGATGAGCAAAGCAACGTACAATAACTGTTTTTCAGCGACAACTTGACATGTTCAATCTGCACTACGGAATTCATAATCACCGTATAACCATCTTATTGAGATTATTGGAAAAGCATGGCATTTTGGGGGCAAATTGTGGTCAGACTTCCGGGAACAAAAAATACTTTTTTCCATGGACAGGGTGCAAGAGGCTGCAATTTTCAACAAAACAATGATCAATCACTGCTTTATATTGACTAATTAAACCTGCATTACAGAAACCACGTGCTGTATTGGCAATTCAGAGCACGGCATCAATGAACTGTAAAACCTGCAAACGGAAGTTTTATTGCTTCGGCCACGCGAACTGGATCGAACCTTCGTGGGGCCAATCATCAGTGTCATGATGTGGTTTAATGTATTTTTTTGATTTAATACGGGCAAAAGCCCGCGAAGCGGGCGTTGACCGTTCATACATATGGGAATTTAGACATTAACTTACATAGGAATACCACATATGGATACGTCTCAAAAAAATTTGCCACGCGACATATATTTTCGCGATGCTATTTATGAACTTTAACAAATCAAAAACACTTTGACATATGCTAAATCACATGTAAATACATACCTCAGGAAAAGTTATATCAATGACATCATAATTGTGTAGCGAATCGCACTAAATATTCTCGCATTATTTGTTTTTCTTCGCAACCGTTCCAGAATTAAGTCATTACTCAATTATCTCCCCTGAATGCTCTTCTTCAGTGGGTATAAGCCGAAGACTGGTTCACTACATATAGTGACAGTCTTTACCAAACACAATTTAGGTGAACATAACCCGTCTTTCATATATTGCCGAATCTCAGATTTCTGTCGAATTTATTTGCTTTGATCTTTTCGATATCTTATTGTTATTATTATCCTGACAAATCACAAATGCTTGTTAAAAAATTATTTGTTTTAAACATTATAGTTGGCATCTCTATTCTTCCAGTATTCTCGCGGAATTTAAATAACGACACCCTACTGTTTATTTGTCAGAATATGTGACGCATTTTCCATTCGCTCTCAGAAAGCATTCTATACATAAATGGTGACGTCACTTCGTTATCAGTAAGACCGGTGTGTACACAATGTCTCAGAAAGAAGTTTTACGTGTGATCATGAGCAATATTCTGGCAAGTTGTCGTTGTTATCCACCAGAAACACATTTATTCACAAAATTTAAAGATATTCCGATCTAACTTTTTAGTCTTTTAGCTTTAATTTTTAACGTATTAACACCTCGTCTGCTCGCACTTTACCGAAATCCCCGAATGGTTACATATCACTATAATAAGTTCATGCCTAAAACCACAAAATCCGATACCGTTGGATGTTCGTACCACAATCTTACGTACAAAATCTCCCAGATTCGAAATCAACAAAAAACAAGACATTTATAAATTGTCTGCATTATTGATCAAATTTTAAGATATTTGTTGGTTTTCCGTTTTTAGAAGCTGTTCTGCCAAGGCAAGAGCTGGGCATCATAAAAGCCATTCTATCCAGCAAAACTGACAGTTTTGGTTTACAGAAATCAACAAAGGAGGGATTCCTGAACTATCAAATTTCCAAGCTATACACACAGTTATTATCTGTGGTGATCTTTATTGGTTCTGTTTGTTTACTTGGATGGAACATGTGTGAACTTTTATAGAACTTTAAAAAGTCTATATATGTCTATCTATAAACAAAAATCAGCTATTGTATAATAAGATCAGATGTGCAAACAATGTCAAAGGGTTGTTAAATTAACAAATTGAAGGCAATTATGCTGAAAAAATATGAGAGTTCCCATGCAAATTTTGTCTGTATATCAACAAGTGTCTGCCGATAATTGTCAAACTAGCAATACAAAACTTACCACAAGTATGTAAAAGCACTAAGTACCTGTGATCATTTTTAGTAAGATAGTGTAATTCTAAACAGTAGCAAATAGCTTGTTTAGTAAATGCATAATGCAATTAATATGATTTCCGTTCTATTGTGTAATTAATAAATTGGTTGTTACTTGTTAATCCATGATAAATGTTTTATGGCTAGTACAAAACCAGCAATGTTAATTTAGTAAAAGGTAATACAATAACACCACTTTGTAATTTCATATACGTAAATATTCTTGAAATGTAGGTTGATGACAGTGTTTTAGTTTTACTTATTTTGTAACTATTATTTTATGTGCAAATAAATGATGTGAAGTGTTTTGTATCTCCACACAATACCACATACCTTTTTATATATGTACTGTGTTATTTGAATGTTTAAATAAAAAATATGGATGATATAACATGATGCATTCTAATATTTGCATTCAAATTGTAACTATAGAGCTAAGTGTATGCAGTTTAGACTGGTATTTTAGAATTGCTACAAAATGGCTATTTTTTTAGCGGCAACAAAATTTAAACTATTCAACAATAGTTTGCGAAAGAAAATTAGAAACCTGCAAGATACCTGTATTTATTAAATATTTTAATTGCGAATCAAGTATGTTGTTATGCTATTACACATAATTATACATTGATAATGAATAAGAAGACAATTAGTGGTGTTAACGTTTCCCAACAGTAGAAATCATTCTTCTGATGAAGTCAGTGATATACAGACGAAAGCTCCAGGTATGGCTTTCAATACGTAGTGTGTGTTATTTGACAGTCTAAAACTTATTGGATTAAAAAAAAATCCTGTCAAATTTGTCAATCAAAATTGATTCGACACATCACATGATTTTGATTATGTTAAATCAGTGTACTGTATGCTAAATGCAACTGCTTTAGCAAGCTGTCAAGTTGAATTGAGACATTTGATGAAACAAACTGTTTCCTGGGTAGGACCAGTACTTAGTTTCTATATGACGTACCATGACGTCGAAAGAGTACAAGACCTACTCAGTAGAACGAGAAATGTACTTCGACGTACAATTTTCACCGACCCTTGAGTGTTAGCCAATCAGAGGACACCTTACGTCTGTTGTTTAGAGATTTTTGACATTGAACATTATTGTTATTATTATTTATACCGAATTATGCGACTATCAACCGCTTACTCATTGATATTGTTCGTATTTATTAAACATTATTATTATTATAATTTATACCAAATTATGCTACTATCGACCGCTAACTCATAGATATTGTGCGTATTTATTGACCTGGCGTGGCGAAATTAACCTCTGACTTATGCTAGTTATGGTTATCACAAAATACGACCAACGGGGAGTTTATAATAAATTATTTATCCCATTAATGCTTGGTAACTGGTTACCGTTGGGAATTTCCTACACAGTAATGCGCTGGGCGGTCGTGATACTCCGCCCCGCATGATCATTTCATACACACAATATGCTGAATAATTTTAATTTTAAAAAGGTAGCAATTGAATCTTCCTCAAATTTGTATATAATCTATTTCAATGCATTAAATACTTGAAACTTCTATGTGTTGTTTTTTTCCATTCTGATATTTTTATTCATTTTGTCCTCAACCAAAAAAGAGATTTTAAACATTTATTATGAAAAAATCTGCAGGAAAAGCGGCTCAAGAGACTAATGTTTTGATTGGCTGTTCAGAAAATGTGTACGTAGAAGTACAAACATGTATGTCGAAGTACAAATTGTACTTTGACGTACAAATATATACCAGTGGCCCAGATAATTATTTGGGAAATAGGGTTTTCACCCTTTGATTTTGAAAAATAGGGTTATTTAAAGAATGCTCCCACTTAAAGGATCAATACAGAGACCTCCACGTGACTAAGCCAGTTAGCAGACACCCCATCCACTATACCACAGACACCGAACCAGCTATAAATTCCTGTGGCAAGAAAAAAATAAAAATAAGATGCTAGATCTTTAAGCTTGGAACATGTAACTCGTTTTAAGATTGATTTTTTTGGATGCATTACTCAATTATTGCAACAATTATCATATTTTGAACACAATCATGTCCATATATTTATTACAAATACATGGTTATCAAAAAAACTTTAAAAGCTTTTGCCCGTAAATTAGGTAGCACCTATAATCATATTATATGGTATACAAACACTATAAATTTATTATAAAAAAGGCCTACCACACTTGCATCGTTGGTGTTAGTCCAAATAATTAGACGTAAGCTAAATCGACCTCATATTTATAGGAGTACGTTGGTGTTGCAGAATGGAGAGTTGTAGTCCTTTATTGGATATACACGAATTATTACCGCGTTGTTTACTGCGTCAATATTTTATGTGGTTGTGATAATCGCTGCTGTTAGATCAATTCGTTCCTCCGAATTTCGTACCAAAAATGTAAGTAAATTTCTTATCCCAACTCGGTGATAGCGTCGCTGCTATGCCGAATAATAGAAAAAGTATAAAAATTTCCATACAAATAATGCCAACTTATATCAGTTGCATAATCACATAAAATCACTTAACAAGAGGCACGTTTGCTACCTTTAAAATATCGAAATAAATTAAAATATTGAACATTCAAACGTCGCAGTCTTATTTAATTTTTTGTCTTTGATTAAGTTTCAGTTCATTTACAAACATTGATACTTGTATTTTTTAAGAAAAAAAAGGTGTCAGGGTTCCTACGCTTTATAGGGGTCAGGTTTTGAAACAACGAAATTTGTATGCGTTTTATAACGTTGTAGTCGTTCACTGTAAAAATCGCAC
This sequence comes from Dreissena polymorpha, assembly GCF_020536995.1. Classification (NCBI taxonomy): domain Eukaryota; kingdom Metazoa; phylum Mollusca; class Bivalvia; order Myida; family Dreissenidae; genus Dreissena; species Dreissena polymorpha. The sequence continues at coordinate 99,930,327 of NC_068356.1, forward strand.
CGGTTTTGGGGAGAGAAAAAAAACATGTACCTTCTAATATGTTACAGGTGTGCAAAGGATATTTGTACCTTTCTCAACTTAGGCACTATTCATCCCTCAACATTGGCGAAACGTGGCAATTTTCTATTCATTTTAATTTTAAAATCGCGAATGTCTTTGTGTATGATTCAGCCAATTATAAAGTCGCGAATGTAAAAAAAATGCACAAATCGACAGATTAACACAAATTATTAATTAATATAGCTTTTTTTATTTTAAAAGCAAATGTCTTTAAATTTTGCAAATTGATAGATTGCATACATCTCAACTACCTCTCAACATTTCATAAAGATATCTTGTTTTATAATACATGGTTTGTTATTTCAAAACTTTTGAAGCGATTTTTTCAAAATCACTTTTTGAACTATCTTGCATTTAGAATAAGTGCGACGAAATATTGAAATTAGCGAATGTCATTTGTTAATGTTGAGATATTGGTTTGTTATACGTATGTTTTCAACCTAGTATTATGCATTAAAGAAATTCAATATTGATCTGCGCAAAAACCTATACATATATATATAAAGCGTTTTATTTTATATAAACTACCTCTCAACATTTCATAAAGATATCTTGTTTTATAATACATGGTTTGTTATTTCAAAACTTTTAAAGCGATTTTTTCAAAATCACTTTTTGAACTATCTTGCATTTAGAATAAGTGCGACGAAATATTGAAATTAGCGAATGTCATTTGTTAATGTTGAGATATTGGTTTGTTATACGTATGTTTTCAACCTAGTATTATGCATTAAAGAAATTCAATATTGATCTGCGCAAAAACCTATACATATATATATATATAAAGCGTTTTATTTTATATAAACGGCTAAAAGCGACTTTATTATATGCAACAACGTGATGGCATATCCCGAAACGGAATATATTGAATTTGCGCGACTGAAGAAAAGCGTTTTATATATATATATATATATATATATATATATATATATATATATATATATATATATATATATATATATATATATATATATATATATATATATATATATATATATATATATATATACACGTTCTAATATACATATATCATACCACTAAACCTATTTATAAAATAAAAATCTTAACCGCACTTCCCTCAACAGTTATCAATGCAATCATAGCAAAAATCTTTCCAGATATAGAATCAGTATAGGTTTGTTATGTTTTTATTATTTAATGAAAATGAGAGGAATATTTTACAAAAACGTCATTTCTTTATTGTTCTGTGTTTAAGAGACAAGAAAGTTAAATGTCAATATTATGTCAATCGTATTTCATATTTGCTTGTGAAATAAGACACCATTAAGTGTGACTTTTCGCAACGGTCTGCGCAGTATGAATATTCATGAGTGTAATATAACAAATAAAAACTAGGTAGCGGCACATAAGGCTACCCGCTTGTTTCAAGAAAGTGGTAAACGTTACAAAGTGCGATAATAATATTTTACAAGAAAACTAGTTAATAAATCATTAATCAGCCACGCTCTGGGAAAACGGGGTTTAATGCATATGCGTAAAGTGGCGTCACAGGTTTCTCTGTGCAGTTCGCAAAGGTTGATCAAGGGCGAAAGCAGAAATTTTCGCTCAAAACAATCTGCCTTTAAACGAAAACACAATAACATAAAAGCGGACAGTGTAATCTGGAACAACAAATACTCTTATTCATTTAGCCCCGCTTTTCCCGGGGCGCATCTCAAATTTAAAGGTGTTTATGAAACACGTCGTTTAACAGTTTATGCTAAGCTTTCTGAATCGCTTAATACTAATTTGAATTTAATTAAGCCATGTCTCTCCGTTTATTGTCATTTTAAAAAGCGGCGGTCAGTTGCGATATTATTAACCAAACTGTAATATGGTGACGCAAAGAAGGAACTGGGATTTTGAAAGTAACTGTTATAATGTACTTTGTCTACTCCCATTTAGACTATTTCTATAGCTGCCACACGCTAGCGTCCGTTTTTCTGCGTATTCGCTTTAAATTGTTTTCATCAATTTACCGCCTTCATTATTTGTTGCGTGTATTATTATATCCGTTTGCTAGACATATGAACCCCCAGGAAATCATTACAATTTGATAGATTTTTATTGATGTGTAACTTTAACTTGAGATTTTATTGATCGATAAAAGTGTTCCTTGATTTGATTTTACATCAAACCAATAATGAGCGTATTAGTCAATAACAAAATGTGCTACGTGTGAAACAATACGGGTTACAAATCGTATTAATGTCGGCAACATACTGTGTCGGATTTAATTGTATCTACAAAAAATGGGTGTACCAATTAATTAATTAGAGTGTATGTTGATATAAACATGCGCCAGATTGTCCGTATGGGTACTCGACGTTTAATAAGTCAAAGAAGTCTTGCAAATGAAAGGGGTATATTAAAAGCAGCATAAATACTCAAAAGCAACAAATATTTCGTAAAATAAAGATAACCGTTAAAAATCAGTGTTCCTTAAAGCGATATCCAAACTTTCAACGCTAGATGTGGTATAGTAACATACATTTGACGAGATACAAAATGACCGTTTTTATTTTTAGTGTTACAATATATCCCATGTAAATCGGCCGCTGCGATATCCGAACATTTACGAGCAAACGCAAGATTGGCTTCGGGCAGCGTCGGAAGAACGACGTTGTTCTAATGTAAAATCATTTGTATTGGTGGGGTATAAGTGTTCCATGATATTGTCGGTTGAACGATTCGTGAATAAAACATAAACCCATAGGAAAGTGACCGACGCAAATTACTTGTTTTCCAAAATCCGAAACCCATAAATGAACGTGTCTACGAACAAGTAAACACAAAACACAAAGAAATTCCATGCGAACAAATATAGATTATTTTACAGAATTTAATTGACTGACACATCTGAAATGTGGAATAATCAATAGAGAAATGTGCAAACGATAGTTAAGTACTTTTTAGCTTGCTTGGTGGACCGACAGTTCCCAGTTTCTCAAACCTGCTTCTGAAAAGTGGACGTATAGTAACCACTTTTCAAAAAAATAAATATTCTCGAACAGTGGACCGATCGTTCCCAGCTCCCAAAATCAGTTAATAACTAGCGGATGATAATTCATTGTTTCCAAATCTAAACCTGTGTAATCGACCGAAAGTTCCCAGTTTCTCAAATATAATCATGAATATTTGATCGATAGTTGCAAGGTCCCTAATATTTACCTGTAATTTGAACCTAAAGTTCCCAGATTCCCAAATATTTACCTGATTTTTGGAACGGTTATTCCCATTTCCCAAATATTTACCTCAATATTGGACCTATATTTCCCAGATTCCCAAAATCTTTACGTGAATAAAGAACTGATATATTTATAGATAACCAAATCTTTAGTAAATACTGATATAACTTGGTATTCATACATTTACCCAAACGGCTTTGTCATGTTAATAGATTGTTTCTCAATTGGTTTAATCTTTGATATCGCTAAGTTGTTTTCGAGTGTTACATTTTCATTATATACGGTAATATCAAATACCACTTATTGCGTCATGTTATTATAATAATTTGCATTGTCGACGACCGGATTCAATAGATGTTCGATTTCGTATGTAAATGGGGGTTATTGGCAATGTAAAATTATATATATTAAGCTCAAGTATAGTTTACAGTTATGATAAAGTAATTTAGAAGAAGGAATAGAAATATAATACGTCAAACAAATGTGTGTACACTACTCTAAAACTGCTAAATCTGGTTTGAGAAAAGATACTTTTTAACACATGCAAACAATTGTTTTGAATTTAATTATTATGGAGGTTATTTTTCATTTAAATAACAGTGCATATATAACTGTATGTATAATTATATTTATTTGCATCGAATGTATCATAGTGACATGGAGGGCACGTGTACGATCCCCAAAGTAGGAGCATTCTTTATATCTCCACAAATACGCCAAGTACTGGTTCTTTATATCTCCCCGTATACATCTATTACTGATTCTACCGAGGAAACGGACTCGAAAGCATGCAAAAAGCCTTTGCCTTTCGATGCAATCGAGCTCAAATAAATAGGTTACAATTAACTAACTAAAGAAATTAAAAAAATACAGTTCAAAACCACCAGCAACACGTTGACGATACTACATAGAAAGTTCATGACGGATATAACAGAACATACACCCATCATTAGAAGAAGAATTTAAACATGAAACTGGCCCCTTCTTTGCCAAACGCTTTTATAAGTACATAAATATAACCTTTCGCACGGTGGTTACGGCTACCAAATACCTCTTAGCGCAATTCAGCTGTCGATAACATCATGGGAATATCGCCATCTGCGCGTCACATCTAGACTTTATCCCTATTGATTCAACATTTGTATCACCCGCGTGTTGTTGTATATTTAAAACACGTAGAGCTTTTAAGTTGTGAGTAAGCACGTAGCTTTCTTAAAGGAGTTTATTCATGAAACATTGGACTTTTCCTGTCACGGAATGTTACGTCCTTGCTTAGCCTGTGAACACTTTGCAAAATCTCGCTGGAGTAGAATGACACTTTACGCACACTTTATGCACATTTAAAGCGGTACAATTAAGACTGTAAATTTGTCGTGCAATCTACAGAAAGGTTTGATGCATCTCTGAATTTAATTTCGATAAAATTAACGCTATGGAGTGGACGTTTTCCGTTCATGTGTAATATGGGCATGTTTTGTCAGTGAGCTATTTTGTTATTGAATACAAAACTTGGTTCAGGTCGAATATGATAATCATTCGATTAACAGACCGCATATGTTTGCTATGTTTTACGTACATGTATGGAATATAATATTGTATTAAGGTGCTTCGTTTACTGACTGACCCGGTGCCACATTTACTGCCGTTTGAAATGTCTTCAGTACCACCTAAAGGGTTTTAACATCGGCGGCTAGAGATAATGTTTTATATTGAACAATGTGTTTCGTTAGGGTAAAGCCATTTAAACAAATACGTATTGTAATTAATATTTTATGCACGTCGTTACGGTAAAGGCATCGATTTTAAAGTGTATTTGATACATCGTTTTACATGGACTTCATGAAGGTCACATTTAAAACATTTTTACAAGTTGTCCGTCACGATGATTGTGTACGTTGTTCGTTTGTATCTGTGCCTACGCGTGAACAAAAAATTACAAAGTCGATCTGATTTTGGGATAAACAGGTTTATGATCATTTTATGTTTTGAATCGGTGCTGTAAGCTCTTGCATTCCATGGCAAAACAAACATGAATCATGCCAGGCGTTGAAAGATTTGAACCCCGTTATAAGAGAAACCTTTACTGCACTATCGTCAAGTGGCATTCCAAATACCGGTACACATGTGCAGTCCGCACAGGCTAATCAGGGACGACACTTTCAGCTTTATAGATGGTTTTGTTTAAAGGATATCCCTTCTAAACAAAAATCCAATTGAGGCGGAAAGTGTCGTCCCTGATTAGCCTGCGTTTACTGCACATGCTAATGTAGTGCGAAACTTTACGCACATGCATTTAGCCCTGTTTTACCAGAACGAGGATCTAATATAGCAATATTTGACGCGTAGGCAAATGCAACACGTTTAGTTAGTTTATAAGTTTTTAATTCTATTTTTGCACCAACTTTGTTTAGAAACTTTACTTTAATTGACGTCAATTCAATACAGTTCGTCTACATATGACGTCATAACTTGCATATTATGTACAGGAACTCGAAAATGAAACGCATTCTTGAACAAAAACACAACAAGTATGTTGGTTTTTTTATTTAAAGAATTTGTTCTCAATGGCTGGAAAGTGAGTGGCATTAAAAACAGTACTAGTAATAAGGGGTTTACAAGGGCGAAACATACCTGGCTCGGCGTGGACGTCGCCTTCTCGACTATCACGTGATTACCCCCTCTGTTTAACTTACAGTAACAAGTTGTTCGTATCAGACGTTTAACCAAGACGATCGCAATCTGGATCAGCCGACGAATTATTGCATTCATTGCAAGTATGTTTTCTGATACAAAATTTAACATATATAGTGAGTATTACTCAAGGTCGTTTATAAACTTTGTCTTTTTTATACCCACACATGTCACAGAAGATCAAAGCTTGAGTTGCATATCACATGTTTCATGTCTTAATCCATCGTTTACATGCTTACTAAGAGTAACATTATGTGAAATAATATAAAGATCGAAATTGCAATATGCCTTGTCAGGTTTTTGAGCGGCGCTCTGGGAAAACCGGGCTTAATACATGTTTGTTTGTACAGTGTCGTCCCAAATTTTCTTGTGCAGTCCACAGTGTCTAATTAGGGACGACACGTTCCACCGCAATTATATGTTATTATTAGATTTTCGCGTAAAGAGAGAGTTCATTAAACAAAATTTCATAAAAGCGGATAGTGTTTTCTGAGGTAAGCGTGTATGTAATGAACAGGCTGATCTGGGACTACACTTTAAGCACATTCATGAAGCCATGTTTTCCTAGAATGAGTCTCATTTGTGTTGAATTACACAACTTCACAAAGGATAACATTAACCGCGTTAACGTTTCTATGTACTAAACACAGCACGTGTATAATTACCCACAATGCTAAATATATATTATGTTGTTTTTTTCTTCCATTGCTCCCAAACCTTTTTTTTATCACCAAAACTTATTATTGTTGTGTTTTAAACTAACCATAGTTATTATTATTATGTGTGTGTGCAGATATCTAACATGACGTAACGTGCCTTACCCTTAACCGGTTATATATTTCTATGTCTTATGTTATATGTGGAATTATGGGCACATTTCCTTTTTTCCTGAATAAAAAATAAATAAATAAAAAAATACATATATATGAATACCGTATATAGGCGTGGTTTATCAATGATGAAGTTTCCCGAGGTGAACGCCATGACGTGTCTGCCAAACCTCAAATTTCACACACGTTCTATAATAAATGATTACATGGTTCTTTATTTAGGTTAATTATGAAAAAGTATTAAGCGGGGCTGGGCCAATAAAGTAGAATAGTACCAGATGGCTGAGAGCATTATTTTTTTATGCTCACTCGTGCGCAAATAAATTCCTTCTACTGTTCTAAATAAAGTTTTGAATGTTAGATGTCAATTTTAATCATGACCAAGCAACGCTCCCATATACAACCATACATGAATTGAAATACAAGTAAATACACTTTTGAAAAATAAGTTGAAAATGTAAGCGTTTTACTTAAAATTGGTAAGTGTTTACATCAGAACTAAAGGGTTCCAGTATAAAACAAACATAAATTAAAGAAATAAAAAGAGTAATTCAAACATGGACTCGATCCCTTGAGTAATAACATTGCACTAAAAGTACTCGGCCACCCTTGCTGACGAAACAGTGCATGTATTTTATTCGTAATATACATTGTAACCAATACTCGTATTTTCACAAAATAAAACGATAACAATCAATTTTTTTCAAATTATCCAATCGTTTTGCGGTTGTAACGCTTGATAGTTTTCATATTTTTAAATCGTAAAAAGATGCAGAAATGGTTTTTATTGATACATGTTTAGTATTACTGTTTCCTAGCAAAGAAAGAAAATAAATACAACGACAATTTGCAAATGTTTAGTTTCTTTTCCATTTTGTTAATTTATCAAACCGTTCAAAGGTCCCTTTAACTTCTCATTCGAAATCAAAGAGAGTTGTTGCGTAATTCGTTTATCTTTATTCGTTTATGCGGTTAGGCATAGCACGATGCAATAAATGAAATGCTTTGTTGATCTGGTTTTGTGATAAAAATATTTATGTCTAGTTTTATGATTTAGATTTTGTTAACATGGCACACATTTTTGAAACAGGCGGTGAACGTAGACACGTGTTTTAATTATTTAACCTGTACGAATGTTTGGCTTAATAATGCTGTTATGAACAGACACAAACTTTTTTCGTTTTAAAAAAATATATCATTAACATATTTTACTAACAAAACTGTACTATTTGGAACAGCTTAAAAATAGAAAAAAAATTACCATGTTCTGCGGATAGAAGCTGGTAACTTTGAGCTAACTCGAAGCCATTACACCAAGCACGTTTTCAACATTTACAGTATTGTTCAAACCCTACGTTGGTAATACACGTTTTCAACATTTACAGAATTGTTCAAACCCTACGTTGGCAATACACGTTTCAACATTTACAGTATTGTTCAAACCCTACGTTGGTACTACACGTTTTTAACATGTACATTATTGTTCAAACCCTACGTTGGTAATACACGTTTTTAACATTTACAGTATTGTTCAAACCCTACGTTGATAATCCACGTTGTTTGCTCAATTATCAATGAAAAGCGCTACAAACGGTTTACATTTTTTTTTATTTTGTTTGATGTTCATCAATAAAGGAACATATCTGTTTAATGTTTTTCTAGTCAATGGTGTTATTTTGCTTGGTTATCTACATGCATTCTTTTTTGAATAAATGACATTTTTAGTGTTTACATGTTTTATGCCAAATAAGGAACAAGTCACTTTAAGTGCGTGTGAAATTTTAATTTTGAACCAATGATTTGTAGTATACATGCCGCAGGTTTTCCCCGGGCGTTTTTAGCACAGCGCTCCTGCGGTGCTTGTACATGTACTTCAAAATCAATTTCGCAGCGGCGCTTGTATTTTCCGATCATGTCGCGATGCTTGAAATTTTCACAATCAGCTATGTGTGTATAAGAGGCTGAGACAAGACGCGTGAATGATTTACGAGTCGTTTCTCGGTCAAAAAGCTGAAGCGTGCAAGTCGCGACCGGAGAAAGTGACAATCACAGAGGATCTTCTTGAAGACTTCTCGGAAGTAGCCGAGCCGAATGCTTGTGGTCGATGGGCGGGTCTGAAGAGGGTCGGTTAGAGGAACTTCTGCGAGTGGCTCTGCTAATCACGCGAGTACCGTCATCTCTTCAGTCTGACGTCCTCTGCCGCTGCCTTCGCTGATTCACACAATTTTGGAGAATCGCTAAGCGGAATGCGAAAAGTCCTTAGGTGGGTATTCACAGGCAATTCGAAATCTCCCGGAAAATATAATAAAACACGAGATATTCTAGTTAGCGTCGACTTGTAACTAACCTTTTTTATTACAAATCATTTGGAAAAACCATGGTCGTTATACATTTGTAAGTCTAATAATCACATTTACAAAAACGTTCATTTTGCAACAGGATGTCACTGAATTACCTGTATTAGTTTTTCATCCCTACCAAAGAAAACAATTTCCCCTTTAATATTTGTCGAAATAATACAAAATGTAATTTACGTAAAATTATGTACATTTCAATGGGTATAATTATGCGTGATAAACATTATTAACTAAATACTTTTTCCGAGTTTAGTCCTCGAAACGTTTACCTCATCTTGTAAGAACGTTATTGCTGTATTTGTGCAACGTATAAGAAAAAGTATGGATACAATATAACATTAAAAACGCATGTGAAATAATTTGCTTACTTAATTATTTAAAGCAGTATTACGTTAAGGTAGAACCAGACTCATTGAATCGGCAAATATCGGTTCATGTTGACTTCGTTCGTAACCAATCGGTTTATCTCGGTATATTGACGGACATTGTCGGAGATGGTATTATCGAAACGAAACATTTTATGACATATCATAACCTACACATTACTGATACAATTAACGTTAATCTATTGTGAAGCTATCAGTTTGAATAATAGCACGCTTTCGTTTCGGAAGTATATATATCTTAACATGTATATGAAAACCCGCGTTAACCGTAAACACGAAAATCAATTGTCTCAACACAACAGCTAACCGGCATAAAGACAAGTGAAAATATACTGGTCAAACAAGGGGGGTGACAGAGTAATGGTATAGGTCATACTTACGAACGTCTTCGGACCTATATATATATATATATATATATATATATATATATATATATATATATATATATATATATATATATATATATATATATATATATATATATATATTTAGTTTGTTGAAATGTTTTATTTTGTCGTAACAAATATCGAACATCACATTCATAAAAATACATTCGGCTTAAACAAGGCGGATGGTGTCGTCCTGAACAGCCTGAGCGGACTGACTGTTAATCGGTGTAAATAATATACGCACGTGCATTTAGCTCAGGATCAGAGAATCTGATATTTCAAACACAACATTCAACCGATTAAGTCATCCCTTGAAACACGTTGCCTATATGTGACTTTAATTAGGATTTATCTAAGATTTCGGAGCATCGTATATGAATTTGTTATACTCATCGCAACGGAGTGCATATTAATCTTTATTTTTAAACGTTGACATGCGGTGATTATGAATTCACATCCGGCCAGTTTGGTGACGTTAGGTAAACGAACGATTCATTGAAGGTTCAAATAACAATAACTACAATCCGTTTCAGTTTTGTCCGCGTTCTTCCGTGATAATCTTACTTTTCTCACATAACAATTGCAACCTTTGACGCAAGTTTAACAGGGATTGTAGCTGATATTTATCAATCAACGGACGTCTGTGGTGGTGTGAGTTATTTAATAATTTTAATATAGTCTTATGTGAAGTTATTTTTTTATGCCATTACGTATACATGTACATAATACATTTCAAACCAGCGTGAAGCGCTTGTAGTCGAACCAGTGTCACATAAGTCTGTTGCAGTTACCTTGGTGGTCTGTATTTTAAGAATTTTTTTAATGTTTGCTCCGTGTTTAAGCAAAAGTTAAGGCTGTTTAAACAAATCGAGCCGCGCTATAGGAAAAAGGGTTTAAATGCATGTGCGAAATTTGTCGTACCTGATGAACATGTGCAGTCCTCACTGGGTTATCATGGTCTTCTATTTCGGACAAAACTGGAGTTTAATTTAAAAGATACTTCCTTTATACGGCACAAATCATAAAAGCGGAAAGTGTCGTGCCTGATAAGGCTGTGCGGACTAGTATTTCAACCTAAAACAAGTCAACAACTTGATTACTATCACTCATATTTCAATATTTTGAATTAAAAAAAACACACAAATGAAAACTATATTCCTTCGACGTTGTTATTATATATAGTTAGTGGTCGCTGAAATACATGTAATTACGGCCTGACGCGATCGTGTAGTTGCTAACAGTCGACAAGACGGTACATCTTTATGTATGACGTATGACTTCTTTTCTGCAAGCCTAAGTAAGGTTAATCATATTGCTTGGCCTGAGGTGTTCTATTTTAGTGTAAACGTTTAATTTTGGTTCATGTCGGATCTGATGAAAGTTTACTGGCTGTATTGATAGAAACATAGCGGTGCAGTTCATACTGAAAGAGTGTACAATATATAGCACATGTATCAAATAAAGCACCGTTTCTAGTTTTTGAAGTTAATAAAAAAAAGTTATCACATTAAGAAAATATTACTTATAAAATGCAAGAAAATGTGCTTGTTTAGAAATAATTTCTTAGTTTAAACCTATGTATTTTAGCTCGAATGCATTTAAAATGCTTTCTACTTGTTCGAAACGCTCTCGAGTCCGTTTCCTGGGCCAAGAGCTAATACTTGGTGTTGGTGGGAACGCTTCCACGTGGGGTGTTTAGGGGGAACGCTCGCACACGGGGTGTTTGGGGGGTAACGCTCCCACATGGGGTGTTTTGGGGGAACGCTCCCACATGGGCTAATACTTGGTTGTTTTTTTTTTGGGGGGGGGGAGAACGCTCCCACATCGGCTAGAACTTGGTGTTTGGGGGGGGGGGGGGAACGCTCCCACATGGGCTAGTACTTGGTGTTTGGGGAGGGGACGCTCCCACATGGGCTAGTACTTGGTGTTTGGGGGGGGGGGACGCTCCCACATGGGCTAGTACTTGGTGTTTGGGGGGGGGGACGCTCCTGCATGGGGAATAAACTAAACTTCGAACCGAAGCAGGTCGGTATGCGGACACCATATCCATGACACCACGGCGACCTTGACAGTACTTACGTTTGTCCGTGGAATATATATCTTAGTGCTTGCAGATGGAGTAATGTGCTTACGCTACCGTATACAGTTGGCATATTTATAATGGATTGTTAAAACAGTCGCTTCCAATTTTACCGACATTTACATGTATAGTTAAGAAACTCAATGAAACAAATTTATGAGACAATTTAATAAAAACAAATTAAAGATTTTTTTACCGTCATACGTAATAAAGAAGCATTGAATAGTTTAAAATGAATATTTACATTCCGCCAAATGATATTCGTCTGTTTATCGGTGACGAAAATATAAAAATTGATATCATTATTTATTAATTGATTATTTATTTAGAAAGATTGAAAGATTTGCATCAGATTTTGCATATTTTTAAATCCAATGAGCACGTGTTCTGTTTTGATAATAACGTGAATGTTCTTAGGATGTAAGGTTTTATTGTTATTTCAAAAGATGTTTATTTCAAGTTGAAACAGTGTATGCAGACCTTTCGAATATACCGATGGGTCGATAATGTAGATTTATTTTTTGTGAATTAGACGACAGGTTTTTAATTTAATTATTAAGCAAGTTTTTATTTTTATTGACATAGGCATTTATTTTTTAAACAATGTAGTAGACAATAATAAAATTTCGTCAATTATAAAAAATGATTTATGCAGTATGCCATCATCAAACATATAAAAAGTACACAAAACTGTTTTGCCTGTTCATAGGGACCTTCTTACAGACTGATAATTTAATTGATAGATTTGCATTGAAGCGTAGTGTACTTGTTAGCTTGTAGTTATTTTTTACCCATGAAGAGTTTTACCATTTTATTTTTTTATTACTAAAATCATTTTTCAGTTTGTCAAAGTTATTGTCAAATCTGTATTACATCATTCAAATAGTTAAATATCAAGTTCAAGAACTTTAAACACACAATAAACAACTAACACTTTTGTTCTGAAACTCAAAAGCAACTTGTTACTCTAAAGTACATTTAAGTTTAAACAAATAAAAATAAAAATGCATTATTACATGCGATGATTTTATTAGATTGCATAGAGTTTTGAAGTCAACAGTATTTGCCTGATATTTTCTATGCGTGTAATGAAATTGAGCTGCGTTCTTGGAAAACGGGGCTTAATGCATTTGCGTAAGGGGGTCGCCCAAAATAAGTTGTGTTGTCCGCGCAGGTTAATCAGGGACGACACGTTTTGTTTCTACGTAGTTTAAACGAAAATCCAGTCATGATGTTATGTGTCGTGTCTGATGAGACTGTGCGGACTACACAGGCTGATCTTGCATGAGACATTTCGCACATGTATTAAGAATAGTTGTTACACAGTGAGGTTCAATTATTGATTCCATTTAAGATCACGTGTCTGCAAATAAAGACTCCGAAGAAAGCGTGAAATCTTTCCTGAAGTCACTGACAAGGTATAGTATATTCATTGTCAATCGTGTCTTTAATTATCAACATTTATTAAAAGTAAAACTTCATTGGAAAGTTATTCAACATAAAATGTGCGTGTTTGCCCTAGCAATTTAATAAATATCATTAAGGCGATGTTTTGGATTCGCGATGTATGAGACATATGTGTAAGCTATAACACGAAACAAAAATATATGCATACAGGTCGCAGTGGCGAAATGAATTGTGTGTTCGTGATCGGTAGGTCACGAGTTCGAGCCCTACTGTGGGATCCTTCTTTAGATTTCCCCTACAGACACCAAATGTTGGTTCTAGTCCCAGGAAGCGGACTTGAGAGCGTTTCAATTAAGCTTTATGCTTTCTATGCAATCGAGCTAAAATGAATATTTTTTTACTAATATATAATATAATATATACATACGCATATTCAAACACATTTTTCCATTTCACTCAAAAAACACAAGAATCAGCAAAGGAACCTGGAAATTTGTTTTCCAGTTCGCTGCTAGACGGAGGTTCCCTTTATGCCGACGGTATGACTAGAGCCTTCTCCGGCGCCATTTCCGGCGGTGGCAGTGGACCGGATACGATTGCTCTCAATGCAGTGAATCGAATAATTGAGAACAGTATGGCCAGTGGCGACACCAATAAACGTCTCGTGGAAACCCTCGAGAAGTTGATCAACCTCCGAGACGTCGTGAAAAATAGACAAAAGCGCAATGGAAGTCGGGCGAACGCGGAACTGAATTCAGAACAAGTCGGCATGGAAAATGAACGGTCACAAGCACAAGGCCAAAAATCGGAACCGGCTGTTGCTGAGCGCGACTTCTATAACAAAAACTGCTTCAAGCTCGGGCAGATCTGCGGCTTCTAACGAGACTCCTGCTCCGCGAGCGATACAAAATACTGCTCAAACACACCGCTGTGCTGCATTGGGCTTTCCGGCGGCGGAAATTTCCTTCTAAGTGACAGTTACGGGAACTGCGTGCCGATCTACGACTCCTACACGTGCGAAGAGGATGCAGATGATGTACAAAGTTTGGCAGCGTTAAGCGGCCGTTGCACCGGACATGACACAATTTATAGACGTAGGCGCCTGCTAGCGCGGTCTGTTGTGTTTTTATCATAAGCTCGTTTAACAACACTTTAAACGTTGTTCTTCGCGTGCGTTAGTTTATTCGGGGATATTTCAAGAAGAATACTGTATATGATTTGTGATCACTTACTATTTAATGTAGAATGTTCATTATGATTTTGTTGTTTAAACTATTATTAATAAATGATTGCCTTGGTATTTATCTTACTACACATACGCAGGATGCATAGATTCAGTACAATCGTCATTATTCGGTGACATCGTGATTACTCGTGTGACACCGTGATTACTTATGCGACATCGTGATTACTCGTGTGAAATCGTGATTTCTCGTTCTACATCGTGATTACTCTTGTGACATCGTGATTATTCTGTGGCATGAATTTTCATTAATTTCGTGGCTAAACCGATTCTCAAATTGAAGACCAATTAGTTCTTGTTAGGTTTTATTTTTTGTTTTAAATGGGGGGGGGGGGTCACAGTTCAATGAATTTACGAGTCCCCAAATGTGTAAGTTTTTCATCCACGAGTTTTATATCAATGATTCTATAGTATTTGCTCGTTGGTGAAATGTACGAGTGTTCTGAGGATATTCCTTAAGTCGTGCTAAATTGAATTGAAGTTTAAAAATGCTGTCCTTCTGAGGTAAGAACGTACACATCAGAGCCTCGCTCTGGGAAAACGGTGCTTAATGCATGCTCGACAAATATCGTCCTAGATTAGCCTGTGAAAAGTGCACTAATCAGGGTGGATACTGTCCGCTTTTATGATATCGTTTGGTTAAAGGAAGTCTCTTTTTAGCGAAAATCCAGTTAAGGCGAAATTGTAGCCCCTAATTAGCATGAGAAAACTATGCAGGCTTATTTGGGACGACACTGTTCAAACATGCATTAAACCCCGTTTTCCCAAAGCGACGCTCATTTGATCAGTTTCAGTTTTTGAAACTCTCGTTTAAATATATCCGTAAAGATTTGATTTTTTATTTAATTTGCTTTAACGATCTGCACGATTTAGAAACATCTCATTTAACAAAAGTGAAGAAAAAACAAACAGCCGATTAAAAGCACATTTCATATGCAAAAGTACTTTTAACTACGCTTACAGTCATTTTTAAGGTGTATTTTATATGAAGTCATGTTTATTTTTCCCATGTGTGCCGTATGTCATATCTAACTCCAATGTTTACACTTTTAAGTCATGTACGTTGAGTGTCCATCTAGTTAATAAAATACTGTATCGAAAAAAATAAGTTTTAACACGATATCTAAATGAAATCACGACTATTATAGATGATGCTGATATCTAAATGAAATCACGACTATTATTGATGATGCTGATATCTAAATGAAATCACGACTATTATTGATGATGCTGATATCTACATGAAATCACGACTATTATTGATGATGCTGATATCTACATGAAATCACGACTATTATTGATGATGCTGATATCTAAATGAAATCACGACTATTATTGATGATGCTGATATCTAAATGAAATCACGACTATTATTGATGATTCTGTAAAAAGTAAGCCTCGCTCTGGGAACACAGGATTTAATGCATGTTCTTAAAGTGTTCTGGAAACACGGGGTTTAATACATGTTCGTAAAGTGTTCTGGGAACACGGGGTTTAATACATGTTCGTAAAGTGTTCTGGGAACACAGGATTTAATACGTGTTCGTAAAGTGTTCTGGGAACACGGGGTTTAATACATGTTCTTAAAGTGTTCTGGGAACACGAGGTTTAATACATATTCGTAAAGTGGTCTGGGAACAGGGGGTTTAATACATGTTCGTAAAGTGGTCTGGGAATACGGGGTTTAATACATATTCGTAAAGTGTTCTGGGAACACGGGGTTTAATACATGTTCGTAAATTGGTCTGGGAACACAGGATTTAATGCATGTTCGTAAAGTGTTCTGGGAACACAGGATTTAATGCATGTTCGTATAGTCTGGAAACACGGGGTTTAATTCATGTTCGTAGAGTCTTGGAATACGGGGTTTACTGCATGTTCGAAGAGTCTGGGAACACGGGGTTTAATTCATGTTCGTACACTGTTCTGGGAACACGGGATTTAATGCATGTTCGTACAGTGGTCTGGGAACAGGGGGTTTGATGCAGGTTAGTAAAGTGGTCTGGGAATACGGGGTTTAATGCAGATTCGTAAAGTGGTCTGGGAACACGGGGTTTAATGCAAGTTCTTAAAGTGGTCTGGGAATACGGGGTTTAATGCATGTTCGTAAAGTGGTATGGGAAAACGGGGTTTAATGCAGATTCGTAAAGTGGTCTGGGAACACGGGGTTTAATGCATGTTTGTAAAGTGGTCTGATAATACTGGGTTTAATGCAGGATCGTAAAGTGGTCTAGGAATACGGAGTTTAATGCAGGTTCGTAAAGTGGTCTGGGAACACGGGGTTTGATGCATGTTCGTAAAGTGGTCTAAGAACACGTGGTTTAATGCAGGTTCGTAAAGGGGTATATGAGCAAGGGGTTTAATGCATGGTCGTATAGTGGTCTGGGAACACGGTATTAAATGCAGGTTCGTAACGTTGTCTGAGAAAACGGGGTTTAATGCATGTTCGTAAAGTGGTCTTGGAACACGGGGTTTAATGCATGTTCGTAAAGTGTTCTGATAACACGGTGTTTTATGCAGGTCCTTAAAGTGGTCTGGGAACATGGGGTTTAATGCATGTTCGTAAAGTGGTCTTGGAACACGGAGTTTACTGCAAGTTCGTAAAGTGGTATTGGAACACGGGGTTTAATGCATGTGCGTAAAGTGTTCTGGGAACACGGGATATAATGCATGTTCGTAAAATGTTGTAGCAACAAATGTTCTGGTAACACGGGGTTTAATGCATGTTTGTAAAGTGTTCTGGAAACAAAGGGGTTAAATGCATGTTTGTAAAGTGTTCTGGGAACACGGGGTTTAATGCATGTCCGTAAAGTGTTCTGGAAACACGGGGTTTAATGCATGTTCGTAAAGTGTTCTGGGAACACGGGGTTTAATGCATCTTCGTTAAGTGTTCTGGCAACACGGGATGTAATGCATGTTTGTAAAGTGTTCTGGCAACACGGGGTTTACTGCATGTTCGTAAAGTGTTCTGGTAACACGGGATTTAACATACGTTTGTTAAGTGTACTGCAAACAAGGGGGTTTAAGGATTCCGTATGTTAAAATGTAATCAGTTTACACGTTTTAAACCACATCTGAAAAGTAAACAACAGACATCATCAGCTTATGGCAAAATGGCATCATTATAGTCCGCGTATCTAAATCACTTTGCTTTTCATTCGTTAAATGGCGGCTAATAAACTAGTGAGGCGTAAATATTGAGCCCACCGGTGACGTCGGCTATCCAGCCGTAATAAGCTTGCACGGAAGCAGTGACCTTAGGGACAACATTGTGCAGGCAGTTTACGAACCCGAAACGGATTATTTCTGCAGCTCCCAACTTCCAGTCCTCCGCCGACACACCAGGGAACCGCCAGAATCATCCCGTATAAGTCAGACAGTTTGGTTTAGCATGTATTCATTTAAACAACAAAAATAGAAACAACAACAATATTTTATTCTGTAAAAATAACAAACTCAAAGCCTACAAGCGAGCTGCTATGTCGAAAGCAAAAGCGTATTTTACAATTTTTGGTGACATTTGCGTTCAGACTCTGATAATTATTAAATAGCCTGTTTTCATTGGTCCGCATGCATACACTTAGTTTTTCATGATCTTATTCTTGATAAACTTAAAATGTGGGCCATTCTCATCTGATTCTTTACGAGAGTGTGTAATCACACCCGGATGTCGTTGCACTGTAGAACGGTTTTACATTCGTGTTATAGACATTGTAAGTTGGAAATGAGCAGTCTCACTAATAATGACGAATATCCCCCCCCCCCCCAACACCTACCAGCCGCATTTAAAACGCGCCAGGATATCGAACGTTGTTACAACCATGTTAAACAAATAGAAATGTACGAGATCGGCAGTCTCTATCATGAAGAAAATACTTTCCCAAATTTTCACTTGCAAAGCTTACACGAAAAAGCTTCGCATTATGCGTCAAATAAACACTAGCCCCTTTTTACATTTGAAGCTATTTCTGGTCGCAGTTTCACTTACAGACCTTACACGGAAAAGCCTTAAGGTATTTATAAACCACTAGCTCCAGTTCTCAGTCGTACTTTCGAAGCACGTGGGCGCTTCCGGTCCCTCACTGGCGATGCAGACGACGTCACTACGGAAGTTGTAGTAGCCGTTCTCTTTAAGCCACGTGGTTCGGCAGATTTTGGTTAGCACGAGATGCACGCGTTTCAGTTGAAGTTGCCACGCATGCGCCATGGACGAAAAAGGGTCTGAAAAAGATTTGTGTATATATAATATCTCGCACAATTTTAACACGGTTTCGAGGAAATTGGAAAATAATTTTAGAATGAAGTTATAGAATAATGTTTAACAAGATGATATGGTTAACACCACCGGCGCGCCTCTTATGTCACATGCGAACATTTTCTTAACACCCCTTAATGTACATTAATGTAGATTGATGGAGTTGCCTTAATAAAAAAGAGCCTTGCTCTGGGAAAACAGGGATAAATGATAAGTGTCGTCCCAGATTAGCCTGGGCAGTCCGCATATTAATCCATCTAGACTGGATTTTCGTTGAGAAGAGAATTATTTAAAAAAAAATCCATTAAAGCGGAAAGTGTCTTCCCTGATTAGCCTGTGCATAGTACATGTATTGTGAATCATCCAAACGTGAACAGTTATCAAGCCGTTTCGCAGAAGAAAATAACGCGCACATTTCAAACATGTGTATCCGTTTCAAACTTAGAACGTTATGATGATGGTGATGATGATGATGATGATGATGATGATGATGATGATGATGATGATGATGATGATGATGATGATGGTGATGATGATAATGATGATGATGATAATGATGATGATGAGGAGGAGGAGGATGAGGATGATGACGATGATGATGATGATGATGATGACGATGATGATGATGATGATGATGATGATGATGATGATGATGATGGTGATGATGATGATGATGATGATGATGGTGATGATGATGATGATAATGATGATGATGACGATGATGATGATGATGATGATGATGATGATGATGATGATGATGATGATGATGATGATGATGATGATGATGATGAAGTTTGTCTTCGGTCGCTTCGTGCCCAGTAACCTAACATTCGGCATCAACGTTAGCATCATACACGGTCGACAATGACGTCACATGTGACACGCCGCCAACCGGAAGTAGCGGCGATGGAAGGCACACGTGGCGGTTGTAGTTGGGGAGGAAGGCCGAATTTTCCAGTCGCAGTATCGCGATGTCGTTCGCCGGGTAGGGTTCGACTATGTATCCAGTCTCTTTAAACAATATAAGTATGAGTGAGAGTGATAATAGTAACACGTATACGGACGTAGTGTTATCAAAAGGCATTTACATAATGACTCTTATAAGGGGAAGTTAAATAATAACCATTTAGTTAAGCGCTTAGTTATAAAGCCCATGTATCTGTAATTATAAGATTGCTATTTTTGGTGATGTAGCACTACAATACTTTATCGTATGTTTTGGTGACCCGAATCGTCTGCATCCAGTCATCGGAAGTGAACAAAGAGTCGACGCTGAGGACTACCGAGTATTCTGTATCCGAAGGCAGCTGTTTTTATTATGCAATAAATAAGCGACTTGCATTGTAAAATTTATCATTCACATTTTGTTCTTATATTATACGTAAATTTATGTGTTTAATAACTCTACAAGTCTTTTTGTGCAGGCGTTTAATGATTGTTTACGTTAATTAATCAGGAAATTCTTCAACAAAAGCACACATTATTTAGTGAAAACTTAAATAGATATTTTTGATGTTTTTTATTTATTTAAAGGACTTTAATATAATTAATACATCAATTTTATATAACTGAATCATTGCACATTTAATGTATGATTGTCGTGTTAAATTTAGTTGACTGTCATGAAATGTGAAGCGGATGCGTTATATCACGCGATAGTCAAAATGGCGACGTTCATACCGAGACATTTTTTTCCGCCGTTTTATACCCTTTATTTCTTATGTTTAATTTTTAAATGACGCTCACTTTCCAGCCATATCAGTAAACATGTGTGTATTTTGCATATCTACACTTCATGGCCATAGCATATTTTAAGTTCCAATTTAATCTATTGAGACATTTCCAGACCGAACTTACAACATTTTATGCGAAATAAAGCAAATTGATATATAATCAGGTTGATTTTTGTTTACGCGTTTGCGTTTTGTGATAATTCTGGGCCAAGTATGGCGTGAAGTCATCAATCGGTTTAAACACAACTAATGTATGCAATGATTGCTCAAAAGCAGTCACATCCGCTGTATTAATTCGTTTATGTTTTATGTATTGTATGCATTTCCTGGATGTGTAAATAAGCAAGCCTTTTGAAAAAACAGGGCTTAATGCACGTTTGTAAAGTGGTGTCCAGATTAGCTTCGTTTAGCAGTCCGCACAGGCTAATGTAGGACGCCATTTACCGATGGTACTTCATTAGCAGTCCGCATAGGCTAATGTAGGACGGCACTTACCGCTGAGACTTGATTAGCAGTCCGCGCAGGCTAATGTAGGACGGAACTTACCGCTGAGACTTGATCAGTCCGCACAGGCTAATGTAGGACGGCACTTACCGCTGAGACTAGATCAGTCCGCACAGGCTAATGTAGGACGGCACTCACAGCTGATACTTGATTAGCAGTCCGCACAGGCTAATGTAGGACGGCACTAACCTCTGAGACTTGATTAGCAGTCCACACAGGCTAATGTAGGATGGCACTTACCGCTGAGACATGATTAGCAGTCCGCATAGGCTAATGTAGGACGGCACTTACCGCTGAGACTTGATTAGCAGTCCGCACAGGCTAACGTAGGACGGCACTTACCGCTGAGACTTGATAAGCAGTCCGCACAGGCTAATGTAGGACGGCACGTACCGCTGATACTTGATTGCAGTCTCCATAGGCTAATGTAGGACGGCACGTACCGCTGAGACTTAGCAGTCCGCACAGGCTAATGAAGGACGGCACGTACCGCTGAGACTTAGCAGTCCGCACAGGCTAATGAAGGACGGCACGTACCGCTGAGACTTAGCAGTCCGCACAGGCTAATGAAGGACGGCACGTACCGCTGAGACTTAGCAGTCCGCACAGGCTAATGAAGGACGGCACGTACCGCTGAGACTTAGCAGTCCGCACAGGCTAATGAAGGACGGCACGTACCGCTGAGACTTAGCAGTCTCCACAGGCTAATGAAGGACGGCACGTACCGCTGAGACTTAGCAGTCCGCACAGGCTAATGTAGGACGGCACGTACCGCTGAGACTTAGCAGTCCGCACAGGCTAATGAAGGACGGCACGTACCGCTGAGACTTAGCAGTCCGCACAGGCTAATGAAGGACGGCACGTACCGCTGAGACTTAGCAGTCCGCACAGGCTAATGTAGGACGGCACGTACCGCTGAGACTTAGCAATCCGCACAGGCTAATGAAGGACGGCACGTACCGCTGAGACTTAGCAGTCCGCACAGGCTAATGAAGGACGGCACGTACCGCTGAGACTTAGCAGTCCGCACAGGCTAATGAAGGACGGCACGTACCGCTGAGACTTAGCAGTCCGCACAGGCTAATGAAGGACGGCACGTACCGCTGAGACTTAGCAGTCCGCACAGGCTAATGTAGGACGGCACTTACCCCAAGACATGATTTTGGTTTAGAAGAAACTTCCTTTATATCGAACAATTCCATAGAAAAGGAAAGTGTCGTCACTGATTAGCCTGTAATCCCTTTTTTTGCAATAGTTTGTATCATAAGAATAGGTCATTTGCATAAAATAAATGAAAAAAGCACAATTATATACTCATTATGATACTGGAGCTTCATTTCTTATATACATATATTAAGGATGTTGCATTATATGGAGAACCTACGTCTCATAGATTTAAAGCCATACAACATATTGTATTACTTTTATATATTCCGGTTTCAGGTTTCAACAGTTATGATTTAACATTTGGATTGACATTACAGTTTGCGTTCATGAGATTGACACCTAGACAAATGTTAAGATTTAAAATCACCAGACTTAAATTATTACAAATTGACGAATAACAAATTCAGTTACATGTCATGTACATTACTCTTCAATGCGTTAAAATAACGGACACATAACCTTGTAGAGCAGCTTTAACTGTTTAGTAATGAATCAAACAAGCCTTCTCATTACGTTAAACGATTGTTAACAAATAGTAAATATGTAATATATTATGAAACAATGTAAAGTATCAAATTCATTTACTAGCGTACTAGTAATAATTGTCGGTTGTTTTCCAGTGTAAGCATATATACATTTCCGAAAAAAAAACATAAATAAATTGACTCAAAAGAAAATTTCTGATATATTCGTGTGCTGTCAATACATGTCACGACATTAATAAACAAGATAAACGATTTAGTAATATCACAACTGGTTATTTGCCTGTTAACTTTTTATAAGGCAATTGTCGTTGACAGAGATGTGAATAATCCAGCGAGCGCTTCTCTAGTATTTTCGGAACATCACTAGAAGCGGAAGTGTATTGGCCGGCTAAGATTGGCATTCCGCCCAGACGCCAAGAGTGATCGACAAACAGTTTCCTCTCGTCGCAATAACGCCAGCAGAGAAGCCGAGCATATTATTTAAAACAACAAGGAGCCGCACTATTGGAAAATGGGGCTTAAAGTCCATGTATTAATTGTCGTCCAATATTATATGTGCAGTCCGCACATGCTAATCAGAGAAAACACTTTCGGCTATATTGTAATTTTCGTTGGAATGAAGTCTCTTCTTAGTTTCTATTACTCAATATCGCTGTTTTGAACACAACAAGTCGAACTGTTCGTAATAGAGGTCAACTTGGGAACATTACATAAAATAAACGATTACATCCATAATCGCAAAAATCACGTTCAATTTATAAATGAAAAAAATGAAAACTATTATTTGCGGTATACCTTTCCAAGAACCAATTTAATAACTCGGAAATTGATGGCACACATAAGTTGAAAAATAGCTCCTTATGTATGTCAGAAAGCACTACAACCAAACACCAATCATATACCACAGCAATGACTATATATTTGTTACCGGAAATGTACCATCAAAAGAGGCGCATGCGTCATATGAGGCTAAAAAAAAACAACATAACAAGATACACTACGGGTAAAACTCGTCTTCACACAAATACATCGTAGAAAGCGGCGATGCATATTCGGATCGTGAAGCACGAGAGTCGAAACTTATACTTACAATGAGACTTGACAAAAACCTAGACCACGACTACAATATGATATATAACGTATATGTCTGCACTGCGGAGTTCTATTTACGCATGGACAGCGTGAATTGGGGTGGATCTGCACGAGTTGACGCGCACGACTCTCAAGGAGCGACAAGGCAAACGTCACAAATACTCTTGCTTTATCGTTCGCTGTAATCCACATCTTCCTTTTGCCCTTTTTATGATCAAATTGATTTAAAATGTATCTTTTTGTAAGCAAAATGTCAGTCATAACTTAAAATGTGTTGTGAGAAGATAAGAAGGTTCCCGGAGGTCGTGTTTACGATAGTCGATGAGTGAAATAATAGCGGCATGGATTAAAGTATTACGTCGTGTTGATTTGATACGACCACTTAACAGATGGCCAGATCCTGATACCCTGCAATCACGGAGCATCGACACAATGCTGTGTTTTGAGAAGATGATGATGTTCCGCACAGTTCTTTTTTTCACAGCATTGTGTTTGTCTTAGTAGGAAAATGGTTTGTTATTGGGTATGTCTAACGACTGAATATTGTCTTACAATTCGAGGCATATTTTAGCGGCGCCGAATTGAAACTTTCCGTATTCTTAAAAACGAGTACACACATACTTATTATTTCCTCGATTCAATATATGATTTATATCAATAAACGGATTACTCAAACACAGTGTCGCATTATGATGGAAAATGCAGTGTGAAGATAATTTGTTCGATATTTGAGGCGATAATTAGCTACGTACCCATTTATACATTTAATTTATAAAGTTTAAAGAATAGACAGCCTAATTAACACGTTAATCGAAAGCGAGAACATGTCGCGAACGGACAACTTAACTGTAGTAATTTTTGGAAATGAACGAGGGAAGTACATGGAAACAAAGTACGTGAGTTCGATCTGTTAATGTTCACGCACATAACCTCCTTGTTTTGTTTCACTGTTTAATAATAAGTCTTTAAAACGAATATTGTGTTTATTCACGCAAGAAATTATACTTTTCGAGTCAAGTTCAAAGCGCTTTCTTTGCTTAATTGGGTTTTCACTCCGATAATACCGAAGACAATACATTTGAACGCAATAAGTTCAAATGCTGGTCAACATGTTTATTAACTTCCATCACTTTAGCAGCAAGTATATTTGACGTATACACGAAAAGTTCAAAAGTGATTTTATTTGCTTAATTATGTCCACTTTTGTTGACTGAGGGCCTTAACTAACTGTATGGCCCAAAACCATTAAAATGCTGACATGCTGATAAAAATGAATGTATATCAGTAAAGCAAATACATGTGTACGTTTTATGTTACATGATACACAATAATCTGACGCTCGGACGGCATAATATACAAGGGCAATAGGGCAATTTTATATGCGTCCTCCTGAAATTGTAGGATTGAAACTTTTGTGGAAAGAACTGAAGTCACCGTAAGAGTGAAAAAAATTATATAATCAGACTAGATGTTTGCTTTCTGAGAAACAGCATACTATGTCTCTACGAATGACTAAGCATGTGAATATTGCACGCAAAACATTGTTGGATGGTGCTGACCAATCGTATGAAGTTATATCAAAATGTCAAATTGATGCGTTAATATCATCTAATAGTTCGTATATAAGTTGCATCAAGTCTTATAAAGGTGACCCGTGTGACATTGACCTACTGATAACAAAATCAGCAATGGTTTGTACCCATACAGACCAACCACTATATGAAATATGAAAGCTCTGTAATGAATGATTCTCATGATTTTAAACAGAATTCAAGTGTGACGGCGAACTATCTGACTTACGAACAAAATTCATGAGTGTCCCAGTTGAGGGGTCTTTTCACATAATGAAAAGTGATATAGAAGTCAGAAAACGAATATGATTTTTTTAATTTTGGTATCAACACATTGTCAACATACAACATTATTTCCACTGCAGGGATAGCTATGTACATCAACGACAGGGGAACAACAAACATTCAACAAATGTACATATATACATACACATTATTAGTACATTCCTCTACAAATAAACCACTGAATATAGTAGTGGTATTGATTAGTATAATTTGCGTCTTAAAAAAGCAATACAGTTATTGAAAAACTATAAAACAAGGGACAAAATTGTCACAAAACCAGGTTTTCATTGTGAAAAAAAATCTGATAAAGGGAGACAACTCAAACTGAACTTTTGAAATGAACAAAGAAAATTAACCCCCTTGGTAAGTTTGTTTTAAAATAAATCTATTTTTAGTCGTGGCGACCTTGACATTGGAGATATGCACATGAATTTTTTTTTTGACCTTTGACCATGAAGGATGACCTTGACCTTTCACCACTAAAAATGTGCAGCTTCATAAGATACACATGCATGGCAAATATCAAGTTGCTATCTTCAAAGACCTATGTATATTGATAGGTCTTTGCTATCTTCAATATTGCAAAAGTTATGAGCAACGTTAAAGTTTTCGGACGGACACACGGACGGACGGTCAAAATTTGTGTGCGTATGGAAAGGCGTTGTCCATATACACATGCATACCAAATATGAAGGTTATATCTCAAGGGACATTTATGGCCATTTTTGACCTTTGAACTCAAAGTGTGACCTTGACCTTGGAGATATCGACGTAATTATTTTGCGCGACACACCGTCCAATGATGGTGAACAAATGTGCCAAATGATTTTAAAATCTGACAATGAACGACATAGTTATGGCTCAGACAAGCTCATTTATGGCCATTTTTGACCTTTGAACTCAAAGTGTGACCTTGACCTTGGAGATATCGACGTAATTATTTCGCGCGACACACCGTCCAATGATGGTGAACAAATGTGCCAAATGATTTTAAAATCTGACAATGAACGACATAGTTATGGCCCGGACAAGCTTGTTCCGCCCGCCCGCCAGCCAGCCCGCCAGCCAGCCCGCCCGCATTCGCCAATCTAATAACCAGTTTTTTCCTTCGGAAAACCTGGTTAAAAAATATTCAATTTAATTACACTGACAGTAAAATAATGATATAGTTATTTTAACAAGTATATTTGTACAGTTTAGAGAAATATCGAAACATGAATAATTAAAATTAAATTAACAGTAATGTTTAGATTTAGAAGATATTGAGGCACGTCAGACAAAATGATGCAATCAATTGATAAGCACATGATCATGATGTGTTACACAAGCTCTTCATAAAGACCTTGGAGACGTCGTCATAGAATTTTATTTATATAACAGAGCCTTACCAAAGCAAATTGTCACGTTGGTGTTGGTCGAACAAACGAATTAATCATACCAATACAGCCCAATACTCATAATGTGTACACTTGTATGGTTACCATTTTATTTCAGCTAAACAATGATAAAAATAAAATAAAATAAGAGTGTTCTTCTCACTGTAAATATCAATTCAATATGTTATTCAAACAAGATGAACATACACAAAGGTTATTTAATTGTTGAACAACAGAAACAAAACATTTGATTTGAAATCAAGTTTGAATACAAACAATCAGATTTAATGGGGAAATCTGGCTTTAAGATTTGTGTAAAACTTTTAAAGCGTCAGTTATATGTCAAGTATAAAATAAAATATTGTGCAGTCCATGCATTAATAGTAGTCAGAATTACAAAAATAATTCAAGACTATTGTCATTCTATCAAATTGATTTCTTACAAATTTCATAAAATATGAATTTTGTTATAACAAATACACACAAGTTTTTGGAGAAATGAGAATTCAATTGAACCTAAACTTATAAATAAGCATGAATTAAAATTGCAGTTATTGACAATTTCAAGCACATCACATTGCTCTCCCTTGATATGTTATTGTTTTTCAAATTCCCACATATTAATATTTTTCGACTTGATTTCCTACATATCAAAAATATTGTCAGTATATTTTTACATTTGAATTGGATAGGTAAAACGTATCGTATAAAACAATGTGTTTCTATAACATAATATATCTTTTGTCTTGATATAGCTATACAATCTTACAAGTTACATATGAGCATTTGCAAAAACAGTGTTATTTTTATTGTCTTGCACCTGAAGGATTCACGTTAAACATCAAACAGGGGGTTCCACAAATTGAAACAAAACATAAATCATAAATTATTTATACCGTCTATGTATGTATTTTGTAATATACCAACAAAAGCATAAATAAATAAATATATATAAATATATATCTTGGTCAAGTTATTATACTCATTTACGCACATTAATATCTGGTTTTTATTAGTCTATTAGAGCCTGCACAGTGTTTACAAAGTATCATGAACTATTATGTCCGAATACATACGTCAACACTAGATATGAGCATGGTAGTAATAAGTGTGTGATCCACCATTAGCTATTAACACTTATAACGTTGGTTAGTATTCACGAATAATCTCATCATTATAAATTAATTCATTGAAATCATTCCATAGAATTATAGTCTTTTCATATCCTTAAACAAACCATAGCAATTTTAGTTAAGATAACCTTTCAAATTTTATTCATTTCAAACAATCTTTCTTTAAATGATGACAACTTAGGCTTTTCGGGCCTATTATCAGCGTCTTGAACATGTATACAGCTTTTAAAATATGATACATTTGTGCTAATATTTAATAATAAAACCAATTGTCAATACAGAATTTACAATTTACCGAAGATAAAACAAGTTTGTGGTAATAAATTAATATTTTGCTTTTTTAATTTTACGAGACTACACACGATTCTTGATAAAATACTGACTCCTCTAAGCAAAGTAACAAGTATTGTATACAGACGGAAATACAGAAAGATCAAAATGGAAGTGTCAAAATGTTTAATCTTTCTTTAAAAAAACTAGCATGTCTAGCTATATTACTGATAAAACAATACTGAGATATGTTTTATTTAATGAAAAAAAGACAATAAATATGACATTTTGTACAAGTTACTAGTATTAATTAAACAGCTTTGCTTAAGCATAAAGTCAGCGTATGCAAACTCTTAATTCTAAGTTTTTCCAAAATCTCGAGTAATAATTCTGAATATTAAGTAATACATGTAACTAAGACTTACTTCATTTTGGCTTAAAATAATTCTTTATATTACTGCTTTTAACAAGTAACATTCACTTAATTTGTATTACCAATTTTGACTTCATTACACAAAAACATATATATCAAATAATTGACAGCATTATAATGCCCATACTACATGAAATGTATTCGCTGGTCACATTCCACAATGTGACATGCCACACGACTTTATGGCTGGCCACTTGACTTGGTATGCTTTGTCATTCTGCAATTTTATTTTAAACTATGCCACACCGACCCATCCCACAATTCCAAGATGAGATCTTCAATTATAGTTATTGTTCACAACAGAAGGCAAGGCTATAACACGACCAATACAGGATCTTAGAAAGTAGCATGTGTTTAAATTTTATTCATAACTGATCTTCCGAGGTATAACTAACTGATGCAACAGGATGTTTTTCTAATTGGCCGGTTTAATTTCGTTGATTAGTGTCTGAAAAAAAGGAAGATGCATTGTTGTTAACTTCACTTAGTCATTTTGATTGTTTTTTTAACAAAGGGTCTGAGGGCAATGAACAAGCAAGGTCATGATGATCATGGGGCTGTTGGTTAAATAAAAAATACTTTGGGTGAATTAAAACTGACATGTAACAGTGTTTGTTTCTTTTTCACCTACTCATTTCCAAATATCTAAAAGTCAAACCATCAATTTGGCGATATAGGATGGGATATGAAATGCGCTAACATTCCAGTTTTGTCTAAAAACTCCATTAATGTCAACACTAAATAAACACGAAATATCCAAGAGTCCAACATCAATCTCAGGTTAATATGTTTGGAGACGTTTATCAATAGAACGCATAAGTATTCCTTTCGTAATAACAATCATTTTTAGTATCGATTAAAGAGAAAATAATTGCAATACAATCTTAATTGAAATGGAAAATGTCTCATCACTCCAGTCCAACATGCAATCTTGCAAAGGTCACCAAAGCCCATGTGACCTTGAACCTTTCCCTGACACCAAGGTGAGTACTGGGGCGAGTTGGAGGACTTCATCGTCATGGGTATGGCACTGTTGAGAGGGCTGACCTCGCATGGATCTCTTTGATTTGTTGTGCTGCCACATGAAAGCCCGCTGATCTGCTCTGAGCGGTGTGAGTCAACCTTGGTAGAAGAGAGGCAAGGTGAAATATTTATGTGTTAATATATTGCACAACATAACATATTTGTTAAAGTGTTCACAAATACATACTAGCAAATTTAAATACATTAATTAGACTAGTAAGTTTTGTTTCACAATGCACTTTTTCATAATAAGTTTATTTTTTTTACAAAATTCTTATTTTTAATGTTGCATTACTTATTTCATTAGTTATAATGCTTTATAATTCTTGCCTTTATGTATTGCTTTCAAAGTACCTGTATCAATATATTGTTGTTTCTTAAATGAATAAAGAGAGTGATTTATTGGTTAACAAGGGCTGTTTGTAAAACATGCATGCCCCCCATATGGGCTCTCCATTGTAGTGACAGCCATTGTGTGCATATGTTTTTTGTCACTGTGATCTTGACCTTTGACCTAGTGACCTGAATATCAATAGGGGTCATCTGCGAGTCATGATCAATCTACCTATCAAGTTTCATGATCCTAGGCATAAGCGTTCTTCATAAATCATCCGGAAGCCATGTAACTATTTCGGGTCACCATGACCTTGACCTTTGAACTAGTGACATGAAAATCAATAGGGGTCATCTGCGAGTCATGATCAATGTACCTATGAAGTTTCATGATCCTCAGCATAAGCGTTCTTGAGTTATTATCCGGAAACCATTTTACTATTTCGGGTCACCGTGACCTTTGACCTAGTGACCTGAAAATCTATAAAGTCATCTGCCAGTCATTATCAATCTACTTATGAAGTTTCATGATTCTAGGCATAAGCGTTCTTGAGTTATCATCAGGAAATAATTTTACTATTTCGGTTCACCGTGACCTTGACCTTTGACCTGAAAATCAATAGGGATCATCAGCGAGTCCTGATCAATTTACCTATCAAGTTTCATGATCCTAGGCATAAGCGCTCTTGAGTTATCATCCAGAAACCATTTTACTATTTCAGGTCACCGTGACCTTGACCTAAAAATCAATAGGGGTCATCTGCCAGTCATGATCAATGTTCCTATGAAGTTTCATGATCTTAGGCGTTCTTGAGTTATCATCCGGAAAGCAACTGGAGGACGGACCGTCAAACCGACCGACTGACATGTGCAAAGCAATATACCCCTCTTCTTCGAAGGGGGCCATAAATATGAGTCTATATTTAGATGAAATACCGCCAATATCACCTTTCACCCAAAATGAAAAATATCTTTCTAAAATAACAATTATTAAGAAGAAACAACATTTAAAATTACAATGTTCATCCTTAACTCCATAACAAAATATTAGTTAAAAAAATATCCATGCTGAGCTGACGTTTCAGCAAACTACTGCGCCTAGGCTGCCCAAACATGGTTGACGGCTGACCTGACCACTGCTGCTGATGAAGCTGTTGCTGGGCAATAATGGGTTTGTTGCATGGATACTGTTGCATGGATACTGCTGGTAGCTAAATATGAAGCAGTTTGGTGATGTGTAAAGCTTCAAGCGATTGGAGAGAGATCTGTGACGATGTTTGTATCTAGGGGCACATTGCTGTGAAAGAACATAATCTGCAGTTACATACATGTAACTTCTTACTTACCATGTACAGGCAGATAGTGTTGCTGAAACAACATATGCATTCACTGCCCTGTATTGTATACCCACATCGTTCCGGATCAGTAAGAAGCCATAAAATAAATTGATGTTACTTTGTATCATTATTTCCACAGTATAACCGGTAACATAATTTGCTACACTTCATGACATGGTCATGTTTATTTCAAAGCCATTTAACGTTGCTTGCAGGTAATGAAAAAGCTACTGACCTAATAAAGAAATTGAATGCTTATCATGTGAGCTTTGCCGATGAAAAACTTATAATTTTTCAAGGAAAGATAGTTGTTGATTTTATAGTAATACTGAATTTTATTTCAGACTTCATTGAGAAGTAAAACATGTCTATGGCTAGCGCAGATTCATTCTTTCCATTAAAAAAAAAATCACACAACCCGACATTTGTTAAACTGAAACTGTGAAGACCCCGGAATATTCACATTTAAATGTAGAACTAACAATTATCTACAGCAATCATTTTATAAAACATGTTTATTTTATTGTTTAATTCCTAAAAAATAGATATCGTGCAAGTTATCCGTATGTGGTATTTTTTATGTTGATGATAATTACCGATGGGTTATTCAATATTTCACTGTACAATAGGGGTATATACATATTTAGAAAATTACACATTTTGAAACTTCATATTGGGCAAGCCATTGGATATCATTAGTCCAACGATTCTCAATTGTATTCCTTCAATGCAATACTTTAACATGAGGACTTAGTTAATCAATGTCAAACTTATGAAACAAACTACAGATATTTAATAGATTTTGGGTTCAGTCAAATTGTTCTCAAAAGAAAATACTTTGAACTATCAATACTGTGACAACTGTTACGCTGGGTCTTGCTGGTAACAGAGGGAATACTGAGTTAAGATGGGGTCAAAGTAATGACCTAACAGCATGAAACCCCACAAATTGTTGACTGCTTATTTTAACGAAAGGTAACCATTAAGTAATGCTTAATTATTGTTAACATATTTTGAAACCCAAACGCTGACCCTAAGTTCAAGGTCCAAGCCAAAAGGGTCAAAATTTGTGTGCGTTTGGAAATGCCTTGTCCATATACACATGCATACCAAATAAGAAGGTTACATCTGAAGCGACATAGAAGTTATGAGCATTTTTCGAAACCTAAACACAAAAGTGTGACGAAAAGAGAGAGTGGCAGACAGACGGACAGTGCGATCACTATATGCTCTCCTTCGGGGGCATACAAATTAACAAAATAAGTCTGAAAATTGTTATTAAGCATTTCACAATTGTAAGTTGTGTAGCTGGGGTTTGTGTAGTAAACAAAAGTGGGTATAATTTTCAACTTTTATTTTAATTAATCATATAAATGATAATGGTCTGAAATATAATTACATAAAGTATTTTAAGATAAATTTTAAATCAGATAACTGAATAAAACAATATAATTCAAATAATATAATGATTACTAGTATAACAATAATACACGTAAATACACTTACAATAATAAAATGACTCACCAGTGACTAGATGCAGACAGAACATAAAGATGGACGGTTTATAAGCAATTGAAAAATGCTTACAAGGTTTTATAACGAACTGAACCAATTGTTTTAGATATATACAATCATAAAGATGTTTCTAAAATCATCTCACCTAAAAAGCATTAACGACTAATAACATAACTTGCTCATTGATCACCTATCAACTCAAAAAATATTTATTGGAGTGTGCGATATGAAAAATTGATTTTTCATTTCCCACAATTTCACCAAAAGTAATAATTACAATTTATAAAACAAAAGAAAAAAGCATAAAGATTTGTCACTGTTGGAAATAATAATTACTTAAGTTATACACTTAAAGAAATGCAAAAAAATGATAAAGCTGTGTCACTCATGACCATATTAATAATTAACAAGAATTGTGACACCGTAAGAGTTTCGCGGCATGGAATGAGTTGGGAGACCAAATCATATTGAAAACCGATTATTTATGTGCATTTGATGAGGTTACCATTATTCTCGCAGAGAGTAATAATTTTTCGTGGCCGTTTGATTAGATGCTTAACCAAGTAAAAATACATTTCTCATGTCAATAATATTAAATACTTTCAAAGAGCAAACAATCGCAGTTTTACGGACATCCCAATTCTTAGCCAAAACACTATTGACTGACATACAATCTTTTTCTGTCTTTATAATTTTTTTTCAATCGAAACATCTTCATTCCTTTTGATAAGCTAATGTTGTATCAAATGTGCAATGCCTTCAGCGGTTTAATTTTTAAATACAAATATTTTGCGAGTTATTCTTTATTTTAGTATCTATGTAACTTTAAAATTTTGAATACGTCTTTTCAATATTATATTGATTAAGGATCAACTTGTAGAGCTGGATAGGAAATTAGCTAAATGTTCACTTTTAGTTACAAAAAAACAAACATATTTTGAAACCAATTTGAAAACCTTATGTAGGGAATTTTAGGCTGTCAAAAGTGAAAAACATTTTTGACATTTTATTTAGGACCAATTACCAGCCACGAAAAAGACAAAAACAACAATAGCTAACCTTGGCCACCATGTTGTTCCACTGCTGCTGTGAGAAGTCCGTGGATAGTTGCGAGCCCATGGGCATAATTATCCTTCTGCTGGGACCCACAATGCTCAACCTGGATGGCGGCTGTAGGAGCCCGGATTGGTACCGCGGTGACATTGGGCCTGGAGTACCCTTTATTTTGGCGTTGTTGCAATGTTCATTAGCCCAGCGTTGTTTTATGGGAATGCAAGTGATCTAAAAAAAGATATATGTGAATTTGAATAACCTCGCACCACCCAGTCTATGTTGATGCCATGGCAGTATGGGAAATTATTGATGCATGCGCTTATAAACCATGCCAATATAACAATCCCACTGGGTGGATTGTTCTTCTTGACCCCCTGAGTACTACGTGAACAATGCATCGATTATAACCTTTATTGAATTACCAAGGGAGCTTACCTATTGAGATGTTGGGACCGTTTTAGAGTGAGGGAACCTGATGACCCCACTGGTGAGTGTAAGACGCCTGGGAAAAGATGAGAAACATCTGCATAAATCTCAGAAATGTAATCAAGCACCAGTAAAATATAACCAACAAGCAAATTTGTTGAATTGATATCCCCCGCCAATATGCTTCTGGACACAAAAGTGTTATATTTGACACTAAAAAAAGCATTTTTTCAAGATACAAATGGCCATTACTACGTTATTTACAGATGGTTTACAATGCCATTTTGCGTGCATCATTCTCTTATTCATATATATACTCATACCAAGTTTCAATGAAATCGGCCAAAGCACGTCCAAGATATGGCTCTGGACGGACGGAAAGACGGAAGGACGGACAATGCCAAAAC
This sequence comes from Dreissena polymorpha, assembly GCF_020536995.1. Classification (NCBI taxonomy): domain Eukaryota; kingdom Metazoa; phylum Mollusca; class Bivalvia; order Myida; family Dreissenidae; genus Dreissena; species Dreissena polymorpha. The sequence goes on from NC_068356.1 coordinate 99,965,356, forward strand.
AATATCCCTCCGCCTATGACTGGAGATAAAAATAATAAAATTGCATCAGGAAGACAGTGACATTTGTTTCACAAAATCATTTTTATTATGTTTTAATTGTGTTGATTGATTTGTTAAATGAATATGTACAGTACATATTGTACAAATACAGTCTACCTTGCTTAATTTACTCCTGAGGCAATACAACATGTATATATATTATACAACTAATGTCATACATTCTCTTTCAGATGGTACAAGTTGACCACTTTAATAGAAAACAAGGGACAAAATTGTCACAAAACCAGGTTTTCATTGTGAAAAAAAATCTTATAAAGGGAGAAAACTCAAACTGAACTTTTGAAATGAACAAACAAAATTAACCCCCTTTGTAAGTTTTTTTTTTAAATCTATTTTTAGTCGTGGCGACCTTGACATTGGAGATATTGATGTGATTCTTTCGTGCGGCACACCGTCCCATGATGGTGAACAAATGTGCCAAATGATTTTAAAATCTCACAATAAATGACATAGTTATGGCCAGGACAAGCTCATTTATGGCCATTTTTGACCTTTGAACTCAAAGTGTGACCTTGACCTAGGAGATATCGACGTAATTATTTCGCGCGACACACCGTCCAATGATGGTGAACAAATGTGCCAAATGATTTTAAAATCTGACAATGAACGACATAGTTATGGCCCGGACAAGCTTGTTCCGCCCGCCCGCCAGCCAGCCCGCCCGCATTCGCCAATCTAATAACCAGTTTTTTCCTTCGGAAAACCTGGTTAACAAGGGCTGTTTGTAAAACATGCATGCCCCCCATATGGGCTTTCCATTGTAGTTGCAGCCATTGTGTGAGCACGATTTTTGTCACTGTGACCTTGACCTTTGACCTAGTGACCTGAAAATCAATAGGGGTCATCTGCGAGTCATGATCAATCTACCTATGAAGTTTCATGATCCTAGGCAAAAGCGTTCTTGAGTTATCATCCGAAAACCATTTTACTATTTCAGGTCACCGTGACCTTTACCTTTGACCTAGTGACCTCAAAATTGATAGGGGTCATCTGCGAGTCATGATCAATCTATCCATGAAGTTTCATGATCCTAGGCGTATGCGTTCTTGAATCATCATCCGGAAAACATTTTACTATTTCGGGTCACCATGACCTTGACCTTTGACCTAGTGACCTCAAAATCAATAGGGGTCATCTGCGAGTCATGATCAATCTACCCATGAAGTTTCATGATCCTAAGCGTATGCGTTCTTGAGTTATCATCCAAAAATTATTTTACTATTTCGGGTCACCGTGACCTTTGACCTAGTGACCTCAAAATCAATAGGGGTCATCTGCGAGTCATGATCAATCTACCTATGAAGTTTCATGATCCTAGGCGTATGCGTTCTTGAGTTATCATACGACAACCACCTGGTGGACAGACCGACCAACCTACCGACCGACCGACCTACCGACCGATATGAGCAAAGCAATATACCCCCTCTTCTTCGAAGGGGGGCATAAAAATCCTAGCTTCCAAAATGAACATGAATGACCCGGAAATTTAGATAATATTGTTTGTAACAAGTTTATTATGATTGAAATACTAGTACACAAAACAAGAGATGTTATTTTTCAGAAACACAATGCCCCCTTTTGTGCCGCTTTGATTTTTTTTTCATTTTGAAAGTACAGATAATTATCTCCCTTTGAAGCTCATAACTTCCCTTGGATTTGTTTTTGTGACTTTTGACCTTGAAGGTTGACCTTGACCTTTCACCACTCAAAATGTGCAGCTCCAATAGATACACATGCATGCTAAATATCAAATTGCTATCTGAAACAACATAGAAGTTATGAGCATTTTTCGAAACCTAAACGCAAAGTGTGATGGACAGACAGACAGACTGAAGAACGGACAGTCCGATCACTATATGCCCTCCTTCTGGGGCTTAAAAATCACAAATTAATCATGTGGATAAGGTAACCTCGTTTGTCCTGAAGTCCACACTCAAGAGTCCACTGCAGCTTATGTCTGCCCAGTGCTTGACAGAGTTTCCAGTCGTTCAGCTGTTAAGAGAGTCTGCTGTTCTGGGAAACCGATCTTCGATTGTATAACTCTGAGAAGAAAATCCAAGACTTTTATTTCTTTGTTTATAGAACACTCCACACATTACAATTTGTTTATTTGTTAATGTGTTGTTGTTTTTTGGACCAAATAGAGCAGTATTTCAGTCATGGTTATTCAGTCAGTAAGTTTACATTCTCTTCCTTGTATTGGGTAAACTGGTTTGTAAGAAAACAAAATATACATACTTGTGCTAATAACTGAAAAATGCCTAACTTGGGCATGAATGCTCGTAGACATTATTTCATGACTGATATCTACACAAATTATGTGGTCACATTTAGATTTTAACGTAATTTCTAATGCTCAACAAACTCAGCTTACCACAAGAGCTGTCTCCATAGGATGACATATGCCCCAGAAAAACGCGTTGATAGTTATGTAAGACAGCTAAATAACAGGACGAATTTTCAAAACCTAAATGACGACCCTAACTTCAAGGTCATGGCCACTGGGGTCAAGATTTGAGTGCGTATGGAAAGGCCTTGTCCTTATACACATGCGTACCAAATATGAAGGTTACATATGAAGGGACATAGAAGTCATGAGCATTTTTCGAAACCGAAACGCAGATTTCGAAACCTAAGCGCGGACCCTAAGTTCAAGGTCAAGGTAAAAGGGGAAAACATTTGTGTGCGTATGGAAAGGCCTTGTCCATATACACATGCATACAACATATAATGAAGGTTACATCTGAAGCGACATAGAAGTTATGAGCATTTTTCGAAACCTAAATGCAGATTTCGAAACCTGAATGAGGACCCTAAGTTCAAGGTCAAGGTCAAAGGGGTCAAAATGTGTGTGCGTATGGAAAGGCCTTGTCCATATACACATGCATACCATATATGAAGGTAAAATCTAAAGGGACATCGAAGTTATGAGCATTTTTTCGAAAAGCATATTTCAAATCATAAATGCGGACCCTAAGTTCAAGGTCAAGGTCAATGGGTCAAAACGTGTGTGCTGAGGAAATACTTTGTCCATATACACATGCATACTTAATATAAAAGCTACATCTAAAGCGACATAGAAGTTATGAGCATTTTTCGAAACCTAAACGCAGATTTCAAAACCTAACCGCGGACCCTAAGTTTAAGGTCGAAAGGGTCAAAATTTGTGTGCGTATGGAAAGGCCTTGTCCATATACACATGCATAACAACTATGAAGGTTACATCTTAATTGACATAGACGTTATGAGCATTTAAAAAAAAAGTGTGACGGACAGACAGACAGACAGACAGATGGACAGTGCGATCACTACATGCCCAACTGTGGGGGCATACAAATATCTTACATACAAACTACGGCTGATCTTTAAACTGTCTTATCTGATAACAACTTGTACAGTAGATACATCCGTTTCACAATCTACAATTGAACTGTCAATGATACCCGGTAGACTTTTAATGGTTTGTCAAACCATATACAATGGAAAGTTTGAAACCATCTAAACTGGGACAATTATAAAACTCATGTTAGGAGGGCATTGCATTTTGAAGTGGAAGTAATTTACCCGAGTGTCTGATAAATCCCTACAAAGTGAACAATGGATCCAACAATAAGTAGGAGTTACCATTTTTAAGATATATTTATCCTTAATACAATTTATTTTTTATTTTAAGCATATAGGTAACATACCCTTATATGAGTAGTATTTTCATTTTACAAAGATGTTACATAATATACATGCATTTTCTAATTTTTATTCACAGCAACACAATGTTCACTAAGCTCTTATGATTGATTTGTTTACTTGTCAATCTGGATTATATCCTGGAAACGGGCTCGGGAGCGTTTCAATCAGCCTTTTGCTTTCAATTCAATCATACTAAAATAAATAGGTTGTTTAACTAAGCAGCAACATAAGCATAATTCTGCTACGGTGCAAGTCAAATTTTGAAAACTTGGATAGTGAACTAGACAATGACACCTCTTAAATGTGTAAAATTGCAATCAAATACATGTGATAGAAATGTGCCGTTTAGATCGTTCATAAAACAGTTCCGTGAGTTAGACAGCTCAGACTATTTTGTAAATAGTGGAGCTAATTATTTAAGCACACTGAGACTACTTAGCTCTCACGCTGTAACAGACATAGTATATACACAAGACAAGAGAAGCTACTGTATTTTACCGTATTAACATCGCCTCTGTGGATGTCACCCTAAGCATCATCATTGACTCAATAGCAATTTCAGGAGATTGTTGCACTCAGTTTCCTCCATTGTCATGTTGCAAACCCTGCTGAGGTGATTGTTGTTGTTGAAGTGCTCTGCAGTTTGTCGCGCTTGCTCTATCAGGGTCCTGGATGTGAGGACTAGTGCTGTCCGGAAATGGAGCATCGCCAAGTATCCCCGATGATTGTCAGATTGACTATGTTCATCTAGGATTAAAACCTGTTTAATACCGGAAAAAAATCATAGAGTGTATCTAATGTCGGATGTGTTTCCTACGTCAACCTGAGAAGTTTACTTTTATTCTCCTAATGTATGTTGTATTTAAGAACTGTGATCAAGATTAACACAACAAAACATTCCACATTGGAAATACATGACTGCAATACAGAACACACTTACACCGTCCACAAATCTTAAATCTTAAAATAAGCCTACTAACCTTATGCGTTTCTTGATCAGATTTCACTTTGGGGACATGGGTTGGGACAGGAGCTGACGGTGCATGTTTGGTCTTTTAGTCTGGTTTGGTGTCCACTGCCATTTCGTGAGTCACGAGTCTGTAACAGCCGGTCAGGGGCTTGAGTGTGGCTTAGCTGGTCAACTTGGCTGACGGCTTTGCTGTCTATGAATCCATGAGGACTTGACTGGTAACCGTGGATCCACATTGATAGTTCGTATTAACAGTATTGTGTTTTAATTCATGTATGGTTCTTGGCAGTGAAAGGAAATTACCTCCACAGCTTGGAGATGTATCTACCTGAATTGCATATTGTCCTTGCGGTGTCTGTTATTCAGATGGATTGTAAAGTACCTGGCCTTTCTTCATGTAAGAAACTGATTATTTATCTATCCTGTATGTCAATGCAGCACGAGCATCAATATGCGAGCAGTCTATATCAACGTTCAGGGCACATAATCAGCAGTTTCCTTCTCGTATACAAGATTATCATATTAAAGCACGTGGCATTTCAATTATGTTCACAACAAAGGTGTTTTTTATTCAATGATGACATTCATTACTGTTGAAATAATTGCCACAATCTTATGATATCAGTTGTAGCCTGTTCAGCGAACTGAACAGCTGGATGAGGACTTGCTGACATATTGCAGATTGAATGTGTATTCTCTTACATTCCCACTGGTTGATAGACTGGCCAATTTCAAAAAGAATTCATATAAAGAGGTACTTGAGTGACACACAAGCAAATATTTAGTCCGCACACAAATATTTGTACAATAGTTACTACACATAACATAATTTCTTGCACATACATAACCTGAAATAATACAAGATTCTAGTTGGCTTACACAACATAAAAGGGAATAACATTTAACAATACTCCAGTCATATGTGCAGGTCTTCAGATTTAGCATGTACAACAGGAGTGTCATAGAGTATACAGAAATAATTCCCATGTCAGCCTTTTATGGAAACTATTTATAGACAATTAGATTGTCTCTGGATGGAATCGTTATGTAACTTCTCAACCAAAATACACTTAATATTAAAAGCAGAATAGCCAGATTTTGTCCATCCTGTTTGTCAATTTAAGATTCATACACAATTAACAATGTAATTATTTACAATCATACAGTATCATCAGCACAAAAAATAACCAATGCCCCACTATGTGTTCTAAATCTATTATATAATTTACTGAAAAGATCCATATGTTTTCATCTTAAGATTACTTAAACTTGTTCATATTTAAAAAAGTTTTTTAAAAATGTTAAATAAATTTGCTATGTTTGAAGTTATTATTCATTATTCATTTTTTACATTCATCTAGAAATGGTAGTCTAAAATAGCACAAGTATCATGTGACTGTATATGTATGTACAACAATTATTTAAATGGTCCTCTCATTTCATACACAGCTTATGACAAATGGTAAATTAAAGGGCAATAATGAAACAAATATTTTAACAATATAACACCAATAGTACATTTAAGTTCTAATGTTCAAAGACAAACTCAAAATTGTATAAGTAAAACACAATATGTGTACACATATATGTTGCATCTGCAACTAAACACATATATTTTTTTTAAATATAAAACACTTCAATGTTTGTATGCTAACCAACACATTGTCAATGAAATACTAATCCCTAATTACAACAACTAATACATACATGTACACACTATTCCACTCTGAACACCAGGATGTTGTCGTCCCACTGTCCCACAATGATAGATGATGTGGTGCTGCTGTAGCAGACTGACTGTGGCCACCTCACTCCATCCTCCTGAGTAGCAAGAGTAGCCAGCTTACTCTGCCCCTCCCAGCCCACCTGTAGTACAGTGTGGGACAGGTATCCACAGACCAGCACCTGGCCTGCAGGGTCACATGTAGACCCTCTGGGACACCTAGTGCTGGGTCTGTGAATGTAGCCAGGAGTCTGCCATCCCTGGCCAGGGTGAGAAGCTTGCTCTGGTAGGGGCTGGTGATGTACAGCCTGTCTCCTGTGGGACTCACAGCACACTTGTATACTGCTAAACAGAGTAACATCAAGATATTGAATTACTGTTAATGTTAAATAATCTTATTAAACATACTGCAGTGATATTGTATTACGCATATGTTGCTATAAAGAGGCCTTTACACATCTAAAATATATGCATACATTTCAATGATTCAATAGTTAAGTGTGACAATAAACTTCAGTAGCAGAGCTATTGTGATAACCTTTGAAATGTTGAATGCGACTGGTGAGTTAGATATGAATTGAAGCAAAACAATTACACAGATGGAAACAATTACACATACTAAAACCAATTGCACAGTTCTATCAACAGTAAACATAGTGTTCATGTACAATCATTAACCAACCACAAAATTAAGACAGGGTCAGAAAGTGTCTCTTTCCCAGGAACTCAGTTTCTATTTATAGACATGTCATGTAGTTACTGTCAAAATACTTCACTACTCATGTTTATAAATCAATATTTCTGAATCTTGTTTTGACTACATTGTACTGTACATGTAGTATTCAAGGGCACATATGAATTATAGAACAATTTTTTATAATACATCAGCGGGTTTTCTGCTATTACATCTGAATTTATTTTATTATCATCTCACAAAGTATGTAACTATAATTTATATTATTTTTTCAAAATAACAAGATAAAGGCCTAATGGGTCAATATTTGTTGATTAAAAAAATAAATCCCAACTCGGTTCATTTAGTCAATAAAAATTCCCAAATTTGTCATTGTATGAATTTAAAATAACACAATTTGACTAGACTCCTTTGTCCACAATGGCTAGACAAATCCCTGTACATAATACACATGTTATCAGGATGGATTCACAATGATTCTTACCTGTATAATCACCTGATCTATCTCCATAGAGACTGCAGATCAGTTTGCCATTCAGTGAGTATTTGTACAATTCTTTACCAGAGGTGACAAAAAGGTCTCCTTGGTGATGGTAATACATGTACATTCATGTTGTAACTGAAACTTCCTGCCAGAAACAAGCTTTCCCTGGTTGAACAGTGATAAACTGGACCTCATGTATCTTGCTATCATGGTCATTCACAGCCACTGCAACCTCACTGGATGTGATCAAACATATGTCCCATGGCCCAGCAGTCACATCCCAGTGATTCACCACCTGGTACTGCTGGTTCAGCAGCTTGATCCTCTTATTCTTCGAGTCTGCGACCAGCACCTGCCCATCAGTCAGAACACATATGCCTGTAATACTACATTCATATGAATCACTTGGTATTCTCACATTGTGCACAGACTTCCGCTGGACGTTAAACGCCTTGCCTGACTTTCCTAGCAGAGTCAATGCTTGCTGTATTATATGCTTACATTTTATGCTGGCTATAAGACAGAGCTCCTTATTATCTCCAATTTCTGAACAAGTTCATGGAATTGTGACAAGTCATTGTGAAGAGTGGTGCATTTATGAATAGAACTTGTAACTGACTCTTTAATACTTAAAACTTCATCTTTCATCTCGTTAAGTTCCTTCGTAGTAATATTATCAAATTCATTCACGATAGAGAGAACACTCCTACACATCTCTTCTTTTAAATATTGCTCATTTCCGCCTGATGTACCCACAGAATTATTATCACATTATCTATATAAGTATTTAAATTGCCAAGCATTTGCTCTATCATAACTGCACTATGTTCCTTGTATGTTCTCTGCAATGACTGAATGCTGGCCTTCTGACTGACTTGCAGGGTTTTAATTTCCCCCAGGACAGTTTCCAGCTCCACTGACAGCCCCTCTAGGCCTGTGGGCTGCGAGTTGGTCAGCTCCGAAATCTGGGTCACTTTACTGCACTGGCTGAAATAAACAATTAATACATGTACATACTAAGGAATAGTAAGTGATATTATGTAATGCTTCAAACAAGTATAAGTGTCAAATAAAAACATACATGGACAATAAATTAACGCTTCTTGGGCTTAACCCTTAAAGCGCTGGAGCTGAATTTTTAAAGGCCTTTGCAAACAGTTTGGATCCAGATGAGACGCCACAGAACGTGGCGTCTCATCAGGATCCAAACTGTTTGCTATTCTGATAGTATTCTTTGAAAAAAATGAAGAAATGCTTATTTTACAAATTCAGCAGACGACATTTTAGCAGACGACAAATTTCCCAGCATTCAAAGGGTTAATATGGAGGTATATAGATTTGCACTTTTCCATCCATCTGCGTGACTTTTCTGGCTTATATAACTCAACATGTATTCCTGCAACTTTAAAGTACAGTAACCAGGCATGTGAGCTAATGCACACCTCTATATGTTGTTTCTGTTGTTTTCATCATAATTGTAGTAATGTCTCATATTTATACATAAATGACATTTTAAAATATGTGTAGAGTGTAAAATAATCAGTATTGCTTGCTACAAGAGGACTAACACTTACATAAATATTTATCATTGTGTAATTTTACCCACATGCATAGTTTGATATATCTGTACAGCTGATAGAGGGATGAACTAATCTTAAAGCATTACCCACCATGTGAAATTATGCACCTTGATATTTTTTTTTATTTTTATTTTACATAAGAAGAGTTATGTGACAATCTCTTTAACCAAACGATAATATTTTTTCAATTGCGAGAAGCGTTACTCAAATAGAGGGATACTTCTACAGTAACATAGTAATTGGTCAGGTTAACTTGTGCAACTCCATGTTTGTTCATAATTTAAAGAGATTTGTGCAGTTTGTGGGACAAATTGGATTGTAGAGGTACCATGTACTAAGAATACATTCTAGTAGTTTAATATTGTTTTCAGTTTAGTATCATTGTACACCTTGACCACACATCCATAATAACACATGCAAGAAAAGATCATTAATGCTCTTCCATCCCACAAAAAAACTAGCATGACGTATATTTAATGTCTATTCCCAAACTCAGTATGTCCAGTCTAGCCTGTGATGAGCGACTTATCACATGCAACCTGGTCTACTATCTCCCAATATTTGTTGTTGTTATTTACCTCTTGTGATTATTTTGCTTTTGTTGTTGTCATGTGATCTATTTGTGGAAAAGTAAAGACGCCATTGTTAAATGTTTGAATGGTCAGGTTAGTGTGTGCAAACAATATGTTTGTTCAAAATGTTCCTAATTATTGTTGAGTTATCATCAGGAAACCATTTTACTGTTTAGAGTCACTGTGACCTTGACCTTTGACCTAGTTACCTGAAAATCAATAGGGGTCATCTGCCAGTGATGATCAATGTACCTATGAAGTTTCATGATCCTAGGCGTAAGCATTCTTGAGTTATCATCCGAAAAACCATTTTTCTAAGTTGAGTCACCGTGACATTTTAATTGTCAGGTAAACTCGTGCAACTCCATGTTTCTTCATAATTTTTTGACATTAATGCAGTTGTCTTAAATGGGTTAAAATTCAATGATTAAATGCATTTAATAATGGCAGTACTGTAATATAACTTTTATCATAATTGAAATCTGCTTATAATATTATTATGGGTATAACAAGGAACTAAAACTGACTACTAAATCTTTATAATTTCATGTTGTAATCTTCTGTGACCTTTGACCTATTGACCTTAAAATGGATTGACCTCTTACTATTCCCTCGATGTAACAGTAACCCAGATAAGCTGTGTATCGGCGTTTTTCACCCCTATTAAAATGTTTAAATACGCAAGAAATTCAATATAATGCGTATTTTAAACGCCATCAATTCGACTTTCACGTTATTCTTTAAATTTGATGCGTATGATATGAGTCTCGATCGAAAATGCTTCGCTCAATTTCGGTAATTTTAATTGGAATAATTTTCGTACGGCGGCGAAGATTTTATTCATTCAACAGTGAGCAGGCGCCTGGGTGACGGAGGAGCAAAACAGTCGAAGATATTCAAACGCTATGCGGACTAAATTTCAAAACAAATTAAGCGTCTGACCAAAATATTTATGACGTGCATTTGTAAAGTGTCTGTACTTTCAGTTTCTATAACGATGCGTAATAAAAATGTCCATGCGAGGTCGAAAGACATGCGCGGATTGTTGCGCTAAATGTATGTCGATCGCAAACTTTTTCCAACCACGTACAAACACGCAATCATTTGTGTTATCGATTTCTTATCCACTGTGTATGCAGCAGTTGAAAGTAGCTAGTTGACAATCAAAAACATGACGGAAAGTCCGACTCCGTGATTGAAAAAAACTGTCAAAAGTGGTAAAGTCATATCCCTGGTTAGAAATGGTTTACGTTGATAGGGCAGAATAAAAGTTGAATGTGGCATACTGCACCAGTCTGTGCAACAAAAGTAAAGCATACATGAGTTTGAGGTATAAATGTTAATAACATATTTCACACCTTTTTAAATACTGAAATCACCCTATTTTTCAAATCAACGAGTGAAACCCTATTACCCAAATAATTATCTGGGGCACTGATGTAAACATAAACATGTTGCCTGGCTGTAAGTCAAAGCATTCCCTAGATATTTGTGGAACACAATTGGTCTACGGACCAACGGACTAAAGAACAGATGCAAAGCAAAATAAACCTTGCTTCTTACAAACTGGTCCTCTATTTCTAAATATAGTCCGAGTATTACATTCTAGCCTGTGATAAGCGGCTTATGACATGCAACCCAGCGATTTTTTTTTCTTCTTTATAAAGTACCTGTAAAAGGTATACTTTCCCAATTGAAGAAAAACTACGAAATTCCAAATTGCTGTCTGAAAATTTCCAAAAAGAAAGACAAATTAATTCATTTTTTTTCAAAAAGTGCATTTTCTGCAAGTTAACAAACAAGTACAAGAGGGCCATGATGGCCCTGTATCGCTCCACTGCTGAAAAAGGCTGAAAATATTCTTGGTGTGTGCAAATACTTAAATATAGGCCCTATTTAAGCAAATGTACACTTTTGTGACCCCTGGGCTAGGTCAAATTTAACCCCAGGGGCATAATTTGAGCAAACTTTGTAGAGGACTACTATATCTCACTACATACGAAATGTGGTAGCCCTAGGTCCAACAGTTAAGGACAAGAATATTTTGAAAGTTTTCACAAAATAAGCAAGATATAAGCGTACACTAGGCGCCCCGCGATTTTTGCCTAAATCACCCACCACCGCGTATGGGCCAGCGTGGCAAATCGCAGTGATTCGCCGCAAATTGCGGTGAATCCACTCTGTGGTTGATTCACGGTGATTTCACTGCGACCATCTGGCGATAAAGATCAGCTGTAGAATCATTGCGAAAACACCGCAAATCGCCTTGATTCGCAGTGACTACTAGATTTAAATTTCAACTTATTAACTAATGTCATCACTATTGACGATCACATTAGATCGCGAAAATGTATTCCAATATGAAAGTAAACAGCGTGCTTGCTGAATGCCAAATCCTGATTTACAAACAATATCTTTATTTGTTGAAATAACAATTGTACAGTACGGCTCACGCAAAACCAACAAAGTTCGCGGGTACAGATTCTTTTGTTCTCAAGTTTCTCCGCAGCCACAACGAGTATTCACTCCGAAAGAAACAGGTACAGATAATAACCTGATATTTTTACTTCTACACGATTGTTTTAACATTTGTCAGTTTCTCTGCATACTTCATACAATTACCATCGGATGTCATCTGTCAATGATTTTGTAGGTCAATAACCATACCGAACAAATTTTTATAGTTTAATATCGGAAACGAGACTTGCTTTAAACGTCGAAATAAACCATATCTATTTGCTTAAGAGTTGCTCAAATACACAGACGACACGAATTTAAATAATGTCGACCATTTGAATAAAATCAAATGTTGGTTTATTTGTAAAATTAATACTTTCACTTCGTCCTGATTTTCATAAAATGACTTACATGTGCATTTAAAAAATTGACAAATTCAATAAACAGATATTGGTTTATTTCACAAAATAAACTCGCTTTCTTGATTCCCAGAAATGATGTGTACATGTGCATTTAATCTAAATACAAATTAAGTTGTGTATTGGTCGTTGAAGAAGATTATGAAGTGTACATGACACTTAAGTGTGTAGTCAGTATACAATACAATAATTGTTTCAATAACGAAGGAACTGAA